>NC_060149.1:575980712-576295712 GCF_021461385.2 Schistocerca piceifrons | reverse complement strand
CTGAGCTGCACCCTCCCCACGTCGGCCAAGGAGTAGATGCCCGTCTCCTTGGGGCATCAGGACTCCCGGCAACGGTCATCCTGCCAGGTGGCCCTTGCTGAGGCTGGGTGGCGCCCATGGGGAGAGCCCCTGGTCTGAGTGGGTGGTATCGGGGCGGACGTTCCGCAGATGAAATGTCGACATGTATCGGGTCGCTCTGCGGCCGAGTCTTTTAAAAATAAAGGTACTGTCTCTGGTTCTGGTTCTCCTGCCCCTTCCCCCTTGGCCACTCCCTGGGAGGAAGGACAGGCCCGCCGGCTTGGGGCGAAGTACTTCCCCCGCCATTTAGTCTGTTCTCGGACCGATGGGGGGACGTTCGCCACCTCCAAGCCCATGTTCTTTGTCCCGCACTTCGAGGACATCTTTGGGGAAATCGAGGCTCTCAGTAAAATGCGTTCGGGGTCCGTTCTTATAAAGACCACCTCCGCCACACAGTTGTGGCGCTCCAGGCGTGCGACTGACTAGGGGACATCCCAGTGTCCATTGTCCCGCATCTGGCACTGAATAGGATGCAGGGGGTTATTTTTCATCGGGACCTCCTGCTGCAATCTGATGAGGAGCTCAGGGCCAACCCGGACCGCCGAGGTGTGCATTTCGTCCGGCGAGTCTAGCGCGGCCCCAAAGACCGTCGCATCGACACCGGGGCCTTTATCCTCACCTTCGAGGGGGACCTTCTCCCAGAGAAGGTAAAGGTGATGTGCTACCGGTGCGACGTGCGACCTTACGTCCCACTTCCTATGCGCTGCTTTCAGTGTTTGCGCTTTGGGCACATGTCGTCACGGTGTGAGGCTGAGCCCCTTTGTGGCGATTGTGGACGTCCTCTTCGTGAGGACCATACATGCACCCCACCACCTCGGTGCGTCAATTGTCCTGGCATCCACTCGCCTAGATCTTTAGACTGCCCCGCATATCAGATGGAGAAGAAGATCCAAGAATTAAAAACTTTGGATCGCCTCTCTTATTCTGAGGCCAGGAAAAAGTATGACTGCCTCCATCCCGTGACATTGACAACTTCGTTTGCCTCAGTCGTGTCCACTCCTTCCACAGTATCCTCACCCCTATCCCGTCCCCCCTCCACCTCCTCACCCCATCCGGGGTCTCTGCCTCCGCCTCCCAAATCCCTCCCTTCCAAATCATCCTCCCTCGCGGCCCCTGCCCCCTCTGCCCCAGGGGCCACCCTTCCTCCTCCTCCTCCTCTTCCTCCTCCTCCTCCTCCTCCTCCTCCACCCCCTGAGAAGCGATCCTCTTCTCAGGCGTCCATCGGGGAATCGTTCCGGACCCCGGCTTCCGAGGTCCGGCATTCCAAAACGGACCCCGCGCGTGAGGACCTTCTTCAAGTCCAGCCCACCATCCCCGTGCCTCATCGGACTTCCCAGAAGGCCTCCAAGAAGAAGTCTTTATCCCCCTCTCCACCCCGGCGCGTTTCGTCTGACACTCCATCCGTGAGTCGCTACTCCTGGCCGTCCTCAGTTTCGCCGGGACGCTCTGCTGCCAGGCGCTCAGCTGGCCTCTCGTCGGCGAACGATGCTGCCCCTCCTATGCAACCCGGGAAAGCGGCGTCAGCTGGCGACGACTCGATGGAACAGGATCCGCCTCCCGCCGGTTGTAGCGTTGTTCCCTCGAAACCTGGCCCTCTGCGGCCGTCGAGGTGACCAGCTCTTCACCCGTTTAGTTCCCCTTTTTTTCTGACTAGCGATGGCTTTGTTACATTGGAACATAAGAGGTATTCGATCTCGTACTACCTCTTCTTCACGTCGCGTTTCCGTCCTCTGGTGGAATGAGGCTTGTAGAGACGCTATCCGTGCTCGACGACGTGCTTTAGGCACCTTTCGCCGCCATCCTACGTTGGCGAATTGTATTGGATACAAACGACTCCGAGCGCAATGCCGTAGAGTCATCAAAGACAGCAAAAAAGCTTGTTGGGCCTCTTTCACCAGCTCCTTTAACAGTTTTACTCCCTCTTCTGTCGTTTGGGGTGGCCTGCGCCGGCTGTCGGGCATTAAGGCCCACTACTCGGTACCTGGTCTGACCTCAGGTAATGAGGTCATTGTTGATCCTGTGGATGTCTCCAACGCCTTCGGCCGCTTTTTCGCGGAGGTTTCAAGCTCCGCCCATTACCACCGTGCCTTCCTTCCCAGGAAAGAGGCAGAAGAGGCTCGGCGACCTTCCTTCCACTCGCTGAATCTGCAAACTTATAAGGCCCCCTTTACTATGCGGGAACTCGAACGTGCACTTGCACTGTCCCGGTCCTCTGCTCCGGGGTCAGATGCCATTCACGTTCAGATGCTGGCCCAGCTTTCTCCGGCAGGCAAAAGCTTCCTTCTTCGTACCTACAATCGCGTCTGGACCGAAGGTCAAGTCCCCATGCGTTGTTCCTATACCCAAACCCGGGAAGGATAGACACCTTCCTTCTAGTTACCGCCCCATTTCTCTTACAAGCTGTCTCTGTAAGGTGATGGAGCACATGGTTAACGCTCGGTTAGTTTGGATTCTTGAATCTCGACGGCTACTTACCAATGTTCAATGCGGCTTTCGTCGCCGCCGCTCCGCTGTTGACCACCTTGTGATCTTGTCGACATTCATCATGAACAACTTATTGCGAAAGCGCCAAACGGTAGCTGTGTTCTTCGATTTGGAGAAGGCTTATGATACCTGTTGGAGAGGAGGTATCCTCCACACTATGCACAGGTGGGGTCTACGCGGTCGCCTGCCCCTTTTTATTGATTCCTTTTTAACAGATTGAAAGTTTAGGTTACGTGTGGGTTCGGTATTGTCCGACGTCTTCCTCCAGGAGAACAGAGTGCCTCAGGGCTCCGTCTTGAGCGTAGCCCTTTTTGCCATAGCGATGAATCAAATTATGGATTGCATTCCACCTAATGTCTCAGGCTCTCTTTCTGTCGATGACTTCGCGATCTACTGCAGTGCCCAGGAGTGTCGGTTAGACCGTCAGTGAGAGAGCACTTCGATTTCCTGCTGCTAATAAGGCGAGTACACCGTTCGCTTGTTACACATTTTTTGCGAGCTTCAAACAGGTACAACTTATTTTATCTGGGTAGTTACTATTTTATTTTTGTAATTTCTTGCGTGTTTGAGTGCCTACTAGACACAACCGTTTATTTTAATAACAGTGTAGTGTACAGTATCGCCGTTGCTATCGACCCTCGTATCGTACAGGCTTTTGTTTGTTTGGTTAGAACAGCTCAGTGTCGGTTAGACCGTCAGTGAGAGAGCATTTCGATTTCCTGCTGCTAATAAGGCGAGTACACCGTTCGCTTGTAGGGTAGACATAGTCATGTGTAGGGACTGTGGTTGTTGTGAGCGGACGCAGGGAGAATTGGCCACTCTTCGGGGGCAGGTGGAGGCTTTGTCTGTTAGGCTCATCGAGCTCGAGGCGCAGGCGTCGGCTCGTAGTGGCGTTGGGGCAACTGTGGTGAGACCTATGCCTACTTCGGTGGCCTTGGAATCGCATGGAACCCCTGATGTCGCTGCGTCTTCCGGCAGTGAGCATCTTACCGGTCAGCCATCACTCCAGGGTGAATGGCGGACAGTGGTGGGCTCGCGCGTGCCTGGCCGAAAGGCGAAGGTGGGATCTGGCCGCGTGGCAGCTGCCTTACCCCTTTCCAACAGGTACGGGGTGCTTCCTAGTGGTGATGACATCGTTTCCGAGCCACCACAGGATGCCTCGCCTGTTGGGCCAGTGGCCGATTCTCCGGCAAGGTCCCGACAGTCACAGAGGGCGGGCCTATTAGTTATAGGGAGCTCCAACGTTAGGCGGGTTATGGAGCCCCTTAGGAAAATAGCGGGTAGGTCGGGGAAGAATGCCAGTGTGCACTCGGTGTGCTTGCCGGGGGGTCTCGTCCGTAATGTGGAGGAGGCCCTTCCGGCAGCTATTGAACGCACTGGGTGTGACCGGCTGCAGATAGTAGCACATGTCGGAACGAATGACGCCTGCCGCTTGGGTTCTGAGGCCATCCTTGGTTCCTTCCGGCGGCTGGCTGATTTGGTGAAGACAACCAGCATCGCACGCGGAGTGCAAGCTGAGCTTAATATCTGCAGCATAGTGCCCAGAGTCGATCGCGGTCCTCTGGTTTGGAGCCGTGTGGAGGGTCTAAACCAGAGGCTCAGACGACTCTGCGACTATAATGGTTGCAAATTCATCGACCTCCGTTATTGGGTGGAGAACTGTAGGGCCCCCCTAGACAGGTCAGGCGTGCACTACACACCGGAAGCAGCTACTAGGGTAGCAGAGTACGTGTGGCGTGCACACGGGGGTTTTTTAGGTTAGAGGGACCCCCCCTTGGGCGAAACGATAAAATACCTGACGGCTTACCAGAGAGGACATTATCATCGTTGATAAAGAACGTCCGTCCTCAGAGACCAAAAACAGGAAAAGTCAACGTAATATTGGTAAACTGCAGGAGTATCCAGGGCAAGGTTCCTGAATTAGTATCTCTTATTGAAGGAAATAGTGCGCATATAGTATTAGGAACGGAAAGTTGGTTAAAACCGGAAGTGAACAGTAACGAAATCCTAGACACAGAATGGAATATATACCGCAAGGATAGGATAAACGCCAATGGTGGAGGAGTATTTATAGCAGTAAAGAATTCAATAATATCCAGTGAAGTTATTAGCGAATGCGAATGTGAAATAATCTGGGTTAAGTTAAGTATCAAAGGTGGGTCAGATATGATAGTCGGATGCTTCTATAGACCACCTGCATCAGCAACCGTAGTAGTTGAGCGCCTCAGAGAGAACCTACAGAACGTCGTGAAGAAGTTTCGTGATCATACTATTGTAATAGGGGGAGACTTCAATCTACCAGGTATAGAATGGGATAGTCACACAATCAGAACTGGAGCCAGGGACAGAGACTCTTGTGACATTATCCTGACTGTCTTGTCCGAGAATTACTTCGAGCAGATAGTTAGAGAACCAACTCGTGAAGCTAACGTTTTAGACCTCATAGCAACAAATAGACCGGAACTTTTCGACTCCGTGAATGTAGAAGAGGGTATCAGTGATCATAAGTCAGTGGTTGCATCAATGACTACAAGTGTAATAAGAAATGCCAAGAAAGGAAGGAAAATATATTTGCTTAACAAGAGTGATAGGGCACAAATCGCAGAATATCTGAGTGACCACCATCAAACGTTCATTTCTGAGGAAGAGGATGTGGAACAAAAATGGAAAAAATTCAGAAACATCGTCCAGTACGCCTTAGATAAGTTCGTACCGACTAAGGTCCAAAGCGAGGGGAAAGATCCACCGTGGTATAATAATCATGTACGAAAGGTACTACGGAAACAAAGAAAGCTTCATCATAGGTTTAAGAGTAGTCGAATCATAGCTGATAAGGAAAAGCTGAACGAAGCGAAAAAGAGCGTAAAGAGAGCAATGAGAGAAGCATTCAACGAATTCGAACATAAAACATTGGCAAACAATCTAAACAAGAACCCTAAAAAGTTTTGGTCATATGTAAAATCGGTAAGCGGATCTAAATCCCCTATTCAGTCACTCGTTGACCACGATGGCACCGAAACAGAGGACGACCGAAGAAAGGCAGAAATACTGAATTCAGTGTTCCGAAACTGTTTCACTGCGGAAAATCGTAACACGGTCCCTGACTTCAGCCGTCGCACGGACGCCAAAATGGAAAATATTGAAATAAACGATATCGGAATTGAAAAACAACTGCTATCACTTAGTAGCGGAAAAGCATCCGGACCAGACGAGATACCCTTAAGATTCTACAGTGATTATGCTAAAGAACTTGCCCCCTTTCTATCAGCAATTTATCGTAGATCGCTGGAAGAACGTAAAGTACCTAGCGACTGGAAGAAAGCGCAGGTCGTTCCCATTTTCAAGAAGGGTCATAAATCAGATGCGAATAATTATAGGCCTATTTCGCTTACGTCAATCTGTTGTAGAATAATGGAACATGTTTTGTGTTCTCGTATTATGACGTTCTTAGATAATACAAATCTCCTTCATCATAACCAACATGGATTCCGCAAACAGAGATCATGTGAAACTCAGCTCGCCCTATTTGCCCAAGAAATTCACAGTGCCGTAGACACTGGCGAGCAGATTGATGCCGTATTCCTGGACTTCAGGAAGGCATTTGATACGGTTCCGCACTTACGTTTAGTGAAAAAAATACGAGCTTACGGAATATCGGACCAGGTTTGTGATTGGATTCAGGATTTCCTAGAAGAAAGAACACAACATGTCATTCTTAACGGTTCAAAATCTACAGATGTAGAGGTAATTTCGGGAGTACCACAGGGAAGCGTGATAGGACCTTTATTGTTTACAATATACATAAATGACTTAGTTGACAACATCGGTAGCTCCGTGAGGCTATTTGCAGATGACACGGTTGTCTACAAGAAAGTAGCAACATCAGAAGACTCGTACGTACTCCAGGAGGACCTGCAGAGGATTAATGCATGGTGCGACAGCTGGCAGCTTTCCCTAAACGTAGATAAATGTAATATAATGCGCATACATAGGGGCAGAAATCCATTCCAGTACGATTATGCCATAGGTGGTAAATCATTGGAAGCGGTAACGACCGTAAAATACTTAGGAGTTACTATCCGGAGCGATCTGAAGTGGAATGATCACATAAAACAAATAGTGGGAAAAGCAGGCGCCAGGTTGAGATTCATAGGAAGAATTCTAAGAAAATGTGACTCATCGACGAAAGAAGTAGCTTACAAAACGCTTGTTCGTCCGATTCTTGAGTATTGCTCATCCGTATGGGACCCTTACCAGGTTGGATTAATAGAAGAGATAGACATGATCCAGCGAAAAGCAGCGCGATTCGTCATGGGGACATTTAGTCAGCGCGAGAGCGTTACGGAGATGCTGAACAAGCTCCAGTGGCGGACACTTCAAGAAAGGCGTTACGCAATACGGAGAGGTTTATTATCGAAATTACGAGAGAGCACATTCCGGGAAGAGATGGGCAACATATTACTACCGCCCACATATATCTCGCGTAATGATCACAACGAAAAGATCCGAGAAATTGGAGCAAATACGGAGGCTTACAAGCAGTCGTTCTTCCCACGCACAATTCGTGAATGGAACAGGGAAGGGGGGATCAGATAGTGGTACAATAAGTACCCTCCGCCACACACCGTATGGTGGCTCGCGGAGTATAGATGTAGATGTAGATGTAGAGAACATGCCTCCTGGAGCGCTGCCTTCAGCGTTGTCTAGACAGCCTATACTCATGGAGTGTGGCAAATGGCTTCCGGTTCTCTGAAGAGAAGACGGTTTGCATCAACTTTTGGCGATATAAAGCGTTCCTTCCGCCATCCTTACATCTCGGTCCCGTTGTTCTCCCATTCGTGGAAACAACTAAGTTTCTAGGGCTCTCACTGGACAGGAAACTTTGTTGGTCTCCGCACGTCTCTTATTTGGCTGCCCGTTGTACACGTTCCCTTAATGTCCTCAGAGTTCTTAGTGGTTCATCTTGGGGAGCGGATCGCACTGTCCTGCTTCGCTTGTATCGGTCCATCGTCCAATCAAAGCTGGATTATGGGAGCCTCGTCTACTCGTCTGCTTGGCCATCCCTCTTACGCCGTCTCAACTCCATCCACCATTGGGGGTTACGTCTTGCGACCGGAGCATTCTACACTAGTCCCGTCGAGAGTCTTTATGCTGAAGCTGCCGAATTACCATTGACCTACCGGCGCGACGTACTGCTTTGTCGGTATGCCTGCCGGCTGTTGTCAATGCCCGACCACCCCTCTTGTCAGTCCTTCTTCGCCGATTCTCTCGACCGTCAGTACGGGTTGTATGTGTCTGCCGTACTGCCCCCTGGAGTCCGCTTTCGTCGCCTGCTTCGACAATTAGATTTTGCCCTCCCTACCACCTTCAGAGAGGATGAGAGGGCGACACCACCGTGGCTCCAGGCTCCGGTTCATATTTATCTCGACCTCAGCTCGCTCTCGAAGGGGGGTACTCCGGCTGCAGTGCATTGCTCACGGTTTGTCGAACTTCGTGCGCGACTTGCCAGTCACACCTTTATTTACACTGATGGCTCCAAAACTGACGATGGTGTCGGCTGTGCCTTTGTCGTCGGGACCGCCACCTTTAAATACCGGCTCCTCGACCAGTGTTCCAGCTTTACGGCCGAGCTTTTTGCTCTCCATCAGGCCGTTCAGTATGCCCGCCGCCACCGCCATTCATCGTATGTACTCTGCTCTGATTCACTCAGTGCTCTTCAGAGCCTTGGAGCTCCATATCCGGTCCATCCCTTGGTGCAACGGATCCAGCAGTCCCTCCATTCTTCTGCTGCTGATGGCTCTCCTGTCAGCTTTCTGTGGGTTCCCGGCCATGTAGGAGTGCCTGGGAATGAGGCTGCTGATGCTGCAGCCAAGGCTGCAGTCCTCCTGCCTCGGCCAGCCTCCCATTGTGTCCCGTCATCTGACATTAGTGGGGTTGTTTGTAGGAGGCTTGTGTCTTTGTGGTGGGATACTTGGTCATCACTTCAAGGAAACAAGCTCCGGGCAGTAAAACCGTTCCCAACTGCTTGGACAACCTCCTCCCGACCATCTCGGCGAGAAGAGGTCCTTCTGACCAGGTTGCGGATTGGGCATTGCCGGTTTAGCCACCGCTACCTGCTCTCCGGTGACCCAGCCCCGCAGTGCCCTTGTGGTCATGCATTAACAGTGCGCCATGTTTTATTGTCGTGTCCCCGTTTTAGTCAATCTCGTGTTGTCCTGTCTCTGCCGTCTACTTTACAGGATATTTTAACTGATGACGCTCGAGCAGCTGGTTGTGTTCTTCGTTTCATTACTTTCACTGGCTTGTCCAAAGACATCTAACTCCTTCACTTATTTTATCTGCATCTTTGTAAGAACTTTCTGGTGTGTCCCCCCCCCCCCCTTGAGTTTTACTAGATTCTATGTGCTCTAACAATTGTGACTGGGCGCTAATGACCTCAGTTGTTGAGCGCCCTTAAACCCCAAACAAAACAAAAAAAACGCAGTTTTCAATCTGCTTCGGCGAATGCGGGCTGGTTCTCCTTATTCCGCCTCAGTTACACTATGTCGGCGATTGCTGCGCAAAAACTTTCTTCACTTACGCGTACACCATCATTACTCTACCACGCAAACATTGGGGTTACACTCGTCTCGTGTGAGGCGTTCCCGGAGGGGTCCACTGGTGGCCGATCCGCACAATAACCCTGGGTTCGGTGTGGGGCCGTGGTGGAGTGAATGGGCTGCTGTAGCCTGTTGTGGGGTTGTGAACCATTGAGGGCTATGGCCGTGACGAAGCCTGTCCGTCGTTTCTAGGTCCCCAGTTCCATACAGTACAGTACACCCCTTCAAGACGATCAAGTTTCCCGACGGCAGTGGCATTTTTCAGCGATATAGTGCGCCATGTCACAAGACCAGGAGTGTGCTCAAGTCGTTCGAGGAACGGGGTGGCGAGATCTAGTTGATGTGCTGGGCCCCCGACTTGCCAGATCTGAACCCGGTCGAACACATCTGGGATGTTAATTGAACGTGCCGTCAGAACTCATCCCTCCCTCCCCGAGAATTTACAGGAATTCGGTGACTTGTGTGTACAGATGTGGTGCCAAGTTTCTCGAGCGATGTACCGACGCCCCATTGCTTTCATGTCACGACACGTCGCCGCTGTTACCGTGCCAAAGGTGGTCATACCGGCTATTTGGCAGGTGTCGAACACATCTGAAAACACTGGTGGGAAAGAAATTGACCGATAATTACGTTATCTCTTTAAGCCTTTTTATAAAAGGTTTTATTAACGAGTATTTCAGTCTGCCAGGAAATTGACACCTACAAGAAGCGTTGCACAGGTGACTGAGTACAAAATTAATGTATGATGCACTGTTCTTCGTAATCCTACATCAAATTTCATCATGCCCATGGCAGTCTTCAGTCTTTAATGATGTAATAATTGACTTAAACTCATCTTTACTTGATTCTTGGAGTTACGTCTGGTTCAGTTGTCTCTGAACATCTGTCTTAAAGTCCGCTCCGATAGCTGAGTGGTCAGCGTGACGGATTGCCGTCCTGTGTGCCGGGTTCGATTCCCGGGGATTTTCTCCGCTCAGGGACTGGGCGTTGTGTTGTCTTCATCATCATTTCATCCCCATCCGGCGCGCAGGTCGCCCAATGTGGCGTCGAATGTAATAAGACCTGCACCAAGGCGGCCGGACATGCTCCGCAGGGGGCCTCCCGGCCAATGACGCCAAACGCTCATTTCCATTTTTCCATCTGTCTTAAAGGGGTCTACATATTTACCTGTACAAATAAATTTTTAATTTGACTTGCTGATTATTGACGAGAAGTTTTTGTTAAATATTTTGCACAACTCTGGTGGAACACTAGCAGTTCCATTTCACACAAAAGGGGTGGAATATGTTGAGCAGAGCACTCATAGCCTATTCTCTTGGTGTAATGCATTGTTTTAGCCTGCCTGGTGATATTCCTCAGCACTTTGCAATATTGTGTGTGGTGATATTCTTTCACCGTGCTCTGAATATCCTTCATGTTATAATGCAGCTCCCCTTTCATTCTACAGGACATACCAATGGCATTAGTTTTCTAAATCAGTTGCTTGTTAGTACTGCATATGTACCTGCCGTTTTTTTAATGGGAAGGGTTATTTAAAACAGTGATAAAGATTTGAAAAATATTATATTTGTCGTTAAAGTAGTCAGTGTTAACCCTTGGATATAGGTTTGGTGTGTGTGCATTGCAAGTTGATTCAGATTTCTGAATCTGAATGTTAAAGTACTTGGGATATGACTCTACTGTGTTTTCTTTCTGTGTAACAGTCTGTGGATCATGGTCTGACAAGATTGTAACTTTCAAATAAATAGAGTAACACTCTGTTCTCTGTAGAATCAGGAAGTTTTATTGAAATCCCCACATAAAATCAACGTCATGACTTTAAGAACCGAGCCTAGCACAGCGTCAGTTCAGGAGAAGAAAATCCTGTAATCTGAAACTTTGATCTGTTGAGGCCTAAAATGAAAAGATTGTTTCCTTGAAAATTCAAACTCTGCTGTACAACCTTCAAATATTTGGCCTTTACAACGTTTCGATACGTAAACTCTTTGGACTGAAACATTACATTTAGCGTAAATGATCTCTCCCCCCTTTATGCAACGAACTCCTTTCATAGGTAGCAGATAAGCTACACCCCTCCAAAGGAAGCCTTAGTATTTCTTCGTTAAGTAATGGCGCTGTGAGATACAAATGATGTCAGTGTTAAGATAGATTAGCAATTCATCTACTTCGCCTTCAGCTCCCCTAATAATGTAGTGAAATATGCTTACTGTACCTTCTGATATGCATTCCCCATTTATTGATCTATCTTCCAGCGTCAAAGTTCCCTCAAGCAAGCATGCCTCCTATCCTAAAAAGATACAGCTCCTCTAAACATTATCACTGGAATTCAGCTTTGTGGGTCTATATTGTCACGTATGAGCTTTACCAACCAGCTCTTCACAACTTGTTCAGGTGTAGGCCGTGTCTAGTATAACGGTATCTACGGATACCCTTAACTGGCTCGTGTACTTTGCCAGAAGTCATCAGCGCCCTCTTAAACCCCATATTGACTCTTCTCGCAGCACTGGCTTGATGAGATTGACTGTAACGACGGAACAGTCTTACAAGGGGAAACAAGCCTTATTGAGCACCACCTTGTTTAAAAGTGCGGGTGACTTGGTAGTCCGTACCTAATGTCTGCTGCAACTGTGAGTTTTCGCCGCGCCCATGAGTGCTACCTAGCAACAGAATCCTCTTCCTTTTCTAATTTTCATCTCTAACTTCGGCATCCTAACAACATTGGATATCTGCTGCAAATTACCAGCTCCTACAACTGCTGGAGGCTCCTCTCCACTTCATCCTGCCAGCTTGTAACACATATTATCAAAGTTTAGAATGAAACTATCGGAACGCCTTCTCTTCCTAATTATGTTATTGCCAACGCCAGTTCCTAGTCCTCCACCCTCTTCCTCCGTAGCCTCTCCAGTTCCTGTCTAGCATCTTCTTAATTTCGTGACGGACACACATTCTCTGTACCTGCGCCCCTAATAATGTATTCCTACTGGTGTCCTGCAGATGCAGCAGAGGACCTTACTACACTAAAGAGCCAAAGAAACTGGTACACCTGCCTAATATCGTGTAGGGCCCCGCGAGCACGCAGAAGTGCCGCAACACGACGTGGCATGGACTCGACTAATGTCTGAACTATGCTAGAGAGAATTAACACCATGAATCCTGTAGGCTTTCCATAAATCCGTAAGAGTACGAGTGGAGATCTCTTATGAACAGAACGTTGCAAGACATCCCAGATATGCTCAATACTGTTCATGTCTGGAGAGTTTGGTGGCCAGCGGAAGTTTTTAAACTCAGAAAAGTGTCCCTGTAGCAATTCTGGACTTGGGGATGTCGCATTGTCCTGCTGGAATTGCCCAAGTCTGTCGGAATGCACAATGGACATGAAAGGATGCAGGTGATCAGACAGGATGTTTACGTACGTGTCACCTGTCAGTGTCGTATGTAGACGTATCGGGGGTCCCATATCACTCCAGCTGCACACCCACATCATTACTGAGCCTCCACCAGCTTCAACATTCCCCTGCTGACATGCAGGGTCCATGGATTCATGAGGTTGTGTCCATACCCATACACATCCATCCGCTTGATGCAATTTGAAACGAAACTCGTCCGACCAGGCAACATGTTTCCGGTCATCAACAGTCCAATGTCGGTGTTGACAGGCCCAGGCGAGGGATAAAGCTTTCCGTCGTGCAGTCATGAAGGGTACACAAGAGAGCCTTCGGCTCCGAAGGCACATATCGATGACGTTTCGTTGAATGGTTCGCATGCTGATACTTGTTGATGGCCCAGCATTGAAATCTGCAATTTGCGGAACGGTTGCACTTCTGTCTCGTTGAAGAATTGTCTTCAGTCGTCGTTGGTCCCGTTCTTGCAGGATCTTTTTCCGGCAGCAGCGATGTCGGAGATTTGATGTTTTACCGGATTCCTGATACTCGTGGTACACTAGTGAAATGGTTGAACGGGTAAATCCCTGCTTCGTAGATGCTGAGTCCCATCGCCCGTGCGCCGACTAAAACACCACGTTCAGACTCACTTAAATCTTGATAACCGCCATTGTAGCAGCAGTAACCGATCTAACAACTGCGTCAGACACTTTTTGTCTTATATAGACTTTGCCGACCGCAGCGCCGTATTCTGCCTAGTTACATATCTCTGTATTTGAATACGCATGGGTACACCAGTTTCCTTGGCGCTGCAGTGTAGATTTCCCACTAGTTTCCCCGCTGCATTCATCGCGGTGAAACCACCGGTTACACATTTCACAACGTACCCACAACTCTCTAACCTACGACATTTCGCGCACGTCACTCATGGTCAAATTTTACACTACCTTTAAACAAGTGCAGTGAAATACAGTAAAATATCACACACACAAAAAACACGCTATAGACTTGCAGCAAACTGGTTACCTCGTCTTACTAAGAACACGGAACCCTTGTAACAGTAGGTCATTTATACAACGATAAATGCAAGTTACGTAAGTACTAGCTATCTACAAATAAAACTTTCTCTCTCTCTCTCTCTCTCTCTCTCTCTCTCTCTCTCTCTCTATCTCTCTCTCTCTGCACTATATACTTAAAAGGATGTAACTTTGGAACAGCCTAAGGACGGTATCGAAGTAAAGCCATTTTAAACAGGCCAGACCGATCCATAGTGGAATGATGTGAGTAGCGGACAGAAAACTTGGTGTGTGGCAGCAAGAGTATCTCATAAATTGGAGATGCTTGTAAAAATCAAAGTTAACAATTAAGAAACACTAATGTTTATCTGAATGCCTGTTGTGAGGCATCGACGTATTGGAAGTGGCCTTCTAAGAGCGAAGCGACGTTAAATTTTTCTCTTACACGGAAATTGTGCTGAGGCGAATCTCACTTCAATTGATGTAAAAAGTGAAAATACCAGTCGGAGATCCAACCGTGCGCTTCTGGGTTATTAGTACTGGTTGATATGATGTAGTAAGTAAGATGGTGACATCGTTGTTGGTGTGGAACATCCGACCATCCAGAATGTTTCCGTGGTTTCTCGAAATCATAGGCGAACAGCAAGATGATTCATTCATCAAACACAGCCAGTTCCTTCTCTTCAACTCATGTAGTGCTCCATCTATGATTATTTCCGCGGTACATCAAACTCTAACGTCGTCGGTGTAGTTGGTGTTTGTCATAAACTGTTTCCAGCCTCACTGTACTTCGGTCATCTGGTTACTAACTTAGAACAGGTGGTCCGCAGCTCGTGGTCTAGTGGCCGCTGGCGCCGTAGCTCAGCGTGGTCGGTCGGATGGCTGCATGCTCTCTGTAATACAAAAATCAACTTGAACGGATGTCTTTTGACGTCCGCCCAGACCAAACGCGACGAACTATATCGAACAAAAAAAAGTGGCTAGCGTTGCTACCTCTGGATCATGGCGTCCCGGGTTCGATTCCCGGCCGGGCTGGGGATTTTCTCTGCCCGGGGACTGGGTGTTTGTGTTGTCCTCATCATTTCGCCATCATTCGTAAACGTGGCGAGATTGGACTGTCAAAATTTGGAGTCAGTACGGGCGCTGATAACCGCGCAGTTGAGCGCCCCACAAACGAAACGTCGTTAAAACAGGTGCTCCGGAATACTGCAGCATATCGATTTCCTTGATTTGAAGAAATTAGTGTGTTCTCTTTCCGTAGCTGTAAACTGGTGTTGTCAGTACAGTTATTTTTGTGGATGATTTCGATGCAAGGGACGTACGATAAATACAATAATTCGGACCGGAGGCTTTGTTCGTTTTAAGTAATGTCTTTCTGCTTCACGATACGATTTGTGCTAATAATATTGTCAGTTCCATTTATTATTTTTTTGTGTTCAAGGGAAAATACGTCAGCCTTAAACGTTGTACGCGCTGATGCTATACATTACGAACGCGCGGTGCTCGTGCAAATGCCTAGCGTTGCTGCAAAGACTTAACGTCTACTTTGCTGCTGCAGTACTGAGTATGTAAAAGTGTCAACCAGCTGAGCATGCCGCATGACAGGGAAGGGGGGGTGTACAAAGGGTTGCCGGTCTGGCAGCGTCGCACGGAACGTGACTCATCTTCCCTGCAGGCCCGAAGCTTGCTTACTCCATACGTCCTGCCGTCATCTTTTTCGCTCTGGAAATTTCCAAGAGCTGTAACAAGTGAATCATTTATTTGGTTCCTCTAATAAGCAATGAAATTGTGATAACAATGTTTGAGCTACGTCTGAACCTGTGCGCTTCCTTGTATGGAAAATTGTTCCCACAATGAGCTGAACCATGTTAGCGGTAACTGTTTGCTGTAGGTATAGGTATTTCGTCATTTCTTGGTAGTTGTTTTGACAGGACCTTCCGGGGGGATCCCCCTTGAATTCGGTTTGTAAACGACTTAGAAACATTTAATAAGACAATCACGTCAGTCAGCAGCTCAGTCGGTGTTAGACTATAAACAAACACAAGTGTCCTGGATTAGATGCGTAGTCGAACTTAGGGGGTACAGGAATCCGTTCATCATGTCCCGATCGTAGCTCTTTGCTTAACTTCCCCTGGACATGTACTGCGTCCTTGGGAATGATCGTGCCTCGACGATTTTAGCGCACGGCGTTAATCATTACGTAAACAGAGACGGCATTTTTTGCTGTGGAAGAGGTGACGCAGACATTACTACATTTGATCCATATGCGGGAGGAACGGGTTTCAGGTCCCCTCTGGCCATCCAGATTTACGGTTTCTGTATTTTGCCTAAACTGTTTAGTGCAAAAGCTACTGTAATTCCTTTGAAAAGAACACGGTTTGTTTACTTCCCTGCCCTTCCCCAGTTCGTGCTTGTGCGCTGTTTCTAATGATTTCATCGTCTCGGAGGGACGTTAAACTATAAACTTCCTTTCCTACAACTACCTTCGAGATCGTGGTGTGCCATACCGCCCTTCGGAAATCGTATTAACAATCATCTGTCGAACTAGTTTGGTCTTCGGTAGGCAAGCAACTTCGCTTAGCCTTTAACATACTGGATTAGAACTTGTATTCCAAGCAGCTGATTTCCTTGTTTGTAACAAGAGTACATTCGAGCTCTTGACTCTAGACACGATTGTATGGCCTGCATGTCGTCGTAGCAGTAAACTTTCTACTTCTTAAGGTAGACCGGAAAGTTGGTTATTTTAACCTTCCCTCTGCAACCTACAGGTCAAAATGACCCGAGAGCGACAAATATGCGCATGCGTCAGTGGCAAGTGGTGGGGGAGAAGTATGTTTTTATTTTTAATTATACTCCATTGTTTTCTGAAATGTTGAAAATGACGCATTGCACCTAAAAATTAGTAGGGTCAAAAAGACCCGACATTCGAGAACAAGACCTGGCTTGCATTTCACCTCGTTGACCGAAGGTTAAGCATGTTATTACAACTCGCAACTACACGCAGAATAATTTAAATTAAATTACCGTTATTCTGTTTCTACACTTTCTCGAGTGACAAGTTTTTCTGTAATACGTTTCTTTGCATGCCGCTAAAGCGTTTCGTGATTGGTACGTAGTCTTCTCAATGGACTGAGATCGAAAGAACGCGGAATATGTTTACAACGCAATATGTAAAAGCCGAGCAACTTGGTGTAACATTAAATCTCTATCTTCACAGCCTAGAGCACCGTGGCTCGAATATGTCCATCACGACATAGGTATCGCAACATTTCTTCAATAATTTTTCCCAAGCGAGCGCTATGGTATAAGCATGGCAAGGCCGGTCGGGACTTTGCCGGCAATAACTTATCTGTACACAGATTACAGTACGTTAGTAAACTGAGGTGTGTGTGTGAAATCTTATGGGACTTTACTAAGGTCATCAGTCAAATGGTTCAAATGGCTCTGAGCACTATGGGATTTAACATCTATGGTCATCAGTCCCCTAGAACTTGGAACTGCTTAAACCTAACTAACCTAAGGACATCACACAACACCCATTCATCACGAGGCAGAGAAAATCCCTGACCCGGGCGCGGGAAGCGAGAACGCTACCACACGACCATGAGCTGCGGACCCCGGTCATCAGTCCCTAAGCTTACACACTACTTAACATAAATTGTCCTAGGGACACACACACACACACACACACACACACACACACACACACACACACACACACACACACACACACACACACACACACCAGAGGGAGGATTCGAACCTCCGCCGGGACCAGCCGCACAGACCACGACCGCAGCGCCCAGACCGCTCGGCTAATCCCGCGCGGCCGCGTTAGTAAACTGAAGTTCCTCCATCAATTAACACGTAGCGCATCATAACGCTCAGAGAAAATCGGTTAAGACAACCAGAGGGCGAGGATAATCATGGCGAACTTGATGTTCTCGATCTGGGACCTGGTCAGCGCCTCCAGTCTTCTGCTTCAGTGATAACGTTCTCGGGAGCCGGGCTCCGCGGCTTGACTGCTGTCCGCATGTTAGGCAGATCTGACCAGCCTTAAGATTTAAAAAAAATCTCAGTTGTTCTGCCGGCTGGTGTGGCCGAGCAGTTCTAGGTGCAACAGTCTGAAACCGCGCGACCGCTACGGTCACAGGTTCGAATCCTGCCACGGGCATGGATGTGTGTGATGTCCTTAGGTTAGTTAGGTTTAAGTAGTTCTAAGTTCTAGGGGACTGATGACCTCAGAAGTTAAGTTCCATAGTGCTCAGGGCCATTTGAACCATTTGAATCAGCTGTTCTCGTGCTCACTATAGTATGTGATGCCACTCGTCCATTGTATCATTGTTACTCAATTGTATTATTTTCGTGTCGGTGCACTGGTGAAATCGTGGGTGTTTTTGTGGGGTTAATTATGACGAGGGTTGCAAAAATGTAAGCTGACATGTGGAAGAATCAAGCAACATGTTATTCCCCCTACATAGCCAGAGGTGAGCAAAAACATGAAAACACCAAAAACACAACACACTTCCACGATTAATACGGCGTGGGAAAACAGTTGACATTCAAAACAGCGTTCAGTTGTTTCGGAATGGATAAATACAGGTCCTGTATGTTTTCAAGGGAATCTTATTTCACTCGTCCTGCAAAATAGTGGAAAGATCAGATAACGATGATGGAGGACAGCGCTCACGCACCCTTCTGTCCAAAATGCACCACAGAGGCTCAATGATATTGAGATCTAGTGACTGTGTTGGCTAGGGCACATGCGACAGTTCATTCTACTGCTCACAAAACCAGTCCTGGACGATGCGAGCTGTGTGAACAGGCGCCCTGTCGCCTTCGAACACAGCATCACAATTGAAGGAGAAAAAAAAAAACACTATCATGGGATGGACCTCATCAACAAAAATGGTCATATAATCCTTGGCAGTAATGCGAAAGTACAGAGTAGCCATGGAATACTACGATATGGCTCCTCAAATCATCACCGAACCTTTCTCATGTTTCACTTTTGAAACGCAAACTCGGCCAGAAGCCGGAAACAGTGTGAAACAAGACTTATCCGACCAAATGACTTTCTTTCATTGTCCATATTTTATGGCTTCAGCACCACGTTTTCACGGAAAGAGCATTTTCATCTGATGAATGGCTTTGGAATTCCAGCTCCCCCGCAGTTCCCTGATTATGGAGCTCCCTTCGTGTTTTGATGCTCACAGGGATCGCGAGTGCTACATTCGATTCTGTAGTGACTTCCGTAGCTGTCGCCCTGTTTATTTTTCGTCACAGTCCTCTTCCATGACAATCTCACGATCACTCAACACACGTTTTCATCAGAGTTGCGACTAAGCGGATGATGATGGTTTACCGTTTTAGTTGTATACCGTACAAATCTTCGATACGGTGCCTCTTGAAGTACCAAACACTTCGGCTACCTTGGTTACAAAAGCGCCCGCCATACGAGCACCAACAATTTGCTCACGCTCGAACTCATATAGCTCCGGAATAATGCAGTCACAACTACACACAACACTGTTCTGAGCACGACTGAAAATTGCAACATATTGAGGACATTGCACAGGTGCCGGTCATGGTCAGATACAGCAACGCGACCTCCATCTGCATTTATGTTCAAGTGTGTATTTCTTGCTGCGTTTCATATTTTTGTCCAACCCCTGTAACTCAATAAATGATCATTAGTGTGAAATGAGAGCTACCAGTGCATACCGAGGCTTAGCAGCAGTCGTACTTTCCACGGATTTAATTGGGAAAGAGGGGTGGGGTGGGAGGGGTGGGGATGATGTTGGTACTCAAAGTACACTTTGTCAAACACCATAGGGTGGCTTGCGGAATAGAGATGTAGACGGAGTAAACAATGTTATCATACAGAAGACTTTTAGCTGGTTAGCAGTTTTCCCCACCATTTTGGAGGCCATAATTTCCGCCTTACCACAGTCACCTGTTTTAGGAAAAAACTACTTTTGTGGCGAGAGAGAATTTTTTTGGGAATTATCATTAAAATGATTTAAATAGTCCGTTTTTTCTTTCGTAATTTGACACCTACTATTTGCCGCGTTGAATTTGGTTAGACATTGCCAGAAGAAAAAGCGTAATCTAATATCAACAGGTGTAAGCTAACAACATTTCAATGATGCAGAGAAACACTACAAGCACATAAAGTGCTGAGCCATCAAGAGAAATGTTTCGGCCTCATAGGTAATTTATGTACACGCAGCCGGAAATTTTCGAGCGGCATAGGAAGCGTGAGCCGCAGCGGTAGCGCTGGAGTAATCAATACGCAAGCGAACAAAGGGCTGCGCTTGCAAGTAATACAGCCAGCCGGGGCTTCACGGGAGCCACCTTCAGGAAAGCATGTTCACCTTCTGGTTGCTCCTTTCTAGTCAGGCAGCGACGATCCGAATGTTGCCTTTGATACTCGAGGGAGTAGCCTAGACGACCGTTAGGTAGTTAATTTATCGCACGGAGTTCCCTTTGTCCACTTGCCAAGTCTCATGTAAGAAACAAGTGAATCAGATTTCCTTTTTAACGCTAGATGTGTCGCTTAAGGACATGTGTAGGATTAACATGTTTCTTAAAACGATTTGTCAGCACATTGACTATTATACGAGAATCTTTTTCGGTTCCAATTTCTTGATGATTTTCACATCTTTTCTCCTTTGCACTTCTTAGGGTCTCCCGGGCACGCGAAAAATGATAGTGGGTGTTCTTGATGGTAGAAAACTATCTACGGCAGTGAAGTAAAGATAACAGGCAAAGATAAGAAAGGTCCCCTTATTTACAATTACTTATAATTTAGTGTAGGAATGACAATCCACACAAGCAAAAGTGGACATAAAACAAACAGAGTCTCGTTGGGGTGGGTGAGTTGACGCAAGCGCGGGACCTCGTGGCGACTGATTGTAACATGGGCGGACGGGCGACAATGGAGAAACAGATAATTATTTCGAAGCTGAGCACTAGTGAGCAACGTAACCTTCCTTGATCACCACCTCTCTGTGAGCGTCACAATCCATCTGCCCGACACGATTACCTCTGTTGCCGGCCGCGGTGGTCTCTCGGTTCTAGGCATGCAGTCCGGAACAGTGCGACTGCTACGGTCGCAGGTTCGAATCCTGCCTCGGGCATGGATGTGTGTGATGTCCTTAGGTTAGTTAGGTTTAAGTAGTTCTACGTTCTAGGGGACTGATGACCACAGCAGTTGAGTCCCATAGTGCTCAGAGGCATTTGAACCATTTGATTACCTCTGTTGAGGACAGAGTTTTGTCATGCCCACAGACAACACTTAAGAATGTTCGAAGCTTAGATACAAGGTCACTACCATGATGAGTCGTAGTGCCATTTAGTACATTCCGAATGCTGTGTAAAGGTCATGGCAAGTTGTTAAGGACGATGTATCCCTCCTACAAGCAGGCACAGTTTAAACGAGTGGTATTCTCATACGACGAAAGTTTCTGTGCGCTCGAAAGTGAATCTCGTTAAGTTTGCCATCCCCGTTTGTTTGCTCATTAACAAACGAAACAGACGACTGCTGACAGATTCTCGCATTTGTAGAACTCTCAGTATAATACACTTGTACTTTAAGCAGTACAGCATATGAACGAAAACGCCTGTAGTCACTGTTCTGCTTTAGAATTTGTGCAGTTGCAGTGTTAAAAATTGCTTTGACCGTAGAAATGATTAAAGGAATTACCAGTCAAGAATTTTTCTACTGTAGCTAATAACGCAGCGCTTACAGCGTTAGATGAGGCGACATGGTAAAACAGTTAGCAATGAAAAGGTGACGGGTTGGAATAAATACCATGGGACACTACCTAATATCGTGTTGGACCTCCTTTTGCCCAGCGTAGTCCAACAACTCGACATGGCATGGACTCAGACAAGCCATTGGAAGTCCCCTGCAGAAATATTGAGGCATGATGCCTCAATAGCCATCCATAATTGCGAAAAGTGTTGCCAGTGAAGGACTTTGTGCATGAACTGTCCAGTCGGCTATGTCCGATGGGATTCATGTCCGGCAAAGTGGGTGGCTAAATTATTTCGCACGACTTGTCCAGAATGTTCTTTAAACCAATCGCGAAAAGTTGTGACCCTGTGACATGGCGCATTATCATCCATAAAAACTATAGTCCATGAGAGGCTGCAAATGGTCTCGATGTAGCCGAACATACCCATTCCTAGTCAGTGATCGGTTCAGTTGACCAGAGGACCCAGTCCATTCCTTGTAAACACTGCCCACACCATTATGGAGCCACCACTAGCTTGCACAGTGTCTCGTTGGCGTATCGGGTCCATGGCTTCGTGGGATCTCCGCCACAATCGAACCCTGTCATCAGCGCTTACCAACTGTGACTTAACTGACCATGTCACAGTTTTTTCCGGTTCTAGGCACTACAGTCTGCCACCGTGCGACCGCTACGGTCGCAGGTTCGAATCCTGCCTCGGGTATGGATGTGTGTGATGTCCTTAGGTTAGTTAGGTTTAAGTAGTTCTAAGTTCTAGGGGACTGATGACCTCAGATGTTTAGTCCCATAGTGCTCAGAGCCATTTTTTTTGTCAGTTTTCCAGTCATCTTACGTCCAACCGATATGGTCACGAGCCCAGGAGAGACGCTGGAGGCGATGTCGTGCTGTGAGCAAAGGCAGTCGCGTCTGTCGTCTGTTGGCTTACCGCATTAACGCCTAATTTCGTCGCACTGTACTAATGGATATGTTCGTCGTACGTCCCGTATTGATTTCTGCGATTATTTTACACAGTGTTGCTTCTCTATTAGCACTGACACCTCTATGCAAACGCCGCTGCCCTCGATCGTCTAGTGAAGGCCGTCCGCCACTGCAATGTCCGGTGTGAGAGGTAATGCCTGAAATGTGGTATTCTCGGTATACTTTTGCCACTGTGGATCCCGGAATATCAAATTCCCTAACATTTTCTGACGTGGAGTCGCCTATGCGTCTAGCTCCAACTCTCATTCCACGTTCAAAGTCTGTTCCGTAAGAATTTCTTTACACCCATTTACCGGACTCTTTCTTAGCTGCGTTAATTTAATAAAATGTCCAACAAACTCTCCAGAAAAATCCGCGAAATTAAGACGCGGGATAAACTCTTGACGAATTCGAGGAGCGAATTCACAAAGTTGTTGCAGCTGATCCATTGTAACTGCAGAAATGTGTTGCGACCACCTCCAATTGTGTACAAGCTCTGGTGCACAATGGTGGTATGAATGTGAAAATTCCACAATACATGCACATTCTGTTGCAAGGAACCGCGATTGTTATTTTTAGTTTTCAGTATGTCGTTAATATTCCCTCTCACTGTAATATGAACTATTTCCGCTTATCAAATGTCATTCCTTTTGTTCGTCGTTGGAGTATATTCTACTTAGAAGAGGTGTCACTCCTCACTGTGGATGTCAGACCGGTAGTTAACTGCTCGTGTGTGCTATTTGACATTGTACGAGGTGTGTTAAAAAACGAATTTTTTATTTTTGGAAAAAATTTTATTTAGTCGTCCATATCAGATTTGCCCACATCAAAATAGTCCCCAGGAGATATTACAAACTTACGCCAGCGCTTTTTCCAATCCCCGAAACACTTCTGAAATTCATCTTCGGAACTGCTTTAACTCTCTGTGATGCGTTTTTAATCTTCTCTGTACTTGTGAAACGACAGTCCGTTAAGATTTTTCTTTTTGGCAACAAAGGAATCATGAGGCCATGTCTGGCGAATATGGACACTGGGTGTCGCTACGGTATTGTTTGCTGAAATTCTCGTAAAGCGGCGAAGTGTGAGCATGTGCTTTATCGTGGTGCAAAGGCTAGGAATTTTTTCACTTCAATTACGGGCAGGTGTTCTCCGGATTGATTCATGCAATCGCCGTTGAAATTGTATTCCTGATAGATTATTCGGCCTTGCCACATGAACTCATGATACACTGTGCTGTCAGAATCAAAGCACAGCGAGCATGATCTTCACATTTGGCCGCAGTTTTCGAGGTTTCATCAGTCTTGGCATACAGAATGCTTTCACAGGGACGAGAGACCCCTTATGTTGATGTCATGTAAACAGACCGATGTTTCATCACCTGTTAGGATACGTGCCTGTAGTTCTGCATTGTTGTTGTCTTCATCTAACGATTCCTTAGCAACGTGGATGCGCCACGTTCGAAATTCAGCAATGTTTGAACAGATTTTGTTGTTTCGCGTTTCATGCACAAACCAACCAAAGAATTTCATGACTGAGCCGTTTGATTTGCCAGCATCATCAGCGACTTCTCTGATTATGGTTAGACCATCATAATGATTATCTCTTTCACTTGTCCACGATTTCGTCGGTTGATGATGTGCAGGGTGTCCAGGACGCTGGTCATCGTCAGCGTGTTCACAGCTCCCTTCGGAACGCCCATATCACTCGTGAAATCTTGTTTTGTACAAAGCAGTCTTACCAAAATCAGTAGCTAACATTCCCAAATCTTTGCTGCTCCTCATTCTGTTGTTGTAGCAAATTTGAATACGAATTATCTTAAAACACTGTCCTTGCGTTAATAAGACATGTCCCGTTGACTGTGTGTAACAGATAAAAATTGCATGCAAGAGTTGCGATTGGAGATGTGCAAACAGGTCACACCTTGCAGAAGTTCTCTGGAGGACTCCTACGTGGTCTTTCTAAATACAATGACGGGAAAAAAATTAGTACTCTTTTAGAGGATTCCAGTTCACTGAAGATTTATTGCCGCAATAGAACATATGGAGTACACGAAATGATTACATTTACAGATCAATGGCACAAGCGATTGTGAGGTACCAGCTGTCGGTCCATGCTGAAACGCCCACATTATTACGTACTGTAGTCTCCACGGGCGGCAATGTAGGCTCTGACTCTGGCGTCCAGTCGATCGTAAAGATGGCGACTACTGTCCTAGGATACGTTATTCCACTCCTGCTCGACCAGTTCACGTAGTTCTGTAAGAGTTGTTGGTTGGCGAGCTGCGTGAGTCACTTCTCGTCCCATCATATCCCAAACGTGCTCGACTGAAGACAAGTAGACTGTACTCGCGAGGGCCGGCCGGTGTGGCCGTGCGGTTCTAAGCGCGTCAGTTTGGAACCGCGTGACCGCTACGGTCGCAGGTTCGAATCGTGCCTTGGGCATGGATGTGTGTGATGTCCTTAGGTTAGTTAGGTTTAAGTAGTTCTAAGTTCTAGGGGACTGATGACCACAGCTGTTAAGTCCCATAGTGCTCAGAGCCATTTGAACCATTTTGTACTCGCGAGGGAAGTTCCTAAAGGTCTTGCAGAGCACGAGGAGTTTCGTGGGTAGTGTGTGGATGATCGCTATCCTGTTGGAACGACAGCAAGAACAGCGAAAGACTGGATCTGACAACATTCTGCACATACCGAGCGCTGGTTAGCGACCCTTCCAAAAACACCAAAGGTGAGAGAAAGTTGTAGCTTAACGCATCCCGTACCATAAAGCCTGTGGGGTGGGGCCAGTATGTCTCTGACGAATGCACTCGACGAGACAGTGCTCAACAGGTCTACAGCGTATGCGCGAACGACCATCACTTGCGTTCTGGCAACATTTGCTTTGATCACTGAAGGCCACAGCGCAACATTCCATCTTGCAAGTGACCCTCTGATGGCACCAATCGAGCCGTGCACGTGGATGCTGTAGAGGTGAACGTGCCCGTAGTCAGGATGCTAACAATCGGTACGCAACAGTTCGTTTTGACACATCTGGGCTCACAGGCGCTCGTATCTGTGCTGTGGTAACTGTACGATCTGCAACTGCTACCCTTAAGATAGGACGTAAGGACGTCCAGAACCTCATCTACCGGTGTGAGGATATTCTGTGCCTGCTGATACCAGCATCGTTGCATAATTGGTGCCGCACCCTAGCTTGTGTGGCACTTCTCCTAAAGGACCATCTCGCCACTCGGAAGGTCACAATTTGACCCCTTTCAAACTAGCTCAGTTGGCTGTAGGAAGTACGAGTACGCAGACGTGCATGATAACCTGCTTGCTTTTCACGTTTGCACCTCACTGGGCCTTCTGGCTGTGAGCATTCCCTGTTAAAGGGTAGACACAGATGGCGATCTGGCAGATGTGCCACTACACTCTCCATTGGCGGACGACACTGAAACCATTATTAGTACGTCCCCTATCCCCCAGGTGACATATGCCATCAAAAAAATGGTTCCAATGGCTCTGAGCACTATGGGACTTAACATCTATGGTCATCAGTCCCCTAGAACTTAGAACTACTTAAACCTAACTAACCTAAGGACATCACACAACACCCAGTCATCACGAGGCAGAGAAAGTCCCTGACCCCGCCGGATATCAAACCCGGGAACCCGGGCGCGGGAAGCGAGAACGCTACCGCACAATATACCGTCATCGGATCAAAATCTACGTAGTCTTTCCAGGTTGACTAAATTATTTTCCGGCAATATATCTCCTCCCGCAGCATCTACATCTACATCCGTACTCCGCAAGCCATCTGACGGTGCGTGGCGGAGGGTACCTTCTCCCTTCACAGCAGATGACAGCAACAGATTGTGGCCTCGTTGAGATGATGTAGTGTTGTTAAATTAAAAATGTAGGGAAGTTAGGAGCTATTCGGCAGTAAAGAGCACATGGGTTTTGTGGGATGCTATGTTTTATTACGGTCTGTAAATCTTGGTACAGCACAGTGTTCAAACAAAATTGCACACTGTCATCGAGGTAAATTAATCCATTAACGCCTATCCACCCAGCCTTCTGGCTGTAATAGTCTATAGTAGTAATAAGATCGCCCTTGACGATACTCAGGTCATAACGTATAGTGTACGGCGGTAGTATCGACAGTCACATTCGCGTCCGTTTACGACACGTTTAATAGTGTGATTTTTCGATAACAGTTGGCTGTTTCCATCACCATCGCGACCGTTTACTTCGTCAATTACCCGGCTCTTTAATAACCAATTAATGTAATTTTGCAAAAACTGAAAAGAGCCACCGTCGATCCAACTGTTTACCATGGACCCCGCTCCCACACTGACGCTACCAGCCCCGGTCTCTGTGTCGGACTTGTGACATTGCTCCATAGTACAGATATCTTATAGCCGCTGTAACATAAATGTTGTACACTGATCCTTTCATATAAAATAATTTATAGTACTGTCACAATACATGTGAACTTTTTGACAGCTGAAAACAGACTAAATATCCTGCATGGCTAACACTGTACAGATATTAAAAACTGCATAACACCGTGTTGTCTGTAATAATGTTATTTTATTTTGGTACCAGTTTCCTTTCTAAACCAACATCAACGGCAGGAAAATTATCACAGTTGTATCACATGTCATACATGCTTTACCGTAAGTTACCACAGGAAACCATAAATGCCAAGATAATATAAAATCAAAACCTATAGAAAGATAAAAATATGATTGCACGCTTATGACATGTGATACATAGGTGATTATTTTCCTGCCGTTGATGGTTTAGAACCAAAACCGGTAGCAAAATAAAATAACATTATTACAGACAGCATAATGTTACGCAATTTTTTTTTAAATTTGTACATGCTGTTGACCATCCTCTAAGCAAGATGTTCACTGTACAGATACCTTTCATTCGTGCTTATGAACACAACAACGAAAATTTATGGACAATCGGACTAATACAACACGCAAAATTACAAAATTTACATCACTTTTGAAGACACCTCGTATGAAGCTAATACCGGATAAATGTGAATAATTGAGAGAGTGAATGGAGTAGTGTATCGGTTGAACGATAATTAATGTTAAGCTATTTCGGTTAATGGTAAATAACCCACACGCGATGTTATGTAAGAAAAATTTAAGTTCGTTTCATATTGATAACGGTAAATATAGTAATACGGGGGTACGGGGGCCGGCAAAAGACACCGCCTCCACCCCCCCACCCCCCACAGATTTCAAAAAGGCAGTTACAAACCAAGATAAGAGAGGAAATACTTTTATTTGTGAAAAACAAATACTATGTCATTACTTTAGCTGGTTTTAAAAATTATGTCCCGTGAATGGCATCTTCCATTGTTGACACATTGAAGCCTTTCCCGGTAGTCGTCCATAGTTTTTCGTGCCATTTCCGGTGGAATGACAACCATTTCCCGGGAGATCTTGCAGGGTTGTGGGGCGATATTTGTAGACTTGAGCCTTTGAGTGTCCTCAAAGACAGTATTAAAAAATGATAAATCGGATTACTTTGGGGACCAGACGATGTATTCTCGTGAAGGGAGTAGACTTCTGGGAACCAACGCTCTCAAAATCTCAAGAGAATGCGGAGAAGTGTGAACTGTGGCTCCGTCTTGTTTGAGCCAGTCTTCTCCGTCTTCATGGTCCCCAACATGGTTTACCTTAGATCGGAGGAAGGTGACGCGACAGTAGCGATTTGAATTAACCATTACGCCATTATCTTCGACAAAATACGGCCCCCAAACAACAAAATCAGCAACGGCGCACCCAACAGTTGCACTATGGCTGTGAAGTTGTCTTTGGTGAAGTTCCTGAGGATTTTCTGCTAGCCGGCGGGTATGACCGAGCGATTCTAGGCGCTTCAGTCTGGAACCGCGCGACCGCTACGGTCGCAGGTTCGAATCCTGCCTCGGGCATGGATGTGTGTGCTGTCCTTAGAACAACTTAAACCTAACAAACCTAAGCTTTAGGGAACAAAGTGCTGAATAGTAGATTTTCTTTTCAGTGCAAAACCTGATGTGCTAAAGTTTTATATCAGAGTCGAATAGTTTTTCTATCAGGAACATAATCATGTCGGCCAAGTTCGGACAATGGGAAATGCTCGCTGAATAGTAATCACAGAACCACCATTACGAATATACTCCTTCAAAACAAACGCACAATGCTCACCTAACCGAGTCATTGCGTTTGCTGAAAATCAGAGGAATACCACTATCGATCATTGCCAGTATCACCACTACAGCCCACACAGTGGCCTCTCCGAATATGGGAGGTCTTTTTGCCTGCCTCTGTATAATCGGAATGATACATTTGTTCTTTGCTGTCATTATGTTGGTATATGTGGCTCCGTGGTCCAGCGTGATGTTAGTTGCACATGTCGCTACGCCCTATTTTATCTACTTAAACCGCGTAGTTTTTTAATCTGACTTTCATGGATGTCGACAAACAATTGGGGAAGCATGTGTACAGTAAAGTGTTGAATTAAGCGTTCGTTTACTGGCATTATTACCCTGCGTCACTCCAATGACTTCTGTACTACCAGTGTCTTCAAATTGAGAGGTTTAGTCGTACATCTACGTATTAAAATTTTTTTTTGTTCGAAGGAACTCATCTGTAGTCCTGGTATCACTGAAATCGTTGCACCACAGTACCGTTGTACGCCGCTAGGGGAGCCAAAACAAAACGTTGCAGTCCATTTCCATTTTATCAATTGGCTGAACAATTTCGTTTTGGCTTTGATGGCGTGCTGCGGTACTGTGGCCGGGGAATTTATACAGGGTGTTACAAAAAGGTACGGCCAAACTTTCAGGAAACATTCTTCACGCACAAATAAAGAAAAGATGTTATGTGGACATGTCCGGAAACGCTTAATTTCCATGTTAGAGCTCATTTTAGTTTCGTCAGTATGTACTGTACTTCCTCGATTCACCGCCAGTTGGCCCAATTGAAGGAAAGTAATGTTGACTTCGGTGCTTGTGTTGACATGCGACTCATTGCTCTGCAGTGCTAGCATCAAGCACATCAGTAGTTAGCATCAACAGGTTAGTGTTCATCACGAAAGTGGTTTTGCAGTCAGTGCAATGTTCACAAATGCGGAGTTGGCAGATGCCCATTTGATGTATGGATTAGCACGGGGCAATATCCGTGGCGCCGTATGTTTGTATCGAGACAGATTTCCAGAACGAAGGTGTCCCGACAGGAAGACGTTCGAAGCAATTGATCGGCGTTTTAGGGAGCACGGAACATTCCAGCCTATGACTTGCAACTGGGGAAGACCTAGAACGACGATGACACCTGCAATGGACGAGGCAATTCGTCGTGCAGTTGACGATAACCCTAATGTCAGCGTCAGAGAAGTTGCTGCTGTACAAGGTCACGTTGACCACGTCACTGTATGGAGAGTGCTACGGGAGAACCAGTTGTTTCCGTACCATGTACAGCGTGTGCAGGCACCATCAGCAGCTGATTGGCCTCCACGGGTACACTTCTGCGAATGGTTCATCCAACAATGTGTCAATCCTCATTTCAGTGCAAATGTTCTCTTTACGGATGAGGCTTCATTCCAACGTGATCAAAATGTAAATTTTCACAATCAACATGTGTGGGCTGACGAGAATCCGCACGCAATTGTGCAATCACGACGTCAACACAGATTTTCTGTGAACGTTTGGGCAGGCATTGTTGGTGATGTCTTGATTGGGCCCCATGTTGTTCCGCCTACGCTCAATGGAGCACGTTAACGTGATTTCATACGGGATACTCTACCTGTGCTGCTAGAACATGTGCCTTTACAAGTACGACACAACATGTGGTTCATGCACGATGGAGCTCCTGCACATTTCAGTCGAAGTTTTCGTACGCTTCTCAACAACAGATTCGGTGACCGATGCATTGGTCAATTCCATGTTCTCCACGCTCGCCTGACCTCAACTTTCTTTTTTGGGGCATTTGGAAGCTCTTGTCTACGCAACCCCGGTACCAAATGTAGAGACTCATCGTGCTCGTATTGTGGACGGCTGCGATACAATACGCCATTCTCCAGGGCTGCATCAACGCATCAGGGATTCCATGCGACGGAGAGTGGATGCATGTATCCTCGCTAACGGAGGACATTTTGAACATTTCCTGTAAGAAAGTGAAGTCACGCTGGTACGTTCTGTTGCTGTGTGTTTCCATTCCATGATTAATGTGATTTGAAGAGAAGTAGTAAAATGAGCTCTAACATGGAAAGTAAGCGTTTCCGGACACATGTCCACATAACATATTTTCTTTCTTTGTGTGTGAGGAATGTTTCCTGAAAGTTTGGCCGTACCATTTTGTAACACGCTGTATTTGTGCCAATGTTGCAGACGTGTACCTGATAACAAACAAAAAGTTCACAAGCTTCATTTTTTTCGAGGTGATAATTAGAACTTCTGCTGCCCCTCGTAGATTTGGTTTGTTCACGCTTTATTTATCTGTGTAATGGCTTAATATCAAACTGTCTCTACGAACGTAAGATGAAGAGCATGGTGTGCGCCACGCAGGCTGGTGTGGTGTGTGCCAGCAGCAAGTCGGTGCTGGTGGCTGTTTGCACGTGCCAGGTAGACACGCCGCGGCAGCCGCGTCATTGCTCTTGCCAACTATTTCCTGGAAGCGGACTTCATTAGGCTGCTGCCCAACAAAAACTCGCGACCCGCGCTTGCATAGCACGTGTCCACTACACAGTGTCGTGGTGTTATGATATGGATACACGCTGTTTCTTTCCCGTTCCGACTCGATTTCCTTCGGTTTTTTGATGAACTACGTAACTCGGAACGTATTGGGGAAGTTCTAAACAGGCGCTGCCTTACAGAGATACGAGCGTGGTCTGGTTATTGCTCGTTTGTTAACGTTAAAATTGACTACTCCAGTGAGCAACTTCGAATGACCGTGTGCGGTGTCTATGCGTGTCAAGACCCACGTGGGATGGCGAGTTCCAGAAAACAGTAGAAAGCGTAGGGCATTTCATAGGCGGAGGTAGCCCTGGTTAAAATGCACGCTCATGTCAAGAGAGGCTCGAATGTAGGTGAAATTCTACAGAAATTTCGCTAGCTTAATATATTCCGTTGTCAAAAATTGGGATATTGGCCAGAACCGGTTATGATACTAAAAACATATCAAAAAATATTTCTCCAGAGGAGAAAGATATTACTGATGCAATTGTGGAGGACCAACTCATAGAAACTGGTGGCAGTCTGTAGACCTTAACGCAATTAAAGGCTTCGTCCAGGCAGCCTAGTGAAATTGAAGTTTCTTCTAAAGTGTTTTGTCTCTTGAGGTGACATACAAGAATATCCGTGGATGTCTTCAATGGACGTAACTTTGCGTATGATTTCGATGTTCTTAAAGTAGGCGGTGGCGACATTCATGCAGTGTTGCACTGGCAGGAATTTCCCGAGAATAATAAAAAACACCGTATTAGAGAAAACAGGGTTTATACGATCCGAGACAACCGCGTGGTCCGGGAAAAATCCGGAATTTTTTAGAATTCTGGGAATTATTCATTGTTTCAGTTTTCAGTTGATTTTATGTCGTTTTGACTGGTAAGAACCGATACTATAACAGAGGATATTTCATCGTAGCTGCGCAAGTGCGGTGACGCCTGTTATCTGGCGCTCTCTGGCAACTGCTGAAACGAACCTATTTCTAACAGGTCGCGGGAAAATATTGCGAATGCTGATTCGAAAAGCGTTACATTCAAAGTTAATTTCCTTTTACGCAAGGTGGACTATGTGCGAGAATGTACGATGAATTTCTTAAATCACAGATCATGTGACTCTCATTTAAAAATCAGCTCCTTGATGACGAGTCATTTAGAAGAATTTCGATCCCAGAAGATCACACATTTATGTCGTTATTAAAAATTTTACTGGCACATTTGCGTGATACATCGTAGTGCATCGCAACCTCGATTTCAATGCTTCGGAAAGTAACATGCGGTGTTTGGTGGAATTCGAATTGATACTTTCGTAATACGAAAATATGGAGACTACATGTTGCTGCACATCAAAGCTATTCCCAAAACGTGTTCTTTTTCCTCTGAGTTTCGTTTTCTAAAGTGCCGGGAAATTCTACGCCGGTGTATAAAACCATAAACATTCAAAGGATTGATAAGTTTTTACAGTTCCGAGGAAACGTATACAGTCACTTAACACTGGGAAAGTGTATTTTCACCCGGGAGAAAGTGTATTTTTAACCAGGAAACCCGGGAATTTTTTTTCTTGTCCGCGTATACTCCCTGAAGAACCTAATTGTGGATTCTACTCGGATTGTTAACTGTGCAGCAATGCTGAAAGTATTTTTGCTTCGCACAATATGCAAAATTCGTATTACTCGCAAGTCACAACTACTTTATTCTCCTTTACAATACAAATGATATTCCATTTATAACACTTAGCTTAGTCTTTCAAATCTGCCTTGTGCTAATTCTTTGCATTGTGTTGACTTTCAAAATTTCTCGCTACACGTTGCTAAGGCTAATTATGTTTCCGAAACATTGAATGGAGCCATCTGACGGTACGTAAACTCGCGCTTAACAGGTCTTACCAAAAACTCATTTAAATACTATTCACGCAGTACATATATTCTTGAAGTACAATGATTAGTGGAAACGTGATCCCGTGGTTTTATGTTAAGAGTGAGAACTATTCATCCGTAAGTTTCCATTCTAGTCATCAAGTAACTTCCCGTTAGTGTCACAAGTCACATGCGAATGGACGTGAGAACCTGTGGCACTTGGTTTTCCACTACCTCATGACAGCAGGTAACAGACAATTCACTCGCAGCGTGCGCGCATTCTTCTGCCGCGATATTGTCGTAGTGTGCAGCGAAACAGCCATGCATGTCAAATCTGTGGCCATGCAAGGTGCAGACTGCAGTTCCAAAACCTGCATCGCCATTATTTTTATGCTGATCACCTGCTATCAGATAAGTATGTGTACCAAAAACACTTTTGCGTTATTGTTGCACTATCCACGAAGAACACAGATTACGGAACAATGAGGAAGATTCGGAAACCCAAGCATGTAATGCGTTAGATCTTATCTGGTAAATGGCGAGCCGTTGTTAGTACAGTGAAACAATGGAAGTGACACGAAGATCAGGGCCTAGCGGTTCACGAACACAATAGCCAGGTTAGATTGTTACCCCTTGACAGCACGAAGGTATAGACGGCAGGGTACGATTCATCTGCAGAGAGCCTTGTAAACGGTGATCGGAAGGATTATATGAACGCAAGTATCCCGCAATTGTCTTTGAGGAGATCGTTTCTATGCTCCCATTAACGACGTCACTGTGGTATCAAATTACAGTGGACGGTGGAATGTAGCGAACAGCAACGTATTTAATAGAACCTCAAATTTCATAAAATGTGTGGAATTATTTTTGAGATCGTCCGGCCGGTGGGGCCGTGCGGTTCTAGGCGCTCCAGTCTGGAACCGCGTGACCGCTACGGTCCCAGGTTCGAATCCTGCCTCGGGCAAGGATGTGTGTGATGTCCTTAGTTTAGTTAGGTTTAAGTAGTTCTAAGTGCAAGGGGCCTGATGACTACAGATGTTAAGTCCCATACTGCTCAGAGCCATTTGAACCATATTTTTGAGATCTTGGTTACACTTCGTGCTAACTTGAGTTATCTGTTTGAAGATCTTGTTATCTACGGATCGACTTGAAAGAAGACCTTCCACATCGTCGACAGCTGTAATCGAAATAGATCCTACAAATCATATACAAGGTGTTACAAAAAGTATGGCCAAACTTTCAGGAAATATTCTTCACACACAAAGAAAGAAAATGTTACGTGGACATGTGTCCGGAAACGCTTACTTTCCATGTTAGAGCTCATTTTATTACTTCTCTTCAAATCACATTAATCATGGAATGGAAACACACAGCAACAGAACGTACCAGCGTGACTTCACTTTGTTACAGGAATTGTTCAAAATGTCCTCCGTTAACGAGGATACATGCATCCACCCCCCGTCGCATGGAATCCCTGGTGCGCTGATGCAGCCCTGGAGAATGGCGTATTGTATCACAGCCGTCCACAATACGAGCACGAAGAGTCTCTACATTTGGTACCGGGGTTGCGTAGACAAGAGCTTTCAAATGTTCCCTTAAAAGAAAGTCAAGAGGGTTGAGGTCAGGAGAGCGTGGAGGCCATGGAATTGACCAATCCATCAGTCACAGAATCTGTTGTTGAGAAGCGTACGAAAACTTCGACTGAAATGTGCAGGAGCTCCATCGTGCATGAACCACATGTTGTATCGTACTTGTAAAGGCACATGTTCTAGCAGCACAGGTGGAGTATCCCGTATGAAATCACGATAACGTGCTCTATTGAGCGTAGGCGGAACAACATGGGGCCCAATCAAGACATCACCAACAATGCCTGCCCAAACGTTCACAGAAAATCTGTGTTGACGTCGTGATTGCACAATTGCGTGCGGATTCTCGTCAGCCTACACATGTTGATTGTGAAAATTTACATTGTGACCACGTTGGAATGAAGCCTCATCCGTAAAGAGAACATTTGCACTGAAATGAGGATTGACACATTGTTGGATGAACCATTCGCAGAAGTGTACCCGTGGAGGCCAATCAGCTGCTGATGGTGCCTGCACACGCTGTACATGGTACGGAAACAACTGGTTCTCCCGTAGCATTCTCCATACAGTGACGTGGTCAACGTGACCTTGTACAGCAGCAACTTCTCTGACGCTGACATTAGGGTTATCGTCAACTGCACGAAGAATTGCCTCGTCCATTGCAGGTGTCCTCGTCGTTCTAGGTCTTCCCCAGTTGCGAGTCATAGGCTGGAATGTTCCGTGCTTCCTAAAACGCCGATCAATTGCTTCGAACGTCTTCCTGTCGGGACACCTTCGTTCTGGAAATCTGTCTCGATACAAACATACGGCGCCACGGATATTGCCCCGTGCTAATCCATACATCAAATGGGCATCTGCCAACTCCGCATTTGTAAACATTGCACTGACTGCAAAACCACGTTCGTGGTGAACACTAACCTGTTGATGCTACGTACTGATGTGCTTGATACTAGTACTGTAGAGCAATGAGTCGCATGTCAACACAAGCACCGAAGTCAACATTACTTTCCTTCAATTGGGCCAACTGGCGGTGAATCGAGGAAGTACAGTACATACTGACGAAACTAAAATGAGCTCTAACATGGAAATTAAGCGTTTCCGGACATGTCCACATAACATCTTTTCTTTATTTGTGGGTGAGGAATGTTTCCTGAAAGTTTGGCCGTACCTTTTTGTAACAGCCTGTAGATAAAGTCAGTCAGCACTGAACGCTAACAGAGCTAAATAACGTTTTACCTCCATCAGAGACGACGACGACATGTAATTGCGTAAGGGTTGCTGCCTACTCCGTTTAGTTACGTGCAACGACCGAGGAATTCCTAGCTTATATATTCAGTACAGTAATCAACAGATACAAGAATCTGAATGCCTTTTTGCAATGTTTACTGTAGAGAGCCAGTCTAGATTTGTGAAGAATTAGTTAACAGTAGTGACGGCAACTGCTCTGTTGCTCTACGCAGTTGAGTTATCGGGCCAAAAATTAAGTTACTGCACACTCTTACTGCTTTGTCCTACATTCAGTGTTTCCAATAAAAAGTATTCTTGTATACTGGGGACCTCTGGATATTCGGACTAAAAGTAATTAGATCGAAGGGACTAAAATGCATCCAGTGAATGTAAATGCGCCGAAACAGTTTGTGGTATTCGTTTTAGCTTTCGTCATGATATATTTTCTCCCGATTATTCACTCGGAGGCAAAAGGCTTTCCAGAACCTTTTCGACAATGCTGGTGGTTTCTTTAAACCTCAGTAAGAGTTTCCTGTTGTATCCAGTATCAGCACACAATTAGTTATTGCTGCACCTCATTATTTAGAAGAGATTTGATGTGTCGTCGCTACGTTTAATAGAAGTTAAGAGGCTTTAATATGCACTTTCAAATCCTTCATACTTGAAAGTAGTGTTACGGCAGAGTAATTTTCCTTCCATTACTTCGTTCTGCTCGAAAGTAATTTACATCCATCAGACAGCATTTTTTTCCACGTGTAAAAAAATCATAATTTAATCGTAGACGGAAAGGATTATTACTAAAACGAGTAACGAAACAATCATAAAGTACCTGGAATGAATTTAACTAATGCATCCATATCATTGTGTCGTCCCAAATTTCGCACTTCAATTAATGTTCGATGTGAGCATAGACTGATTATCTATTAAAGGTTTATGACGGGCTCCAGTGGCGGTCTCGATATCGACGAGATGTTAAACCCATCTTCCTTCGTTCCAGTGGCCGTGAGTTTCCCCACGATAGCCGACGGGAAATGTTCCACACATTTCGAGAAGTGTAATTAGGATGTGAACGTCATTAGAGAAGGAGCACTATTTTTGTTGGACAAGGATGGGGGAAGAAATAGCTCGCGTGTAGTTTTTGAGGAGAAAATGAAAAAAAAAATTGAATCACGGTGATTTGGACCGCGAACCTCCATTATAGGAGTTCAGCGTCAACCGCTACGCCACCTAACTAGACCTTTAAGGTTCGTAATACGTAGTTATGACTTTGGTCTCGCTTCGTTATGTCTTCTACTAATAACGCTGAAATCTAGACGGGAGAAAGAAAACGAGCCGTCAGACAGCGACCGGTTGAGTTTAGTTCGCTTTCAAGTGAAATGCTTGTCTGTGCCAAGCGGCCCGCGACAGGTACTGTTTTCCGCGGTAGACGTTAATGCTTGATGTATCTGGCACTCGCCAGCTTGTCATCTGAACGTCTTCAGTCGGTACTTCCGTCTATGGTATTTTTCAGTGCGATCTTGTTATGAAAAACTTTTTCGAAAGTTTACACCTTTCTCTTGTTGTCCTAATCTAGACAGGGCGGCGCTACGAAAATTCGGCCGAAGTTGTGAAGACTAGAACACAATTCGTGATTCTTACTAGTTCGTTAAATGTATGCTTACATATAAAGGAGCACCTCTTCAGGGAGGGCATATCAAAGTCTTCAGCATGTTGCACACAGATATCGGAGCAGAATGGAACGCTATGTACAAACTACAGACATTTTCAGCAAGACAAGGAACGTCTGTTGGATAGAAGACTTCAGTTCCTTAGATGGTGGAGCGCTTGTCGCAACAAGCTCTGAAAGCATTCGCCAACAACTTCGTCGAATGACTTGCCCGATATCTCATTCTTTGCAGAACATTTCTTTGCAACAAATAGGCTTCATAAGTCTTTGGCTAAATTACACGTAGATGCTGAGTAAATTCTATATCAGGTTTTGTTGCACCTCAAGAAAACGAAACTGTTATACACTATTGAGAAAAACTTTGACCGCAGATGTCATCGTCTGCTTGTCTTAACCGGAGACTGATACAGGACGCACTATGCCAACGACGTGTTCCATGAGCCATGTAAAAAAAAGTTTATTAAAAGTATTTTTAAATTTAAAGCACCTTTTGGTATATTCCCTCTAAAAAACATGACTCGAATATGCACTTTTTCTCTTCAGCACCAACTTCGTAAACTACATATTCTTAAGGTCTTCAGTCCGAAAACTGGTACGATGCAGCTTTCCGCTCTTGTCTACTCGGCGCAAGTGTCTTGCTCCCTGCATAACTACAGTACCCAACTTCCATTTGCAGCCGCTTTCTGTAGCCAAGATTGGCTATCCCTCTATAATTTTTGACTCGCTCTGTGCCCTCCATTAGCAAATTATAGGTAGCTATTTCTTATCACCTCTGGTGTGTCACATCAGTGGATCTCGTCTCTTGCTCGACCTATGCCATGAAGATTTCTCCCTGCTCGATTCAGTACCTCTTCAGATCTTCAACATTCTTCTACAGCACTCCATTTCAGAAGCTTCTATTCTTGTGTGAATTGTGAGTTGTTCATGTTTCACTTTCATATAAAATTATACTCTAGAGAAACCCTCTGAACAAACTTACTAAAACATATATTTCTGTTAGCGTTAACATACTTGTCTTTTTCAGAAAGCCTTTTTTGTTGGCAGTTTGTATTTTATTACGTGTTTAGTTCTGCCGTCGTAAGTTATTTCGCTGCCCAAATAGCAAAAGTCTACTACCTTCGTGTCTCATTTTTTAATCTGATTCCCTCGGCATCACTTCATTCAGCTACATCGCGTGAACCTTGTTTTACTTTTTTGTTAATTCTCTTATAACCTGTTTTCAAGACTCTGTGAATGGAACTTGATGAGTAATGCAACAGCTTTCTTGCTATGTAATTTGTCAAGAGCACATTAGTAAATTTGGTGCGAAATCTCTACCTGTGTATATTCAGTGGTGCAAGATTTAAGTAATCTAATCTGAACTTTACTTATCACAGGTCTGATCATTAATATCTGTATTTTTTTAAATACTTCCATGCACGAGTTTTCTCACGGACTCGCCGGCCGAAGTGGCCGTGCGGTTAAAGGCGCTGCAGTCTGGAACCGCAAGACCGCTACGGTCGCAGGTTCGAATCCTGCCTCGGGCATGGATGTTTGTGATGTCCTTAGGTTAGTTAGGTTTAACTAGTTCTAAGTTCTAGGGGACTAATGACCTCAGCAGTTGAGTCCCATAGTGCTCAGAGCCATTTTTTTTTCACGGACATGCCCGAAGTACGGTGACACTGTTTGATTCACTTTGATACGTCTGCAAATTTCATTCTCAGATACAACCCATATTCTATTGCGAATTATTGCTTCTAGCTATTTCTGTGACGTATCTGATCTTAGCTGCGCGTCATGAAACCTGTAGTTAGAGGACAATGAGTGTTTATACGAGTAATGATGAGAACTTTAAAGTATTCTACATACAGAATCGGAGTTAGCTCGTGGCTGGATATTCATGTTCCCTTTTTTCCCCTAAATAGCGTAGCATCATGCCAAATTGCTTCGTATGTGGAGTGTTCAGATTTCAGCTAACATTACCCGATAATCCTAAGTAAAGCAAACCAGTCACCAATTCGAAAATTTGTTTGGACCTCCACAGAGCCTTACTAAGCATGGTCCTGTCGGAGTTGTTATGCTGCTGCCTTCCTCCGACCTTCGAGAACTGACTTCCTCAGCCAGTTGTAGCGGAACTACAGTTTAACATAGATTTCTATTTCGAACCAAAGTGCGACTCGGCACTTTCCACATCAACAAACATTGCAAGAGGTGAAAGAAATGATAAGTAACAGATCAAAATCATAGGACTGATTGGGGGTGGAATCAGAGACCTTTGGATTTGTAGTGTTGCACTTTACTACTGAGTGACCGAGCCGCTGCGACAAGCCTATAACCTACAAAAGAAGCAGTAGGTGTCGAATCGCGCTTCGTTTTGGCTGTCTCGAAAGCGCCACTGTGTTTGATGTCCCTTCGTGTATGCTGTTCTGCGACGCAACTGAGTGTTGTTAATGTCGGCTCGGTGCACTATATGCGAGGGTATACTGAACAATATAGCCTCCGAATTATTTATGTGGAAACTCTTAAAGCTTTTCAAATATAACAGATGTTATAAACATCCGACATTTTTATTCTTGATGTCCACGTATTTATTTCTCAATATGCGAGTAGTCGTAGTCACCCTGGCGACGAACACATTTCTACCAACGAGAGACCAGTTTCACTACAGTCGACGTAATCGTCTTCAGAGAATCAGCAACTGTTTTAGATAATGAAGATGATTCTCATTTATTGTTCCGTCTCAGTTGCACATAGTTTTAAGGTATGGTTCTGGGTAGACAAGACGAGTTGCTGACGCAACTATTTAGATCTGAAGATGATGCAGAGTGATCGAAACACTAATCCACTTTCAAAATGTGCAACTGAGACGGGATAATATATATGAATTATGTTAAGAGACCAGTTTGTTGATACCGTCACCGTAGAATGTTTGAGTTTGTGACGGAGCCGCAGCCTCACCTCTGCTTGCACCGCTTCAGCACTATCAGAATAAAGCCCTCGAAATTTTGGGAACAGATGAAAATCGGATGGGGCCAAGACGGAACTCTATAGAAGAAGATAGATGATGGTGAACCCGAGGCGTCAGATTATTGCAGATGTCGCCGCGCTCACATGTGGTCTGGCATGCTGAAGGCAGCGGACTGCAAATATGTAGACATGAAGAATACAGAGGTAGAATGTTAATAACGTTTGTTTTATTTTCAGTGGTTTACGAGAGTTCATATAAAAATGGATGCATTACTTTTCCACATGTCCTCGTATATGCATGTAGTAACTGTTTATGCTTTAACCGATTAACGAGTAATGAACCTTTAGAAAGGCGAGAGATTCAGAAACCACTTGTTCACCTTGATTATTAACTTTTGTGTACCGCTTATCGTAGAGACGCAGTTGTAATATTTTCGCAGCTGGCATTATTGTAATGTCAAATAGCCCCATTTCGTTATCAAACACGAAATTGGCGAACACAGGAACACATTGTTTACACTTGTACGCGGTGCCAGACAACCTTTTCGTGAACGGCAAACAGGCAGAATGTGAAAGGAGGGGAAGTGGACGCACAGCACAAGGCAGAAGCCGTTATCGCTGGCACAAGATGCTCACTGCCATTGGTTATTCATGGAAGTGTAGGTAGCCTTGGAGCGCGAAGGACGGCGCGTCGCTACGTCACCTGAAGCCGCCGTGCCAGCGACCCCCACCCCCGTGCCCTGTGGTCCTACGAGTGGTCGCATTAACATTTCGGCCCACGAGTTTATCTATTTCACTTTTTGGGTCCAGCACGGCTAATGTGGGCGGAAGTTCTCCCGTCCTTCATTCATCACCGGGCCGCGACCTTCACTGCACCTACTATACCCAAAACTCTGCCCGTATCCGTACCTTATTTGTTTCGCGTGCAGTATTAATTTCTTCCTCGCCTTTAGTTTCACACTTTCTTTCCACGGTACATGTAACTTGCCTACTATGCAATAAATTAAATTTTGTTTGCAACTGCACTTTGTCATTGTACTTTCGTGAAGATTTTGTCACAGTTTTGGCACGACTCAGAAATAATTAGAAAAGTCATTAATATTTTCATTCTTGCAGAATTTTTCGTTACCTGTGAAGTGGCTGACAGAAAATGTGTCCTGCCGAATGCCTTTATTTGGAATGGACTGAGCGAAGCAGAAACTAGGCATTGTTGTTTCCACTTGTCCGAAAGCAAAATCAGGGATTCATTCAGTAGACTAGGACCGTAATTCATCTTCTTTTTAGGGAAGGGACTGTTTCGTTTTGCAAATAACGGGACAGAGAACATTTTTGATGAAGTACTCTCTCTGAAGTTGATTCTCATAAATGCAAAGAAACGAGCCTGTGCGTTTGGATAGTTGTGTACTATTAGTGCCACGGGCAAAGGCATTTAACGACCCCAAATTTTTCTGTATACAATGGTCAGCTACTTTACTTCACAGGGGACACGAAGTTCATAACATTTCTTCGTTTTGAAATGAAGGGACCTTAAACACAGTTACCTGCCTTGTTAGTGTAGTGCATGGCAGTACTTCATTTTCGTACATCTGACTACATCAACATTATCAGTTTTTTCCTCTATTTAGTATATTACAATGCAGCTTTAAATTACTAAATCCCATTTCAAGACTGCAGTTAATGAATTGTGGACAAGTACATGACAACCCTTTTTGGGTTAAATGAGTCGGTTAAAGTTTGCTGTCTTATTTCTTAACATCTTGCGTTTAAGCGGATTATTCTGTATTTTTACCGATACCAGGGAAATCTCTAGCAACGTTTATAACCCTGTTCCAAATTCTTTTGCACTCCCAGTTATATGAAATTGTCGCGAATAATACATTTCGTGCCAGACGAACGAAATCGGGGTGCAAGAAACATAGCAGCGGTAAGTAATTATGTCCGATACACACACTGCACACATTCGGGTTAAAATTGGCAGCGGAAGACTGATAAACTGAAAATGTAAAGATAGTGTAAGTTATCAGTGTGCACAGCACACGTGTGGCGCAGCAGCTTAACCCTGGCGGCGCAGCCCAGCTGACGAGCTGTGGGGAGGCCAGCTGTCTGGCCGATTGATTGTGAGCGGCCAGGCGAGGGCTAGGCCAGGCGCGGCTTGGCAACAGCGCGCGCGTTTCGCCAGCCGCCAGCCGCCGGCTCTGCCCGGCCCGCTGCGCTACCTGCCTGCTTGCGCTATCCCGCCTCTAATTAAATGCCCACACCTTTAACTTTGTGTTTCCAACTTCTGTCAGCAAGTTCTCAAAACATTCTTGAAAGTTTGTTTGCTGTGGCACTAGCTCTAATATGCATCCGACTACTGGTCTATGTTGATAGCTTACATGGTCCCGGCGGAGGTTCGAGTCCTCCCTCGGACATGGGTGTGTGTGTGTGTGTGTGTGTGTGTGTGTGTGTGTGTGTGTGTGTGTGTGTGTGTTTGTTTGTCCTTAGGATAATTTAGGTTAAGTAGCGTGTAAGCTTAGGGACTGATGACCTTAGCAGTTAAGTCCCATAAGAGCTCACGCACATTTGAACATTTGATAGCTTAAAACAGTGAGAATGCCACAGCGATTTAAAACTACTCCCATTTTAAATGGTTAATTTAAGGAGTGGCCGGGTGGCCTTCGGGTCGCCACCCAGTAAAACACCTCCTGCGCCCCCGCCCCCTCCTCTCGCCTCCATCCACACCGGGACTGAATCTGTTACCCCACATGTCTGCGTGTAGCGTTATCCGTGTGAAAGTGAGCAGAAGTTTTCGAAATGTTTGCGAATCATGTAACTGAGGCAGGACGTGGGCACCATCCTGGTATTCACCTAATGGGACGTGGGCAACCGCCTAAAAACCACATCCGGATTGGCCTGCATACCGATCCTCGTCAGTCCGCTGGGCGCGTTCGGTCCGGTCCCATCGCATCTCCCCGTCCCGGAAGTGACGCTTTAACACGCGCGGCTATCCGGGCGGGTCCTATTTCAAAGCATCGAATAAGCTTATAGAAACTGAAATCGGGTAATTATCTTCTGTAATTTAATTTGGTTATTGGAAAACGTAAAATTCGAATATAAATTGGGAAAATTATCTTTAATTGACATCTCATAAATGAGATGAATTACGATATTTCCAAAAATAAAAAAATGGCTTGTTATTAAGAACGTATTGCTAGACAGGAGAGCCACCTTGCATGGATTTGAGTTATACTATAACAAGTACGCTGAGGTGTCATATGCCAAACTACCTTGGCATTAGCACTTGAGTAATGACAACCACAGAAACTACTCCAGTCATGGTCTGGTTTCATCAGCGATATGCCACATTCACTGCCATTTAAGAGGACAGGATTCACAATGTCCAGGAAGGTAGAGCAGAACGAGCTTACCATGAAACGAACCGACTGGCGCACATAGGAGTAAGCAAAGAGAGAAGCTTGCGGCGATCGGTTTGTGGTGGGGGGTGGGGAAGGGGGAGGAGAAGAAACTTCGCTCGGCCTTAACTTCGTCTCCCCAGCAGTGGCATCTAAAATTCCCAGTGCCTTTGATCTTTGATACGCGCTTTTCATGTACTGTACATGACTGATGCATTATCTTATTGTGAATTAAATTAACGTAACATGAATTACTAGAGATCATCATTATACGTGCAGAATTAATAGATGAGCCATGCCACTCGCTACCAACATACCACCTGCAAAAGTCGTCAGTAGTAAAACTGTGGTGTCACCGCCAGACACCACACTTGCTAGGTGGTAGCCTTTTAAATCGGCCGCGGTCCGCTAGTATACGACGGACCCGCGTGTCGCCACTGTCAGTAATTGCAGACCGAGCGCCGCCACACGGCAGGTCTAGAGAGACTTACTAGCACTCGCCCTAGTTGTGCAGCCGACTTTGCTAGGAAAGGTTCACTGAGAATTACGCTCTCATTTTCCGAGACGATAGTTAGCATAGCCTTCAGCTAAGTCAATTGCTACGACCTAGCAAGGCGCCATTTATCCTTTGCTATGTATCTAATGAAGCATGTACAGTAACAAGACCAATGTTCACCAATTGTGGATTAAAGTTAAGTATTCCAGCTGCTACGTACTTTTCTTTATAGCATTCATTACGTATCCTGTGTCAGACCTCACGCCAGCCTGCGTGAGTTTAAGCTCGTGCCTTTCGGTTACCCGTCACTGTGGATTGGCTCTCTTGCCAGTCCACAACAAAAACAATAAGGCTTTTTCTAGCTGGTCACAGAAATAAAGTTTATGTCGTTTGCCCTGCGAAATGAAAGTCCATCTTTAAAATTAGACGAAAAAATTAGATATGAATAGTTGGCGAACGTAGCGTTCTTCGTGCATGGCTGTAGTATTACTTTCTCGTTTTTGTTTGGAAATTAGTTACAGAAGCGACTAGTGAAACGACATGGTTGTTTTTAAAGTTTCTCTAATGACGTAAAGGCGCTTTGCCGAACCTAATTTGAGCTCTATATCCCTTGAATTGTAGGAAGATAAGGGAGTATTAGGATATTATCTGACTAGAAATAAAGTGGTCAGTACCACATTTATGACGGCCTAAGTATCTTAATTAGTTCGCCAATAAGCTGAACATTTGTCAAAAATGTTTTGGAATTGAGGAAAGTGATGGTGCACATGTGCGAAGTGCTTGTATTGAACCAGCGGCTTCTGTGACTGCGAATTAATGCTAGCATACTATCGTTGTTCATTACCTCGCATCAGAGTAGTTCAGGAGAAGGAATTGCTCGTGGTCTTGCGAAAGAAACCACCTAGCATTTCCCGGTTGTGGTAAAGGGAAATCGCCACAAACCTATAACAGATGGTCGAACAGAAATCCGAACTTAAGTCCCTCCTAAATATAAAATTTTTGTTCTTCCATCGCGCTGTTTCGCTGACTAAATTATTTCTTACAGCTGCAAAACATGACCATTTCTGACGGTGAGTAATGCGAGCTTCTTATTGTGTTTTTTTTCTAGAACGTATAGGACGACGTTGTACAGTACCCACACCTTCAAACTTTTTAATTACTTATTAAAAGTGATTGAATACATGTGGCACTCTTTGTTCGCGTCGTATGAATGGACACATTACTAAATGTAACTTGAGTACTTCGCACGAGTGAACCCGGCTGAAAGAATGAATTGGGTTATGATAAACACGATTCTAGAAAACCGGAGGAAAAGGCAGGCAAAATGTTACATCCCAAGTGTTAAGACTTCCCAAAAAGGTACCTAGCGACGTGGCGCCGTGGGCTCGCGATCTGGAGGACTCGGGCTCAAATCTCCGTCCGGCCATCAAGATTAAAGTTTTCCATGATTTCCGTAAATCGCATAAGGCAAATGCGGAATGATTCCTTTGAATGGGCACGGCCGATTTCCTTCCCCAAAAGGTCCCCCCTCCCAATAAACACACTACCTTTTAGCTACGGCTATATTCATAGCAAAATTGTCATGTCGGTCTTCATTTGAGTCCACTGTAATCTCTCGTTGAGGCAAGGGACTGTAAATTTTGGATTTATGGACTTTGTCTGTACAGTGAAATCATTTACAACTTCGGCTCATGAAAAACTTCCTAAAACTATTATAAGTTTAGAAGGTTGGAATTCCTGTTTATGCGAGCTGTAGCACCTCAGAGAAACGTTCGATCAGTTGTGTATAGGCAGTTACTCCCTCAATGGTGGTCGATACTGGAGCTGTGATAAAGGGAATCGATGTGTCTAGTGAAAAGCGCAGTAAGTCTTTACCAGCTGCCATTTCTCCCCATTGGGCCAGTAATGTGTTTTCAATGACTGAACAAGTTAGAACGCTAATTTCATAAACATTTTCCGTTACTTCTCTTCTACATTATCCGATATGAGTCTTCAAATTCAGCAGTCAAAGTGGGAGTAAATATAATTTCCTTGCCTCATTTTGGTTCCAAGAACGGAATCACTTGAAGATCTCTTCAACGTCCCCCAGATATGCGAGGTTTTTACAGTCGAAAGCGCTCCTCCCCAACCGTTTCCTTTGCGGCATCTGCACCCTGTATGCCCTTACAGTGTTTACGTGCTTCTCGAGACGTTATTTGTATCATGTAGATTTGAAAGCGAAATTAAAATCACGTAAAATAGCATTACCGGTAGTAGTACCCTGTCATTTTGTGGACGGTAATGGCAGACGCGAACCGAAACATAAGTCATACGGAACTTAAGCATTTCTATGGACGATCAGTACGTTGATATACTTAATGTAGATGAGTGTTATCGTTGTAAAATGCATTTGCAGTATTATTACTCCATATTGCCTCGCTATGGATCCTTTTATACGTATTTCAAGAATACGAATCGCATCCAACAGAAAATATCATCAACCGTCCATTTTGCAAGTTTACGTCAGCTTCAAACTTGACATCGTTTCTAACAATCATTCACTGATAAATGAGCTGCCGTTTCTTATGATTGTTGAGAAGCTTGAATTACTAGATCAGGACCTGCAGCGCTCGACGCCGCCCGTGTTCAGGATGTAAACTGCAACTTCCACGACTATGCAAGGTTGAAAAATTCATTGATGTCCAATTCACTCTCTGAAGGAAATGCAGCCCTGCGACATATTTACTCAGTGACGGAAGAGAAAAATAAAATTGTTAATTACAAGTAGTCCCCAGATTTGCTCGACTTTTGCACTCTGTGTGCAATCCGAGGATTAACTAAGTGGATGGAACGAGAGCTGGTGGCGTTGGGAGGTGCGTGAGCGAGTTAATTTAACGAAACAGGCTGTAGCAAAGACTGCCGCCCGGCCAAGGGGGTCGTTAGACTGCTATCGATCTGCAGCTGGCACGAACAGGGATTCCCCGCACTGGCTGTTAGCCACGGAAACAGGTAAAAAGCATCAAAGCTACGCGTGATTTGAAAAAGCACGGTTCAAGCCATTTTTGTTATGAAGTGATTGAGAGAAATGTAATTTGCACAACCTTCTCTGCGCTCATTGGTAAATCCTCCCATGCTTCCAAAGCACGTAGGTATATAGGTATGTTTATTCGTGTGTCAGGAGATTTTGGCTATCTGCACAGCGATCTGTCTTTAGCGGAATCGAAGTTATTGTTTTACCTTTTATACCACTGCATCTGTGGGAGGATATAATGTGCAATAACATAAAAGTTATAGTAAAACGATTGATACTGGATACACCCAAAGCGCAGGCCGTAGACGTCTGCAACTGCTAGACCTAATGAGTCCTCGCATATTAATGCAGCGCAGCGATATGACACAAACATACGCTTCGCGTAGATTTAGTTATAGGCCAGAAGATATTATGTTCATATATCTTAACACAACGCAGTGGTTACAATGTACTCTCCATCCCAAGACTGGCTTGCTCGTCATAAAACACTTGTTCTGCTCCCTTGTGGTTGGTAGTGTGTGAGACGTCAGTTTTTGTTTAAAGATTTAAGTAGGTTTCGTACTTCCAGTGCTGAGAGCCAAATAACACAGTAGTATCAAACGGGAGAGTGCTGAACGCATTTCCACTCTGCTGCGACTGCTGTACGTTTTAATATCGCCAACGTACATGATTATTATGTACAGTTTTGTACATGGCTGTCTTTCAGCAACCGTGTATAAGTTTCAATGAGGAAATAACGCAGCCAGTCGGTTGCAAATAATTGTTTAATACATTTACCTACGTTTCGACACACCTGAGGATGTCTTCATCAGAATGAAAATTTGAAAGCCCTATAAAATAATAAATAGAAAGTAAACTTTGACTGTTGCCTCCTCGCAGTGTAACTTCACGTAAGTAACCTTTCTATGTTATGACATTTTTCGTCTTGGTTAATGTTTCTGCCTAACTTATTTTTCTATGTATAATTTTAAAGGACTTTTAAATTTTCGTTCTGGCGAATTCCAATTATCTGCAACTAGCTGGCTGTGTTATTTTTCCATTGATGATGATTATTACGTGATGTTTCGAATATCTGTCCAGTTTCAGATTTTCACCTGAACATTCTAAACGTGATGCAGTGCAGGATAAAACAACAATCAACTACGCCAACTCTTAGTCCAGCCACCCATATTCTTGATTCACGCCGTTCAAATTTTCGAATAACACTCTAAAGTCAGTTAATGTAGTTAGGAAATATGAAGCGATAATTTTCTTGTGGGAAAGGAAGAGGCTGGTAAAGGGAGGCGCATTTCATATTTAATGTTTTTATGTTTGCTTTATCATATGTACCGGAGTATTTGTTAACACATGCAACACAGCTTGCTCGTGCAAGGCAATGGTGAACAGGCAAAAGAAAGCTACGGATGGTATGTGTCCCGTGCCCCCGTAAACAAGCTGTCAAGCAGCGCAATGTGCGTCTATAGCTATCGACCACCGCGTGAAACTGGAAAAATACGTGCGCTTGTTAGCCGTTTCATCCTCGTCACTCTGTTCTTCATAGCAGGAAGATTTTTGTTTTTCCGTTCTCACTTGATAGCTCTGTTTGGCTATTGCTTCTACAAACTTCCCAGAGTTTTCTGCGAATTATGTAATTTACGGGAAAATTAATTTGACTATAGTAATTTCGAATTGTTGTCATTGTTACGTCTAACATGCATATTATGGTCGCTCTCTTTAATCTAGCGTGTCATTGCGAGCACCACAAAAAAGAATGCATAACTCTAGAATTATGTCTCACGAAAATGCTATCTACTTTGGTCCACTGGTAAGTTCTTTTAGATAAAAGAAACAATTGAAAGGTTTTATCCATACGAGCAGTTATGAGCGATAAACGAAACACGTTATGTTTCTAGCTCTTAATAGCTTTGAGATAACTAGCAGATAACCTGAATTAGTCTTTATTAAGAAATCGCTGTCTTATCGCAAGCCATTCGCATTTGTTATGTTCTCGAAACCCGGCCTTATTTTTGCGCATAATTTGCTTTCATCTGCCCACAGTTTTCATAAATAATCCAGAAATGCTCATAGATATCTTATTACAACTGTGTTCTGGACCATTCGACACCCTTGAAACGTTAGTTACAGTAATCTCATGTTTACTAATATATTTTTATATTAATATCCGTTCTGAGACATCGATTTCTACTGTTGTCACTTCTTAGACCTGTTCCATTACTCAGAATTGATGTAATTCGGTTGCTCCAGTCGCGAGCAAAAACCTTAAGTTCCACGTTTAATACCTAGAGCATATTTTAGTTTGGAAGTTATTTGTCACTAGTGGTGAAAATCTGCACACACATTTTCTTCGGGATTTTGTTGATATTTAGGTATGGCACCCATTTAACAACGGAATGTAAGTTTTGCTTGTATTTGATAAAATCTCTTACCGAAAAGATTCGCCAATGCTCTTCAGTCAATGCTTCCGTCCATTGTATTTCGTTCGATCTCAGTATGTTTGAGGAAAAATAAGTAGTGTTGCTCATTCTCGTATGTATTACATGAATAATAATAATAATAACACACATTAAAATAGACAATCCACCAAACATAACAGGCATGCACGGTGGATACAAGCAGAAACAGATACGTACAAGATGATACCACAAATGCCTGAAGTGATAATTTTGCAACATGAAGTCACCCGAGCAATTAATTCTACGCGCAATTGGAAAGCCCCTGGAAAAGATAAAATAGCAAATTTCTGGCTAAAGAAGTTCACCTCAACACATTCACATCTAACTAAATTATTTAACAATTACATTGCAGACCCATACACATTCCCTGATACACTTACACATGGTATAACTTATCTGAAACCTAAAGATCAAGCTGACACAGCAAACCCAGCTAAATATCGCCCCATAACATGCCTACCAACAATATACAAAATATTAACTTCAGTCATTACACAGAAATTGACACATACAACACAGAACAAAATTATAAATGAAGAACAAAAAGGCTGTTGCAAAGGAGCAGGAGGATGTAAAGAGCAACTGATAATAGATGCAGAGGTGACATATCAAGCTAAAACTAAACAAAGGTCGCTACACTATGCATACATGATTACCAAAAAGCTTTTGATAGTGTACCCCACTCATGGTTACTACAAATATTGGAAATATACAAAGTAGATCCTAAATTGATACAGTTCCTAAACATAGTAATGAAAAATTGGAAAACCACACTTAATATCCAAACAAATTCAAATATCACATCACAGCCAATACAGATTAAGCATGGAATATACCAAGGAGACTCATTAAATCCTTTCTGGTTCTGCCTTGCTCTGAACCCACTATCCACCATGCTAAATAATACAAATTATGGATACAATATTACTGGAACATACCCACACAAAATCACACATCTGCTATACATGGATGATCTAAAACTACTGGCAGCAACAAATCAACAACTCAACCAATTACTAAAGATAACAGAAGTATTCAGCAGTGATATAAATATGGCTTTTGGAACAGACAAATGTAAGAAAAATAGCATAGTCATGGGAAAACACACTAAACAAGAAGATTACATATTGGATAACCACAGCGACTACATAGAAGCGATGGAAAAAACAGATGCCTATAAATATCTAGGATACAGACAAAAAATAGGAATAGATAATACAAATATTAAAGAAGAACTAAAAGAAAAATATAGACAAAGACTAACAAAAATACTGAAAACAGAATTGACAGCAAGAAACAAGACAAAATCTGTAAATACTTTCGCTATACCAATATTGACCTACTCATTTGGAGTAGTGAAATGGAGTAACACAGACCTAGAAGCACTCAATACACTTGCACGATCACAATGCCACTAATATAGAATACATCACATACATTCAGCAACTGAAAGATTCACATTAAGCAGAAAGGAAGGAGGAAGGGGATTTATCGACATAAAAAACCTACACTATGGACAGGTAGACAATTTAAGAAAATTCTTTATAGAACGAGCAGAAACTAGCAAAATACACAGTCACTCATATAAATACATCGGCTACACCACTGCAATTTCATAACCACTTCTACAACCCTTTAGATCACATAACATCAACAGATACGAAGAAAGTAAATTGGAAAAAGAAAACACTACTTGGCAAGCACCCGTATCATCTAACACAGCCACACATCGATCAAGACGCATCCAACACATGGCTAAGAAAAGGCAATATATACAGTGAGACGGAAGGATTCATGATTGCAATACAGGATCAAACAATAAACACCAGATATTACAGCAAGCATATTATTAAAGATCCCAATACCACAACCGATAGATGCAGACTTTGCAAAAAACAAATAGAAACAGATCACATCACAAGCGGATGTACAATACTAGCAAATACAGAATACCCCAGAAGACATGACAATGTAGCAAAAATAATACATCAACAGCTTGCCTTACAACATAAACTTATAAAACAACATGTTCCCACATACAAGTATGCACCACAAAATGTACTAGAGAACGATGAATACAAATTATACTGGAACAGAACCATTATAACAGATAAAACAACACCACATAACAAACCTGACATCATACTCACCAATAAAAAGAAGACATTAACACAACTAATCGAAATATCCATACCCAATACAACAAATATACAAAAGAAAACAGGAGAAAAAATTGAAAAATACATCCAACTGGCTGAGGAAGTCAAAGACATGTGGCATCAGGATAAAGTTTACATCATACCAATTATACTATCAACTACAGGAGTCATACCACACAATATCCACCAGTACATCAATGCAATACAGCTACATCCAAACTTATATATACAACTACAGAAATCTGTAATTATTGACACTTGTTCAACTACCCGAAAGTTCCTAAATGCAATGTAACATACACCGTACAGTTAAAAGGAAGTCACGCTTGATCAAGGTCCGCGTCACCTTCCATTTTTAACCAGACATAACGTCTGAGACTAGAAAGAAATAATAATAATAATAATAATAATAATAATAATAATAGCAGCAATAATAATAATAAAGGAATGCAATATCTGTCTTATAGCCCCTAACCCCCTACTTTTTGCAGTAGGTTAGCGTTAGATACGAAGGTACGACTGAATTCTGTCCTCACTACTGACGTAGACCACCGAGGACACAATAACTATTTAATAACGAGCACTGTTTCTTTATGAAACCTGCTCTTATGTGTACAAACGTCCGGAAAATGATTGTAACCGTTTCAACTCTCGTCTTCAACTGGTGACGATGAAAAGTTTGTTTGGGTTCTGCATAGCTCACGCGTCCGTTGCTAACTGGAAAACAGTGGCCCGTCTTCTTGTATTTGAAATATGATTATCCTTTCCAACTGCAGCCGCCATTATACACTTCTATCTCATTCACGAACAGACCACAGGAAACAAGGTAATTTTTTTTCATTCCTGTCTTACCTTCTTTGTTCGAAAATATTTGAATGACTGAAATAATGTTTCCGAACTCCCAGTTTAAGAACATGTCTTATACACGTTTAATTGAAGTGCCATGACATTCTGTGAAAAAGCTTTTGTGCATACATTGAAAATTTTACGTAGCGGTATAACAATACAATTATAGATATTAATGTGCATTCAGTGTCACTTTTACATACGTGGATACACAAATGTAACAGGGTCGAGAAACATTCTTATAACTATATGAAATTTCTTCCACCATGTACCATTATTCAACCTGAGTCTTTTTTTATAGGTATTTAGCATTTTAGTGAATGAGTATAACCTTTTTAAGAGTACTTCCTTTCAATACTTATTTCCTTTTGATTATACAAGTTGGAATTTGCCACTTGAGGTATAACCTTATTAGATGCAGTGTAATAAATATAACATTATTCAAAGAATTTTCAATACAACAATTATGCGTCTTTCTCTTTTGGCATGGACGAAACTTTGCAGACAAGCTAATAAATACCAAGCCTGTTCAGACGAGAAAAGAGGTTTTGTCTCTCTTGCTGATCCCCTCTTCGGCCAATCTGGTTATGTTAGCATTGAGTTTTCTTGCTATATTCTGGATTACTCAAATCATAGCATTAGTATTCGGTGCATGTAGGCGAAGGAAAAGAATTGTTTTCTGAGCTCCTGCCCAGCAAGTTGTGAAAATATGAAAAAATGTACTTCTCGTTGTTGTTTCGTGTTTATTGGTGGTGAAAACAAAGTAGGGTACAAGCGTACTGCGGAATATGGCGGTTGTGAGAACGAGGCGAGCGTGTGTTTAAAGGAAACGCGATTTATGGTGCGGGCTTGGTAATGGGATGTAGCACAGGCGAGGCGCCCTCCACAGGATAGACTCGTTAACAGCGGCGCAGTTCTGCCCGTCCACACACAGCAAACCACTTCTGACGCAATCTTCTCACACTGTTGTGCCCCTTTCTGACCTGATTTACGTTCAGCCGCATAATTTTCTAGCCCTCCGTGTCCCAGCTCAGTTTCATGCTAAAAAGGATCCTACAACCGATTCGCTCTGTTTACATTAAATTGTCTACAACGCAGATAGTTTTTAATAATGCACTTGTTAGTTGTAAACTGAAAGATTGTGTTTTCTCTTGCTCGTGACCGTACGTCGTTCGTCGATCGTTAGTACTTTACGTTTGAAAGTCTCTGAACTGAGGTTCTCACGAAAGCTATCTTAATCCAAGTGTAAACGTTTCCTGGACTTAAAAATGACATCGATTAGTTGCTAAAGTTTGAGGCGAATAACAGTGATTAGAGCTGAAGTTGCAGTATATTGGATAATTTCTTTGCCATTTAGTGTGATTGTCGTATCTGGCAAGGAATTGTGTTTACAGAAGAGTTGCATTCTGATTCGAATTCTAAATGAAACTCTAGATAGTTTTGAAAAACTGGCTGGGTTAAATGGTTCAAAGGAAGGAAGAAGAAGCTGTAACGTACCGTCGACGATGTGGCCATTAGAAATGGAGCACCATCGCGAATTTGATAAAGATGGGGGCCGGAAATAGGCCATAGCTTTTTCGAAGGAGCCATCTTAATATTCACGTAAACCTAGTTCTTTTCTGAAACCTTAGAAACACAGATAAATAAGACCGGGCGAGGTGGCGCAGTGGTTAGCACACTGGACTCGCATTCGGGAGGACGACGATTCAAACTCGCGTCCGGCCGTCCTGATCTAGGTTTTCCTTGATTTCCCTAAATCGCTTCAGGCAAATGCCGGGATGATTCCTTTTAAAGGGCACGCCCGATTTCCTTCCCCATCCTTCGGTCCTCGCTGTTTGGTGCCCCCTCCCCCAAACCAACCAACAAATATGAATGACTAGGCGGATATTTGGACCCCCGCTCCTTCCCGAATGCCAGTCCAGTACTCATAATAGGCAAATAATCGTCCACAATTCGATCCGCAGAATGGAAATGATGTCCTTTCCTACTTAACGCTGAAGGTTGTTTTTGCTGATTGCTTACAAAATTATTGAAAAGCTGTGACCTGTACGAAGAACAGAGGTATGGTTTACTAAAATATGTTAAACATAAATTTAATTTTTTGCACAAAAGTTTTCGCACAAAACTAATCAACGGAGAAATTTGCAGCGATTGTGAATTGACGCTAGAGCTCTTCCGTCACCGTTAATCGGTGGGTTCACTAACATGACGCATATTGGGTTCTGCCTTTGGCCAGACATCTCCTCCCGACGTTCTACCTTCTCCATTAATGTTCTACATCTTTCTTGTATCGATGCGCTCAGTTCAGTGTTCTGGGTAAGCTCATCACCCACCTCTATCCATATTGCTCAAAAAACTCTTCCATTGGCTCACTAAACCACGCTGTTGAGTCCCGTGAAGTCCCCAGTCATCGTCACGATATTAAGTTCTACAGTGTTCGGAGTGAGTTTTCCAATCGACGATTTAGTGACGTCTTACCTACAAATAAAGAAATATTCCTTATTTTCAGAGAAAGTGAAATGAAATGTCCGCGCCATTGAGGCAATCATCTGTTAGCTGTATCAGTTCGGCCGGACAGGGATGCTACCACTTTCGGCCTGACTGCGGGATCCGTGTTTTAACAACTGCGCTGCCGCGCTTGGTTGTCACATACGAGCTGCTTAATGAGTATCATCAGTATGATTGCCAGTACTTTTAAAGTAAATCATTTTGCGAACATAGTTAAGCGTTGTAGCCACACGCAAGGACTAGAATGAGAAACATACAGGTCTAGTTGTGTACTAGATGGCGGAATGGTTAAGGCACGATACTCGGAGGACGGAGGTTTGTCCTGATGTATTTATTCCGTGGTATCCGTACGTCACGTCAGGCGCGTGCTGGGATGATTGCACAGCATTTCTTCCCTCTTCTTTGTCCATTCCGACCTTGCGGTCAGTCTCTAACAACGTCGTTGTTGACACGATGATAATTTTCCATTTTTATGGTTCGAATTATGGAATCCTAGTGGTCACCCGCTATTGTTTGATTCGGGCATTTCTAGGCGTACACAAATTCAGGTAACGATCAACTCATAGTTCCAAACCAGTCATCTCTTTTTTTTTTTTTTTTTTTTAATCTTCTAATCAAATGGCGTGCCTGTGGAGTGTCGTCTCAGTTGCGCGACTGGATTCGAGATTTCCTGTCAGAAAGGTCATAGTTCGTAATAATTGACAAAGTCGTCGAGTAAAATAGAAGTTATATCTGGCTTTCCCTAAGCAAGTGTTGTAGGCCCAGGCCCTCTGATGTTCCTACTCTCTATAAACGATTTAGGAGACAGTCTGGACAGCCTTCTTAGGTTCTTTGTAGATGATATCTTTTACGGTCAAGTAAAGTAACCAGAGAATCAAATTACAAAATGTATGGTGCACAAAGTGGCTATTGACTCAAAATAACGAAAAGTGTAAAGTCATCCAAATGGATACTAAAATGAATCCGCTGAACTTCGGCTACACGATAAAAAAATCGCAAATCTAAAGGCTGTCGATTCAACTAAATACTTGGGGCTTACAGTTACGATAAACTTAAAATGGAACGATCGCATACCTAATGTTCTGGGTAAGGCAAACCAAAGACTGAGTTTTGTTGACATAACACTTAGACGATTCAATAGATCTACTAGAGACTGCTTACACTATGCTTGTCTGCCCTGTTCTAGAGTAATTGCTACACGGTGTGGGACCCGCATCAGATAGGAATGACGGTGGACATCGAAAAAGTTCAAAGATGCTCAGTATTGTATCCTGCCTACGCATCAAATATGGGGTGCGTAGGAAATCTGCTTCTCGGATCGCTAGACAAACAATTCAAGCAAATCGTATTAATGAGTTTTTATTACTGAAAATAAATGACAAGTACTTAACTTTGAGAAATATGGATTTGTTGCTGCAAAGGGCGACAGATAAACAAGAATTCTCTTCAGTATATAAAATACGTAATACAACAGAAGTAATACAGTTGATGCTTCTATCCAGGATGCAGATCTTGAACTCGTAGAACTGGCGCCGCGGCCAGGCGGCGCTTATGTCCTCTTCGTGTAGAGGGCACTGCCGTCGCGTTGTCGTCCTGAAGAGGGGTCGGCCAGCGTGCAATTGGCTGACAGCCCCCCACCCCCCCCCCCCCCACCCCCCACCTCTGCTCTAACTTCCCGCCTCGCGTTCCAGCGCTTGACTACGCCGCAACACTCAGCTTATCTTATATAATCGCGGAACAGGGGAGGGAGTGTTTTGGATATGATACGCGAGCTGGGGTGGCAGTCGTTGAAACAAAAATGTTTATCATTGGGGCGAAATATTTTCACGAAATATGTCGCCAACTTCGTCCTCCGAATGTGGAAATATTTCATTGACGCCAATATACATAGGGAGAAATGATCATAGTAATAAAATAAGAGAAATCAGAGCTCGCACTGGAAGATATAAGTGTTCGTTTTTCCCGCTCTCTTAGAGAGTGGAGCGATAGAGAAATGTGGGAAAGTAGTTCGATGAAACCTCTGCCACGCTCTTATGTGTGAGTAGTCATATAGATGTAGACAGTCCATTATTTGAAAAATATTTATCATTGCAGAGTAGTCATTTAGATGTTACCAGTCAATTTACCTTCGTTTAAAGTCGCTGACTTCACCAGGATAATGCATGAATAACCGCCTTGTCTTCGCTATTTATGTTTACTTTTGAGTCACTGAATTGTTTATCACGAATCCTGAAGTGATTTTTAACTAAATCGTGAGTGGATGTATTTGTAAATCGTATGTACAGTAGGAAGAGAGTGCGCCTAGTAGATATCGGGGTCTATGGGACATTATGCTAGCGCAAACATGACACTGTATTCAGATAAAATGTTAGTTAGGGAAGTCTAGGACAGGGCGAAAGCTGTTAGGTTACACAATATTAATGGAACAGATATCATTCATTCGATTTTATGAACAATCGTAACTAAAACTCTTTGAGCTGCCAACGTACTACGTCTTTATCTTGACTCTTAGGATCCAGAGTACCGGTAATTGGCCATTTATAGTTCGAGTGTATTGTATTTTGTAACTATCATTTAAGCTTAACTTATTCGGTGTTCCATTTACGGATGGCATGTTAGAACGATTTCTTATGCCTTCAAACTTGCAGTAGTGTAATTCCACTATGTGGCAATCTTTGCATGTGAGAGGTAGGAGCATGTGACAGGAAACCCAGTGTGACACACTTCGTGGGCATTTTGATGTGAGATTTTTGTAGGAAAATCACCACACTTCTCTCAACCTAACTAAACTCGTCGTCCTGAAACATGCCTTCTTTGGACCCTCATGATGTCCCGCAATCAGACACGATTGAGATCCCATACGATTTCATCAATTAAAGAATTATCCACTCCAACTTTTTTCACCCGCTTTCTTTAATAGAACGGCATTACTCTGTAATCTACGAAATTACGGAGTTCATAATGTATTACCTGCTGGATATCCGATCTCGTTAACTGACTTCATTTAGAAGGTGTCGCGTTAATGCCACAATTTTTTTCCAGCTGACTCATATTAAGTTTCATTAAGGTATACTGTGATTCGCATGCGTTCAACCATTCTTTCTGCATTCTGCCAGTCCTTACCCCACTCCCCATCTGTTTCAGTTCTTATACTGGTGTAAAGACTAAAGCTCATAGAATCTACGTTACGTACTGGAAATTGCATGTTTCATATTTTGATTTTCACGGTAATTGTACTTGTCAGTGGAGGCGCATCTCCAGCATAGCAACAGTGGCGTCATTTTCTGATTCGTGTATGAGTAAGCGGCTGACAAGTTAGTTGTGTTAAGCTGTGAGAATGGCTATCAGAACTAGGTTCTTCAATCAGTGCAGTCTTCACATTTTTTGTGGTAAAAGCTTTTTTCATTGCCTCCAAGGCAAGTATAAAAGCAAACGTCTAAACTGGCATCTCAGTCTTGCTCTAGTCAATAGGTTCTCTTCTTTTTCTTAGTGACGAAATTCAGATAATGTCGTTGAGTGTAGGGGGAGATTTTCCTGATGCGTATACACAATTTCAGTGCTTTTCCACTTTCTTTGTTAGCGTTTCGAGAAACTTCAGAACAGTTTCTACGAAGTCTGATAAATTACACGATTGCTCTAATAGAGTCGATGCTGTAAATTATTTTTCATTTCTTTCATTATCACAAAACACACTGACTTTTGTGATCAAGTATTAATTCTGTTAAATAATTTTATTTTAAGAACAGCAAAGTTTTCTGTAACCAGTTGATTTTCTTTGCAGTTGTGCATTTCGGTTGGCCAAACATTGTATCCTACGGCATCATACTGGGCATCCTGTCATGAGCTGGAAACTGTGGTGAACTTAACAGTGGTCTCTTCAAAGGAGGACTTCGCGTTGTTTTTCAGTGCAGCTCCACCAGCGTCGATGTGGCGTGCAGTAGTTTGTTGCGAAAAACAAACAGTTTACAAATACGTTCCCCTGACTCATTGCTCATTCAGAACTCATAGCGCTTGAAATATTAGATAATAAACACTGGTTCATTATCTCGAAATATTTAGTTTAGGATTCTTTACCGCTTGTGTAATTTTGTCTTCAGAGGTTTGGGACACTGCAGGTCGTGGGAGATGCCCGTCGGTTTCTGTTGACTGTCACTTTCATAATTGTACATTTCGGGCTACTGTAACATTGATACCTCGATAAAATGATGGGGAGAATATGTGGTTCCAAATTAGAATGCCGAATAAATATTTTTCTACGAATGTGATTAATGACTTGAAAGAGAAGTGAGGGCCTCTGCCTGGAAGTGTAAAGGAACAAAAAAGGCAAATCGAAAAAGATCATTTACAGGTGCAGTAGATCGTCCATATACCAACATTTCAGTACGTCCAAAATGAAGACACAGAAAGATGAAAATAAGACCAGGGAAGATGGAGAAAAGATGTGGCAATGACGCGATCGGCAAATTATAGATCGTTGATTCATTCTGTGTGGCATCAGGTTATACATAATGTTGTGTACTGCGGCGGCGTCATCATCATCATCGACTTGATTCTTCTGAGTCAACGGAGACGTTCGGGTAGTCGAAAGTTGCATGATCACGCCACCAGTTTGGTCGTTCCGCGTGAGTAATGTGGGTGGAGTTCGTCGTGCCCATGTCCACAAGTAGCGATGGTATTGTGAAGCGAAAGCGTGAGGGGAGGTCAAAACTGAATCTCTTTCTGGCGGTACTAAGAAATTAACTTGCCGAGACCAGTGAAGAGGAGCAACCAACGCCGTCTTAAGTGTAGAGAAGTTCTGTTGAGTGACTAATCACGGTACGTAATAAGCCCACATACAAAGACTTGAAAGAGATCTATCGAGCAAGACGGTGGTTAAAGTCCTCTACTGGTCAAGGAGATTAACGTTTTGCGCTTTATTCCCATATTGCTTAATGCAAATACGGGGTAGTCCTTTGAAAAAGGCACGCCAGAGTTCGCCGACGGGACGCTTCAGTCTCTCCCTCCCTTCCGCCACCTCCTTGTGTGAACCTAACGGATGGCTGGTACGTGTGACGACAGTGGAATTAAGTAGAGGTCGTGTGACGGTCGGTTTTAACTTAATTTACTCATTTTTTAATGGCTGGCTCGAGGCATTGCTTACGATTGATAGCAAAATCAATGCTACTACTTACGGAAACATTTCACTCAATAACATAAAATTACTTCCCGCACTGTCGTTAGAGGCCACCACCAAGACCTTAGGTGGGGCCTAGAGCTTTAGAGTGAAGTATGAGTAACACATTAGTTTGCTCAGAAACTATTCACTTATGCTCCAGAGAGAATGGATACTGATTCCGTATTCAGTGTATGAAGACTTACACGACACTATTTACAGGCTTTGCTGTTGCTACGTGAAGTATCTCAGCATGTACACTTCATCTTTGTTTTCCGTGGACACACACGGTTTTAGAAACCCAAGTGTTTAACCGAATGCTACTTTCGGCGTGAAATGCATTATATAAAACGGGCAAAGCATAGAGCTTAACTACAGAGACAGATACGGAATATAGGGTCTATGGTACCTACACTGCGAGTGATTCGTGAACAGTTTGTTTTACAACGCTGAGTTCTGTTTCGACGAGTTGACGCAGAAACGTAGAAAACAAAGCGAAAGCCCAACTGCTTTAGCACGTAGTTACGTTTGGTGCCATCATTTATAAAGCACTCATGTTATTCCCAGAATCCGTATGTAGTCTCTCTTCATCGCAAATTGGAAAGTCCCTAGGTTAAGGGAAGGACAGCACTTGTAGCTTTAACGTTGGTGGAGACTTTGTATGTAGTGCTCCTTTTGGAACACGGATTTGGCCGGCAAATGAACGGCGCCGCGAACAGCATCAGCTGACGCCATGTACCACGGGCGCACGTAGGCCCGTGTCTAGTGTGTAGCGTGCGTTATCAGGTTCCACGTTACGTGCGAAGTGGAAATGCTTGATCTGTGTGTTTCAGAGAACGAATTACCATTGGCCCGATTTCGACTCCTCATATAAGCTGTGCATCTAGACGGTGAATTTTATATGTCCTTCCGCTGTATTTTTGCCGTTTTCATTCGTCCATTTACCGGGTAGTACTTGCAGTCGTTAATGCACAAAAAACAAAAGCTTGACATGTTTCTATAAGAAAAATTTGTTGTAAAACAATACGTGCTGCACATACGCGCGCCAAAAATGCTTAGTAGTAGCATTATTATTATTACTATTATTATTATTTGTTAGTAGTAGTAGCAGGAGGAGGAGGGAACCACAGATCCTGCATGAAAGAAGACAGCAATAACGCCAACTTGTTGTTAGTTGAATTGTATTCTACGTTGCAATAAGCGTGTGTGGGGGGGAGGGGAGGAGGCGGGCAGTTAATACGTTGTTTCGCAATTCTGGCTGACGCTGCTGCTTCCCGCTTCAGCAAAGGTCGCTTGTGTTGCAGAGAACAAGCAAAAAGACACGAATCTCATATGTGTCTTCTACTTTCCTTCTTCGCCATTGCACTGAGGTAGACTAAGCACGTCCTGTATTTTTTCCTGCTGTAGTATTACACCAATGCAGTCAAATCGCAGAACGATATTTACCTATGTGCGCTTGCGAAATTCATTATTCTGCTGTGTGAGGTTTTGAAAAATATACTTAGAAAGTAGTAGTGGATCGGTGGATTCGTCAGAGCGTGTGTGGTAGCTGTACTAGACAATTTTCAGGTCCATTACACCATGTTAGCTCAGCAAGTTCACTTCCCTACACTGTGAGCTGTTCCATTTTCCAGCTTATAATACCTGTATAACGCAGTTCACGACGCCCTGTTTCATAAATCAATACCACTTGGCTCCTGCAACACCTTGGATTAAAGACAAGTCGCAGTAAAGCAGCTCAATAAATCATATAATTGTAAGAAACGAATTTAACAACGATTTTCTGCAATCGTGAGGAAAAAATTCTTCAGGGAGCTGATTGCTTTTACACACTTAGTGTTCCAGTGCTTGAAGCTGTTACAGATAACCCAAATAGCAACCATAACGACGTTAGAGCTGAGAGCCGTATTAAAAGTCATGACTATACACTAAATAGGAGTCGTAGCATGCGATGCGCTGTCGGCAGTGAGGTCTTGAGACTACCACCGAATGCAGACACGTAACAAACGCGAGTTGTTTGAAGTAGCTCGAAAGGCTAATAAAGTTACACGAATGTCACTGCAAATTCAGTAGTAATGAAACAACAAATGTAATCACCCAAGGGCAGTTACGGAAGGCATGCGATGTCATTTTAATGTATTGTTGCACCGAAGCTCAAAACTGAAAAAAATGGTTCAAATGGCTCTGAGCACTATGGGACTTAACATCTGAGGTCATCAGTCCCCTAGAACTTAGAACTACTTAAACCTAACTAACCTAAGGACATCACACACATCCATACCCTAGGCAGGATTCGAACCTGCGACCGTAGCAGCAGAGCGGTTCCGGACTGAAGCGTCTAGAACCGCTCGGCCACAGCGGCAGGCTCTCAAAACTGAAATGAGGTTTGAAGTTGAATTAATGCATGGTCAGAATAAGTAAAACGAAGGTAGTAATAAAGCGAAATTCATCCCATAATACCGTTTGGACACTACTGAGATTAAACCAGTTTACATAAACTGTTTTACTGTACACTGCGTTTTACTACTAAGGATTCAAGTAAGTACTTGACACCAATAGGTTGTCCGAGAACGCTGTACTGTAAATGCTTTGAAGAAAGGGATTTCAATTGCTTTGCCTTGTACGTGCAAAATAAAAACCGAAAATTGAGCGTTTGGCGTCATTGGCCGGGAGGCCCCTTACGGGGCAGGTCTGGCCGCCTTGGTACAGGTCTTACTACATTCGGCGCCACATTGGGCGACCTGCCCGCCGGATGGGGGTGAAATGATGATGAAGACAACACAACACTCAGTCCCTGAGCGGAGAAAATCCCCGACCCAGTCCGGAATCGAACCGGGGCCCCTTAGGACGGCAGTCCGTCACGTTGACCATTCAGCTTTAGGGGCAGACTGCAAAATAAAATAAATTACGTAACAGATGAAATGTGTGTGACATTGTGCATTCGTTAGTCTTTCGCTTTATTTGCCTACATTTGACGCCAGAATTCACAAATTATTGGCCCAGCATACCATAGCATAACTGTCAAAAAATATTCAACACTTTTTTCAAATTTCCTTAATGTTGATAAATTTTAAAGACGTTTAGGATGGTATTTGTTAATGCACCTATAAACTTTAAAGAAACATATGGTAAACTCCGTTTCACGTTTACGATAATACGATGATTTTCTTGTAATGGCCTCTACATCTACATCACTACTCCATACAGCATCTGTTGGGGTGTGTGTGGGGGGGGGGGGGGAGGAGGATATTTCTGGTACAATTCATTGATTCCTCCTTCCCTGCGCCATTCGCGAATGGCGCGTGGAAAGAATTACTGACGATAAGCCTCTGTGTTAGCACTAATTTTGCTGCATAACGACCATGTTATAACGTCTAATTACGTCTGCGGGCGATACACTCGTTAGCTGGCTCTCTGCTTCTCGTAGCACGTGCATCGTTCCACGCTCCCGGACGTTTCTGTCCCATTCCCATGCCCACGCTCCAGTAGCTCCTCTTTGTGGCTGTCCTGCTGGAACTTGCTCAACACGTACGACCACGCAAACTCGAAGTTGTGACGCGTTGAGGGAGCTGTAAGGTTAACTCTGTTTCCCTGTCCAGGCATCGTTTGCTACCATTATGCTGAGGTGACAAGCCATGGGATACCTCCTAATATTGTGTTGCACTCCATTTTTTGCACCAACTCGACGTAGTATGGACTCAAAAAGTCGTTGAAGTCCCCTGTAGAAGTATTGAGCCATGTTGCCTGTATAGCTGTCCATAATTGCGAAAGTGTTGCCGGTGCAAGATTTTGTGCACGATCTGACCTATCGCCTATGTCCCATAAATGTTCTATAGGTTTAATGTCGGGCGACATGGGTAGCCAAACCATTCACTCGAATTGTCGCGAACAATTGTGGCCCAGTGACGTGGGGCATTGTCATCCATAAAAATTCCATCTTTGTTTGGGAACATGAAGCCCATGAATTTATGCAGATTGTCTCCAATTAGCCGAACAGAACCAGAGGACCCAGTGCATTCCCGGTAAAAACAACTCTCACCAATATGGAGCCACTACTAGTTTCTACAGTGCCTTGTTGACAAGTTGGGTCTATAGCTTCGTTGGGACTGCACCACACTCGAACCCTACCACCAGATTTTAACAAATGACCCTGCCAGGCCGCGGTTTCCAGTCTTTTTTTATAGTTGAACTGATGTGGTCACGAGCCTGGGAGAGAGGCTGCAGGCGATGTCGTGCTTTTAGCAAAGGCACTGCTGCCGTAGCCCATAACGCCAAATTTCGCCGCAGTATCCTACCGTATACATTGATTTCTGCGTTTATTTCACACAGTGTTGCTTGTCTGTTAGCACTGGCAACATCACGTAAACGCCGCTGCTCTCGGTCGTTTACTGAAGGCCGTCAGCCACTGCGTTTTCCGTGGTGAGAGGTAATGCCTGAAATGTGGTTTTCTCGGCACACTCTTGACACTGTGGCCCTCGAAATATTGAATTCTCTAACGATATCCGAAATAGATTATCCCACGCATTTAGCTCCAACTACCATTCCGCGTTCAAAGTCCCGTCGTGCGGCCATAATCACTTCGGAAACCTTTTCAGATGAATCACCTGAGTACAAATGACGGCTCCGCCAACGCAGTGCCCTTTTGTACCTTGTGTACGGGATACTACCGGCATCTGTATATGTTCATATCGCTATCCCATAAATTTTGTCACCTCAGTGTACATTTTAACCGCAGCAGGTGGGAGCCTTCAAAGACAGCTTCATAAACACCGCGTCATGCTCTTCACCGACAAGTGGAAAGATTTTGATCAAAGCGCTGAGCATTATGTATGACTGTTACTTGGAATCGGTGTCCAGCCACACTTTCATGCGTCTCAGGCAAATATTACTCATTATTTTCTGCCTTGATGAAAACCCTGTTCATTACGATTTCAAATATTAATACTCCAGTGTTCCCGCTAAAGGGTTGTATTGTCCCTTACGTCTCTGATTTTTTGCAATTCGCATGCATGTGTACCTAAGTTTGTCTAAGACTGTGTCTGGCAGCAACGGTTGCATGCATCTATTTGACAAAATTTTCGTCGGCTTCCGGTTTTCTGTTTTCTACTTCCTTACTTCCGTTAATTTGATTTGAAGTGGAATGAGCATATAAAATTAATTGTTGGTAAGGCGGGTACCAGGTTGAGATTCATTGGGAGAGTCCTTAGAAAATGTAGTCCATCAACAAAGGAGGTGCCTTACAAAACACTCGTTCGACCTATACTTTAGTATTGCTCATCAGTGTGGGATCCGTACCAGGTCGGGTTGACGGAGGAGATAGAGAAGATCCAAAGAAGAGCGGCGCGTTTCGTCACAGGGTTATTTGGTAACCGTGATAGCGTTACGGAGATGTTTAATAAATTCAAGTTGCAGACTCTGCAAGAGAGGCGCTCTGCATCGCGGTGTAGCTTGCTGTCCAGGTTTCGAGAGGGTGCGTTTCTGGATGAGGTATCGAATATATTGCTTCCCCCTACTTATACCTCCCGAGGAGATCACGAATGTAAAGTTAGAGAGATTAGAGCGCGCACGGAGGCTTTCAGACAGTCGTTCTTCCCGCGAACCATACGCGACTGGAACAGGAAAGGGAGGTAATGACAGTGGCACGTAAAGTACCCTCCGCCACACACCGTTGGGTGGCTTGAGGAGTATAAATGTAGATGTAGAAAAAAAAGGAAGAAAGAGGATCCATTGAGTGAAATCGTTTATAAGTTGCCAATATACAGGACGTCCGGAAATTTCCGTGGCATATTATTTGTAATGTAGAACGTAACATAAAAATATGTATCTACCCTAAACCCAACGGCGTTAGAATTAGGTCTGTCAGTTTTATCGTAGATTCTAATAGATAAATAATGCAAGGTGCTGTGCAGGCGTGAATATAAGGAAGCTCTTTTTTATAGTATGAAGTAAACATTTTAGTAGCAAGTCTGTGGGTTAGAGGGCGTGCTGAAAAGTAATTTCTCCGAATTTTTATGTGATAACTCTTTAAACATTTTAAGTAAAACAAACGTTATTAATAAGTCTACATCTTTATTCTGCATGTATACATAAGTGCAACCCTTTTCCGCTAGAGGGCTCCGAATCGTAGCTTGTAACATGGCAATGTGTAACGTAACTATGTCGGTGCGTGAGAAACAGCGTGCTGTAATCGAGTTTCGAATTCTGCGAGTTCTTCCTTACATGCTTGGACAGGACAATGCCCGACTATACAAGAGTACTGCTACATCTGCAACAATCCGACACCTTGAGTTCACTGTCATCGATCATCCTCCATAGAGCCATACAGTCCCCCTTGGCCCCATCCGATTTCTGTTTCCAAAAGTTTAAGCACACGTTCCATGACTTCACATTGATAGTGATGAGGCGTTGCAATGGGAAGTGAGGTTGTGGCACCATCAACAAAGCCAAAACATTGTGTGACAGTATCAACAGTCTGATCACTCTTTGGAAGAAATGTGTTCGTCACCAGGGTGACTGTGTTGAGAAATAAATATTCACACATGAAGAATAAAGACGTAGACTGTTAATAACGTTTGTTTTATGTAAAGAGCGTTAAGAGTTTTCACAAGAAATTCGAAATTCACAGGCGTTACTTTTCAGCACGCCCTCCTACATCAATACTCTCAAAATCTCCTGACGACACGTTGCGGAGGATAGTTCTGGTACCACTAAATGATCCACCCGTTCCCTGTTCCGTTCGCGAATAGCACGCGGGGAGAATGATTTTCGGTAAGCTTCTGCATTAGCTCTAATATCTTAAACTCTGTCGTCCTGGTCATTTCGTGAGACGTATGTGGGAGGAAGTAATATGTTGCCCGGCTCTTCCGTAAATATGCTATCTCGGCATTTCGATAGTAAGGCCCTCCGTAATGCTCAATGATATACCACTGGAGTTTGTTAAGCATTTCTGTAACTCTCTCGCGCCGACGACAAGTCCTCGCGACGAAACGTTCCACTTTTCGTTGCATTTTCTGTGTGTCTCTTCTTAATTCTACATAGCAAGGATCTCAGATTGATGAGCAACACTCAAGAATCGGCCGAACAAGTGCTTGTAAGCCATTTCTTTAGTGGATGAATTAACATTTCCTTAAGATTCCTGCTATGAATCTGTCTCGCATCTGCTCTTCTCCTATTTGTTTTATGTGGTCGTTCCATTTAAGGTAGTTATGAATAGTTACTCCTAGATGTTTTACGGTAGATACCGTTTCCAGCAATACCGTTTCCAGCAATACCGTTTCCAGCAATACCGTTTCCAGCAATACCGTTTCCAGCAATACCGTTTCCAGCAATACCGTTTCCAGCAATACCGTTTCCAGCAATTTGTTAACAATATTGTACATGAACATTAGTGGATTTCTTTTCCTATATATGTGGAATATGTCGCATTTATTTACGTTCAGGGTCATCTGCCAGTCCCTGCACCAGCCACTATCTTCGCGTGGTCCGTCTGCAAATCGTTAATGTTTTCTGGCATTGCTGCCTTCTTATAGTCAACGGCATCATCTACGTACAGTCTTACAGAGCTTCCGATGCTTTCTACTAGATCATTTACATACGTCGTAGACAGTAATGGTCCTATAACACGTCCTTGGGCAACTCTCGAAATTACCTATACATCTGTCGATTTTGGTCTGTTAAGGACGACGTGTTGAGTTCTATCTGCAAGGAAGTATTCAGTACAGTTACAAGCCTTGTCTAATATTCGGTAATTTCATTTTTTATATTTTTTCGCTAAACGGGAGTGCGGGACAGCGTCAAGTCCTTTCCTGAAGGAACACGGTGTCAATCTGAGCGCCGATGGATACAGCGCTGTGGATCTCATGGAGAGCTGAGTTTCGCCAGATCTCAGTTTGTGAAATTCATTATGATTTTTGTAAAGAAGATTGTTGTTCTCCGAAAATGACATAGTACATCAGTATAAAACATATTCCGTAATTCTACAACAGATTGACGTCAACGACATGGGCCTATAATTGTGTGCAACCCTTCTTGAAAACTACAGTGACCTGCTTCTTTTCCAGTTGCTAGGTGTCCGTAGTTGCTCCAGCGAACTATGATAAACTACTGCTAGAAGGGTAGGTAGTTCTTTCGCATAAATTCCGTAGAATATTGGAACACAGTATATGTTCCAAAATGCTACTGCAAATCGACAGTAGTGATTCGGGTCTTTAATTCAACGGATTATGCCTCTTTCATTTCTTGACTATGGGTGTGGTCTGTGCAACTTTCCATTCATTAGGTACGGAACTTCAGTCTAGCGAGCGTTTGTATATGATTGCTAACAAGGAAACTACCCATCGCACACCCACTCGCCCCCCCCCCCCCCCCCCCCACCCCGCCCCCCTGGGATTTAGTGGTGAGAGTGTCCAGTAGACAGTTCGTCAAAAACTGATCACAGATCGAGCATGAAAACAGGAAGGAGGTGTACTAGGCCGTGGAAAAAAAGCAAAATAAAAACAGTGTACGGTCCAATATCAAGAAGTGCAATATAGAGCAGCTGAAAAGGTAAATGGCGTCGTGGTTAAAGCCGGAGCGGTAGCTCAGCGTGTTCGGTCAAAGGGCTGCGTGCTCTCTGTAATAAAAAACTGAGTCAGGGAACCAACGATCAATTTGAACAGATGTCTTGTGATGTCCACCCCGACCAAACGCAACGAACTATATCGAACAAAATGATTAAAAAAAAAAAAAATTGTCTCTGTGTTGTGGCGTAACGTCCGTTTGGAACAGCAAGGTGCAAGTTTGGGACCTATAATGACAGTTGATTTTGCACAACTACCCTATTAGCAACAGCCGATAGAAAGTGGTTTTCGAATGGGAATCACAAACGTTTGATGACAAGGCAACAAGCCAACCGAATCCTCCACCTGAAAACACGTCTGGTGTGTCATACACGGTATTAGGGACAGTACGCGTGTCATATTATAGGAATGTCGTATCGAAGCACCTAAATTGTACAACTGGTGAATGAATGACAGAAAATGATGAAAACATAATAGTTTGTCACATAAGCTGCAACAAATGAATGCAACAGTCTCACAATCACACAGTTTCTCTGTGCTCTTTCAAAGCATATGCTTTTAGCGCTTTTGAAGTTGGGTTCCGTCCTGGAAGTCTTGACTCTTGAATCCCTTTTGTTGTAACATAGTTCACTTTCGCTTATTTTTTGTTTTCATTTCTATGATGCGTCTATGTGGCATCTCGCCTGCTCTCACTATTCATCACGTTCACTTACGACGGTAACATATTCTTACCACATGACTCATATTCTATAACCAATGTATAGGTGACAACTGCCAAGACTACAGAAAGTGAACAAACATTTCAATGACCGGACGGACAGTTCATAATGTTACGGTGAAAAGAAGGCACGAGAGGTTTGAACACGTCTCACCCGCTTGGCAGTAAAACACCTTGACCACTTACGCACGACGCCGTTGCTGTTTCAGATTGCTCCTTATTGCATTTCTTGTTCTGCTCACTGTTTCTATTTTGCTTTTTTTCACAGTTCAGTACACCTTCTTCCTGTTATACTTGATGCGTGTTCGATTTCTGACGGGCTATTCACTGCGCCATCTTACGACTAAATCCGGGGGGGAGGGGTGCGATGGGGAACTTCCCGTGTAAGTAGGGAGCTATTGGATCAGCATGCTTTTATTAAGTGGTTTAAGCTGCTTCGCTACAGCGAGGATAACAAATTCGAAGTTACTCATTTTGGCAACTGTTCCTGATTTGAATTCTGGGATATTTCAATGGAACCATGACGCTATTTAGGGAAGCCACCTGAAACATAAACCTGGAAGACCAGAGGTGGATCTGAAGCGCCATCCTCCCAGTTGAAAGCCCATTTCCTCTGGGAATCTCGCCAACAGTAAGCAGACTTTGTCTATAAGAAGATAATCTTAAATACCTTAGGAAAGAAACACTGTATCAACTCGTTTGATAATATTTTAAATGTGCTAGTACTCATTCTGCACTTGTGAAGATGGGCAAACATCGGTGCGCTTTGTGGAACTTAATTTTAAGCAAACAAATCTTTCTCGGGTTAAGGCTTTTTCCGTTTTAAGCAAGCTACGTGCAACTAATATTTACGACATTCAAAAGAATTGCGATTTAATGTCATTGTATTGTTCTGTCGCCGGCCGGTTTGGCCGAGCGGTTCTAGGCGCTTGAGTCTGGAACCGCGCTACCGCTAGGGTCGCAGGTTCGAATCCTGCCTCGGGCATGGATGTATGTGATGTCCTTAGGTTAGTTAGGTTTAAGTAGTTCTGAGTTCTAGAGGACTGATGACCTCCGAAGTCCCATAGTGCTCAGAGCCATTTGAACCAATTTATTGTTTTGTCAAGTTGTAGCATTAAACAGTAGCAGCTGTGGTATTGTGTATAAATTCCTGTACCTTTGGACATGAGATTGTCAACACCATAAACGTTTGCGTGATTGGACAAGTATGGTTGAAATCCCGAAGCGTGTTATTAAACCCTCAGTGGTGTAATGAAGGCAAACGCTTGACATTTCCTTTACATCTGCTTGTATCGGGGTCATGTATAGGTTTTTTTAAATGTTGAGATAATCTAAGTCCAGTCTCTTTTACTTCCAGAGTAGTGTGCTTTTCACTACCGACTGACGTAGAGGTTCTTTGCTACATGAGTGTGGTTGGTCTCCAACGCGCACACTTTGTGTTCGTACTACCATACTATACATATCACTATAATCTACTCCTGTTCCCAGTCTCTGTCTACTCCAATCACGGAATTGCATATAAGTGGGACTCCGGACATTCGCAGGTCTCCTATGCTGAATCTTCCAATTAACAGAACTGTGTGAAGTAAACTTCCGCATCTACATCTATGGAACGTATATTTCATCAGCCAGTGTTGGTTGACAATATATAGGCGATGAATGCTCCAATTGGGCGGGAGGCGTCTGCCTCCGCGCTGCAGGGCTGTCGCAAATGCACGGCAGCTCGTCCCCATTAGCCAACTGTCAATACACAACACGTGCTTGCGCCTAGCCAGGTGTCAACCTCGTCCGCTGTAGTACCACTGCACCAAATTTCTGCTGTAATTTCTGTTATGAAATTTTGCTGCACTTGGCTGAACGGCAGTATCTTCTACTTATCCCTTTCATCATATCGTGAAAACTTGAAATCTCTGTAAAGACTGCCAAAAACCAGGTATCTGGAGACACAGTGTTAGACTTTCTGGCTAAAGTTTATGATTTAGAAGTTCAGGACATAAAAACTTTTTCTGCTGTTCCTAAACATTTCACGTGCTGTACACTTTTTCTTTTGGACCGGTCTTTACTTCGAGCACAAGCAATTGCGCCGGAGACACGTGACATAGCCTACGTCATTATTATCGAAAGGTAATACTAATTGTTGATTAAGTATTTGCTTCGGATTTAGGGAGACTGTCAAACCTTATGATTTCCGTCAAGATAGCACCTGTAGTCCTGCCGAAGCAATATCGCTAGTTTGACGCCTTAGGAGAAATTCTTGCGTATCCAGTAGTATAGATTCGTACGTGTACCCTTGTACGAGTATAAACTGGTGAGCCAGAATATTATGAGCATCTACCTACTATCGATATAAACCCGTCCAGGCGATTGCAGCGTCATCTGGGTAGGAATGATTGCTAGTCACACACACGCATAGTGCATATAGTATCAGTGTGCATGCTGTCCGTATGTGGAATGGGGAAGGCGCGCGATCTACCCGAGTTTGACCGAGGGCAGATTGCGATGGCCCTGAGATTCGGCACGAGCATTTCGGAAACTGCACCACTTGTCTGGTGTTAGAGGAGTGCTGTGGTGAATATCTTCAACACGTGGCGAAACCACATCCAGATGTCGTGGGGTTGGGCAGCCATCCCTCATTACAAATATCGCACGTCGTAGACTGGACAGATTGGTAAAACAGGATAGGCGGCTAACTGTGACGGAACTAACATCACTCTTTAACTCTGGGAAGAGTGCAAGTGTGTCTGAACACACAGTGCACCAAACGCTCCTAACGATGGGCCTCCGCAGCCGACGACCCATGCATGTACCAGGGTTAACTCCAGGATATCGGCAACTACGACTGAAATTGCCCGTGGCCATCGGCACTGGACGTTTCTCAGTGGCAAAGCGTTGCATTGTACCTTCATCTTCATGTCAATGGGAGGGGCGAATGCGTTGTCTTTCAAGGGAACAGCTCCTTGACACCTGTCCTGCCGGACAAATACAAGCTGTTGGCGGCTCCATTATGCTCTGAGGAACATTTTTGGGCATACATGGGTCCAGCGGAGCTCGTGCAAGTCACCCTGACAGCCAAGGAGTATCGTGCACTGGTTGCAGACCAGGTACACCCCATCATGACGACCATGTATCCCGATGCAGAGGCATTTTTCAACAGTATAATGCGCCATATCACAAGGCCAGCAGTGTGATGGAGTGGTTCTAGATACACAGTGGCCGTTCAAATTGATGTGCTGGCTCCCATCTCGCAAGATCTGAAGCCGATAGAACACATCTAGGACGTGACTGAACGTAGCGTCAGAGCTCATCGCTTCTCTCCCCGTAATTTACGGCAATTAGATGACTTGTGTGTGCAGATGTGGTGCCAACTCCCTCGAGCGACCTACCAAGGCCTCACTGCTTCCATCCCACGACGCATCGGTTATCCGTGCCAAAGGTGGGGTGTTAGGTAAATGGTTATAATGTTCTGTCTGAGCAGTGTATACAGGGTATTTTAAAATGATGCCGGGCATCTTTGGAGTATTATAGAATAAACTGACCAAGCAACATGGTGCAGCTACGACAGTTGACTCAAATACTGCAGCATCAGTATTCTAATCGTAATTCTACCACAATGATTCGTACTGTGCGTGGTTTCCTCAAATGAGCTGAGGTGAATGCTGCTTAAAATGCCTCGGATGATTTTCTTTCTAATCTTTTCGCAAATCCGAGATAAGCTTCATCTCCAATGATCGTGTTGTCGATGTGATGTTAAAATCTAATTTTTCTTTTTCCTTACAGACGATTTGGAGATAGAAATCTATGTATGATAAACTTATCCAATTAGAGTATAGAAAAAAGGTACCAACACACTAACTGTGCGCCACACGATCACAATTTATCGCCATTTTCGCCACTCTTCATTTCTTCAGTCAGTGAAAATATTGGAAAATTGTCCTTAAAGGTAATGAAACACACACACACACACACACACACACACACACACACACACACACACACACACACAAAACAAAAATAGAAGAGACAGTAGCTGTCTAAATTGCTTACTGTGTTCAGCAAAACACCAAAGGTTGAACATGTAGATATTATTACTCACACTAATTTTACAAGGAAACAAATTACACAAACTGTCTGAGGTACCTGCCCTTAACATTGCAACACGCTTTCCGCCATTGCCTGACGCACACGTTATACGTAAATCTGTATTACTATTACGACTACGACTAGTAGTAGTAAAACTAATACTACGCAAGCCACTGTGCAATGCATGGTGAACGATATTTCGTTACAATATTAGCTGCCTTGTCCTATTCCATCCCTGTGCGTGGCGAAGGGAGAATGACTCTCCCTTTGCCTCAGTACGCACTCTAATCTCTCTTATCATGGTGCCATTAGTATTGTTACACAGGTATCCAAGAACACATTTTCTGCAAATTTAACCAACGGAGTTTTGTGGGAACGATGTTATTCTTTCCGTGTGTTATCCCTAGATACGCTGCCAACTAAATTCTCACATGACCCTCATTGGGGACTCGTAAAGCGTACGCTCCAATGTGTCCAGCTGATTGATACTTTCGTCACCGTATAGTTGTGTAGTTGGGTGACTCCGCCAAGCTCGTACACAATACTGATTTTTCGGTAGGATTTGGAAACGTGCACATTGTAACAACGTTACAAAACGTTTGATTTGAAAAGTCGATTGGAAGACGCGTGTTTTTAAATGACTAAATGAGACTACGCAATCAGCTCCTGAAGACCACGCAGGGTTGACCGGCCGCCGTGTCATTCTCTGCCACAAGACGTCATGGAGGGGTGTGGGCTCAGCACACGGCTCTGCCTGCCGTTCGCATTTTCAGGCCTTCTCATTCAAGTAGCCCCTCAGTTGGCATCAGGAAACTGAGTGCGCTCCGTTAGTCCTCCGTCCAAAGGAAAATCTGTGGTAATACTGGGAATTGAACTCGGGTCCTCCGCATGAGGCAGACTCGCTGACCACTCAGCTACGGAAGCGGACCGTTTTTAATTACTATTACAAATTCTCCAGAGTCGCAAGACACTGTTTATGGAACGTATGGTAGAGATAGGCGAATACGAGAACACTGCTATCGAGAATCAAAAGGAATCTAATAAACATCTGAGAACTTGGAGTAGTCTTCCTATTTCAGTTCTTTATGGAAGATTTTAAAGAGTTTTAATTTACAGTTCTGTTCGACGAATCTTTGGAATAAATGTCATCAGGCATCTTACCTACAGGTCTAGCGATTCCGAAAACTGTGGATTTAACACTAATACCGATCGTTTTCCGTACATGTAACCCTCTTCCTATTGTCACCTCCACTCACGTATGTGCCAGGACAATCCTATCCTCATAGTACTTCTGGCCATATAGCAATTGCTTTGTGTAAGACGTACGGTAATATTGCTCCAGGCCTTACAGAGACATGTAAACACATACATGGATGCATACATTCATCTCAAACTGCTCAGCATTGCGAAATTGTGTTATTTGCGCCAGAATTTGTCTTAACGTGTTAATAACACACTAATGCGATTTGTTTCTAAGTGCGGTAATTTTCTTTTATGCAATGTGTGAAGCTAACTATGAAGTAACTTAGGAAAGTAATAAAGATCCTTCAGAGCGAACACAGTACTGCACATTAACGGGGAATTGATGAACGTACTCCGTAAGAAACTGCACAGCTGCTGCTTCAGGAGCCATATTGCGCTTGCGCGAAACGACAACGTCTCCTCTACCACGCCCAATTGTCACTTTGTTATTCTGAACCAGCGATAGTTTGTAGTAGTCTGCGCGGACGCGGCCACGTGCTGTGTTGCGCGGCTGCGTTGGAAGTGGACTGCGGCGCGCCAAAGTATTGTACTATATTTCAAGCGTGGGAAGGTCAAGCTGGCAACCTTCACGCTCTCCTTGGGGACATATTCGCCTCTCTCGCTCCCAAACTCCATTTCTTCGTCTTTTCATCGCCGACGCTCCTGCTTGCTACTGCAGCAGGTACTGCGTCGTTTTGTCGACTTACGACTTTCCGCTGTATCCCTGAGGCTAGTCATTGCTGCGGACGTTTTACGTGATGTCATTTATCAGACCATTGCGATGTGTGCCCGTTGACGTAAAGTCAGAGTTCACTTCCTGTTAGGCCCATTCGAAGTGACTTTTTCCCTAGTGTTTCTCGAAGTCTTAACATATAGATTACTTTGGAAACCACGGCAGAATCCCGGGCTGCAGTCTATCAGAAAACAAAGCGCTAAAATCAGTCCTGCGTCTCCGCTTGCTATCCAAAATATTATTACCCTTTCAAAACTGAACAATAAATATGAGATGCAGTCATATGAAACGAGACAGATGCAAGAAAGTAAGTAGACTGTTTATTATTTCAAAAATAATCGCCCTAACTGCTAATAAATTTATCCCACTAATAGAGAAGACCGTAAATTCCTTCATCGAAAAATATTTGCGGTTGCCTACGGAAGCATGATTGAAGTAAGGCGTGCACCTCTTCGTTCGAAGCAAATCGACGACCACGAATGTCTTTCTTCTGGGCTCCAAAAATAATGACATCACATGGAGAGAGATCGGAACTATATGGAGGATGTGTAAGGGCTTCCTACCGCAACTTCTGCTGCGTGGTCGACACAAATGGTTCAAATGGCTCTGAGCACTATGCGACTTAACTTCTGAGGTCATCAGTCGCCTAGAACTTAGAACTACTTAAACCTAACTAACGTAAGGACATCACACACATCCATGCCCGAAGCAGGATTCGAACCTGCGACCGTAGCGGTCGCTCGGTTCCAGACTGTAGCGCCTAGAACCGCACGGCCACTCCGGCCGGCTGGTCGACACAATCTTGGCGACATGTGGGACCACTCAACGTATTAATAATTATGACGATTGCTAATGAAATAATAAACAGTTAACTTTTTTCATCTGTCTCATTTTCATTTGACTGCCCCATTATACGTGCAGCTGATACTTTCGAAACTGGCCCCAGGCGCCCTGGACGGGTCAGGTGGACCGCTGTTTTTAATATATTTTTCAAAAATCGTGATACCGTAGCTGTGAATGCAATAAATGTTTATTATATCTCATTTGAAATAATGAAACTTGGTTTATCTAATCTTAAAAATGTTACTACGTGATATTAAAATTAGGAGACATACGAAACACTTCACTGAAATTTGTTTTTATTACGAAGAGAAACTTGAGCATACTGTTCTTACGCATAAATGCGGTAGGTGTTGAAACAGTCAGGCATACAAAACCTACATCACATTTCGAACACCAGCAGGATATTTCTTTTCGACACGTTTTTCCCTTCTGACTGTTACTGACATCGTGACATGTTTTTCGGACACGTGTTGGGTGCGATTTTTCATGATACTTCTACCATATTTGGTTTACGAATATTCATATCGCGGTACAATATTTCAAACGCTTCAGTACATTATTTTTTTATTTGTTACTTGCCTTAGTATTGTCACACAGGATTATGGATCAATATCAGAATCATCAACTTCCCTTTCTGAACTGGAATCACCGATTTCTTCTTCCGGGCATTGGAAACATCACTATAATCGTAATTTCCAGCCTCAGAACGATGTATAACGCCAGCAATGGGACAACAAAGATACACGTAGCAGACGAAAGCAGTGTGGGACTCGACACAGAGCAGAACGTCCAGAGTGCTTTTGTGGATTACAGATCAGGTCGGACGATACAGAGACCGTTCTTTGTGCATGCTGCATCGCTACCGACAGCAGGCAGGAGGCGCAATGTTAGCTAAGAATTTTTACACACAGCGCGAGCGAGGCTGTGCGCCGTCCGCTTAACCAACTGCCTCTAAATGGCTCTGAGCACTATGGGACTCAACTGCTGAGGTCATTAGTCCCATAGAACTTAGAACTAGTTAAACCTAACTAACCTAAGGACATCACAAACATCCATGCCCGAGGCAGGATTCGAACCTGCGACCGTAGCGGTCTTGCGGTTCCAGACTGCAGCGCCTTTAACCGCACGGCCACTTTGGCCGGCAACCAACTGCCTCCGTCAACCCTACTCGGGCTCCGTACACAATGTGTTGAGACTTTCCTGGTGGTACTTGTATATAGTGTGACGTGACACACAGTGCGTCTCAAAAGTTTGGTGGATGGTCGCGGTTCCAGACTGCAGCGCCTTTAACCGCACGGCCACTTTGGCCGGCAACCAACTGCCTCCGTCAACCCTACTCGGGCTCCGTACACAATGTGTTGAGACTTTCCTGGTGGTACTTGTATATAGTGTGACGTGACACACAGTGCGTCTCAAAAGTTTGGTGGATGGTCTGAGAAAATAATGGACTCAAGAGTTACAAACAAAATTCCTATAAGGCCTTCAAAGTAATCACTGTCAGCTAGCCAGCCGTTGTGGCCGAGCAGTTCTAGGCGCTTCAGTCCGGAACCGCGCTGCTGCAGGTTCGAATCCTGCCTCTGGCATGGATGTGTGTGATGTCCCTAGGTTAGTTAGGTTTAAGTAGTTCTATGTCTAGGGGACTGATGACCTCAGATGTTAAGTCCCATAGTGCTTAGAGCCATTTGAACCACTGTCAGCTACAGCACACTTCTGACGTCGATTGTAAACCTGTGGGTAAAATCCAAAATTAAAACTTTGTTGATTCGACAACATGAGCTTGATCTATCGTGAATTTCTATCAGAGAGTGGTGGGGAAGGCGACGAACGAAGCGGGTAACCAGCAACGCGTGACCACTGTGCTTCGAGCGATTCCACAAGAAACATTTGCTGACAGTTTCCAACAGCTTTACAACTGATGTCAGAAGTATGCTGTAGCTAATGATGATTACTTTGAAGGCCAATAAAGGTGTTTTGTTTGTGCCTCTTGCTCCCTTTATTTTCTGAGACCATTTGCCGAACTTTCCAGACGTAGCTTGTATGAAAATGAAACGTAGGCGATAAATAATACAGATAAGAAGAGAGTAAAAGCATTTGCAGTATGCGTTATTTGGGTACCTCGAGTAATCACTGAACAGGTGCTGAGTAGAATGAGGGGGAAACAAGTTTAATGACTGGAAGTAGTAGGAGTAGGTTGATAAGACACGTCCTGAGGCATCAAGGAGTAGTTACTGGTAATGGAGGGAAGTGTGGGAGGTACAAATTTCAGAGGGAGATAAAAGCTTAGACACAGAAAGTAGGTTCAAGTGGCTACGTGTTGCCTATGCCGTGGTGAAAAGACTTGCACATGATTCACTAGAGCCGAGACATCGGTCAAACCAAGGGAAAAAGTCGGACTTCTTCCTATGAATATATTTTTAGCTTTTTTCTCTCGTCGAACATTGTCGTGTCATGAATTTAGAAAATAATCCCATTTCTCCAGCCTTGCTTATGCACATTCGTCAGACCATAGTTTTTCCCACACTTTCAAAGACCTCCAAACTGTGCAGAATGATTTCGCAGGTTCCAATCACTCGTGCAATTTTTCGTTTACATATTGTGAAATAGGCTCATGCAATCCTATGTTATACAGAGTGTTACAAAACGGTACGGCCAAACTTTCAGGAAACATTCCTCACACACAAAGAAGGAAAATATGTTATGTGGACATGTGTCCGGAAACGCTTACTTTCCATGTTAGAGTTCATTTTATTACTTCTCTTCAAATCACATTAATCATGGAATGGAAACACACAGCAACAGAACGTACCAGCGTGACTTCACTTTCTTACAGGAAATGTTCAAAATGTCCTCCGTTAGCGAGGATACATGCATCCACCCTCCGTCGCATGGAATCCCTGATGCGTTGATGCAGCCCTGGAGAATGGCGTATTGTATCGCAGCCGTCCACAATATGAGCACGAAGAGTCTCTACATTTGGTACCGGGGTTGCGTAGACAAGAGCTTTCAAATGCCCCCATAAAAGAAAGTCAAGAGGGTTGAGGTCAGGAGAGCGTGGAGGCCATGGAATTGGTCCGCCTCAACCAATCCATCGGTCAGCGAATCTGTTGTTGAGAAGCGTACGAACACTTCGATTGAAATGTGCAGGAGCTCCATCGTGCATGAACCACATGTTGTGTCGTACTTCTAAAGCCACATTTTCTAGCAGCACAGGTAGAGTATCCCGTATGAAATCATGATAACGTGCTCCATTGAGCGTAGGTGGACGAAACTAAAATGAGCTCTAACATGGAAATTAAGCGTTTCCGGACACATGTCCACATAACATCTTGTCTTTACTTGTGAGGAATGTTTCCTGAAAGTTTGGCCGTACCTTTTTGTAACATCCTGTAGATCTTGATTGCTGTGCCGTCGTTCCGCCAAAAATGATGTGGATGTTCTGGAGAAGTGTGCGAGCATTTCCATTACACATACTTCCCTCGCTCGATGCGCGTGCCAGTATGTATCGGACGGAGAGTTTGCATTCTGAATCGTTAATGAGACAGTATTCCTTTCCTGTGTTTGTTCAGGTGCGTGACTCATAATGGCACGGGTCGCTACTTCCGCAATGTCGCTCTGTAGTGTCGGAGTACGTTACTTTGCTTACCGCTATTGATGTTACATAGAGGTCGCAAAAATGTATCGTGACATCAGAAGTTTTCTCTTAGATGTTATTGCTGCAGGTAAGCAAACCCTATCTCAATAAAGTGCAGGCAGCTGGCTATTTATTTCAAATGGAAAGGTTAGAGAGCAGGCCGCAGTGGCCGAGCGGTTTTAGACGCTTCAGTCCGGACCCGCGCTGCTGTTACTGTCGCAGGTTCGAATCCTGCTTCGGGCATGGATGTGTGTGATGTCCTTAGGTTTGTTAGGTTTGATTAGTTCTAAGTTCTAGGGGACTGACGACCTCAGATGTTAAGTCCCATAGTTCTCAGAGCCATTAGAAACATTTTGCTCACCCGTAACAATGCGATGAAGAAAACTGTTCCATTCCGAGAACCGTTGCACCCCTCCATGTGCCGCTCTTTGCGTTGGTTGGTCAGATTTCGCGGAACTCATGCGGAACAAACTTCCGCTACTGCCGAATATCATGAACAATGTGTCGAACACTTCTGAACGACATTCTCAATTCTACCGTCATACGCCGTAACGCGATCCGTCTGTTGTGAATCAGCTCCTGCACACAAGGTGTGTTCAAATCTGTTGTTGACATGCGGGGTTGGCCACTGCGATCCTCGTCGGTGACATTTCCTCTACCGGCCGCAAACTTAAGACACCATTCTGCGACAGGCTGACGAAACATTACAATCCCTACCAGCTGCCTGTGAATTTCAGTCACGGTTACATGTTTTGCCCAAAGAAATCGAATAACTGAGCGAATTTCTTCACGAGACCAGTATTTGTATGTACCTTCAACTAGCGCTGAATGTGGCTGAAGCTCTGCACAGTTTCCAACACATGTATCAGAATTGCCATAGCTACTGATTTCTCTGTAACTGACGAAACTATATCGGCCTTGTACCCTTAGTTACTGATTAGCCAACGTACATACCGTTTTTGTGGACAGTCGTAGTTCACTGGTAGGAGACTACTACTACTACTACTACTACTACTACTACTGTTGCTGCTGCTGCTGAAATAATCTTGCGTAACGAAAATTTTCTTGTAACTGTAGGAACTGATTCCTACTGAGAATGGAGGACAGAAAGTAGTAGTTGTTAGATGAATGTATTGAAGTGGATCTTATATTCATGAAACTATGACCTGAGCCGTATGTTAACGAGAGGCATAGCATAAGTTTTATTTAGCAAGGAAAAAAACTTTTGTGAATACACTAGTTGCGAGAGCATCTTTATTGGGGCAGAATGATTGATAACTGAGGCAACCAACACTATCTTTTACGAATAACCTGACTATAGCAGCAGCCGCTGGAGGAGGAGGAAAGGAGAATTTTATACACACAATAAGTTCGGTTATATCAGCGAACATAAAACGCAACTTACAAATATTTGGCGGCCAGAGAGGCTATACTGTGTTGTGGATCTTTTGGGCCATTATACTGTAATTTGGTCCACGTAATTGACTACTATACTTATTTGCCGATGTCAAGTGAGCTGGCTCTGAGATTGATTGCGTTTGTGTGTTTAGATTTTATAGGTGCCGCCATCACTGCCGTTAACGACTTTGCACGATATATGTGAATAACAAAATTGTGAAATGGCGCTAGTTTTTTTTTTTTTTTTTTTTTTTTTTCAGAGAATATTTGTCGCAACAGTACGTTGCCTCACACATCGTGTAAGTCATTCAATTCTAAGTGAAAAATGTGACAAGTATAGTGACAATGGTTGTTAAGCCATAAAGGTGTAATTCGTCTTGGACTTCTTTTTTGTAAAACATAATTATGTTGGTTGGTTGTTTCGGGGAAGGAGACCAGACAGCGAGGTCATCGGTCTCATCGGATTACGGAAGGACGGGGAAGGAAGTCGGCCGTGCCCTTTGAAAGGAACCATCCCGGCATTTGCATGGAGCGATTTAGGGAAATCACGGAAAACCTAAATCAGGATGGCCGGACGCGGGATTGAACCGTCGTCCTCCCGAATGCGAATCCAGTGTCTAACCACTGCGCCACCTCGCTCGGTACATAATTATGTATTTTATCTACATAGGGGAAGAAAGTCTTGGAAGTAACTGGATTATGATCTAAATACTTAACTAGTCCTTGTAGTGATGACCTCTCTTCCAGGGAAATACGTTTGGTGAACTTTGAAGCCCCTGTTTGTTATTTTTCGTGTGGTACGTCCAAATTACTTCTGAAGAGTTCGCTAGACCCAAAAGTTTATGTATCAGTGGTATCTATACCTCTCACAGAAGTAGGCTCTCTTGTAACAACTGGTTCCTGGTCTGTACACATTTTCTACGGGCGTACTAAGCTTCAATAGAAAACAACAGTAATCGTTCTGCCAAATGTAGCTGAAAAACGTTCCTGAAGTTAGAAAGCAGTATGCCTCTTCAGTATACGTGAGAGAAAGCGGCTATTGTTAAGTTATCGCCGTTTAAAATCTTGGCGGCTCTTAGATAAGAAACGTAGCACTCTTTCGTTTGAGACCTTGTCCCGCCAAGAAATCTCACGCCACGGCGCACCGTGATCTCCCGTTATCACGCCCAAGCAGAAGCCTTTTAAGAGCTGCGGAATATTACAGTACATTTCCAGATGCGCGGCGATCTTCCTACTACCTGCACAAGCATATTCGGCTGTGGAATGTATTGGCAAAGTGACAAAGTACATTGAAACGATGTGGTTTTCTCACATAGCGTGCATCAGCACGACCCCTTGATAAGTGTAGGAAGCTCGGCGGAACGCTCTGCTGATTTACAGGGGGGCACTTTGGTAAATCTGTGACGACACTGCAGCTACAGCCTACGTGCGAAGTTAAAATGTCTTTAGTTTTTGAGAGAGGCAATGCCATGATCACTGTTATTTGAGACACACTACGTGAATAATTAAGCTCACTTACCAAGGTGAAAGAATCGTGTGTGTATTTTTGACAGCAACGGGGAATGATCTTTGCCAGAGGAGGACAAGATCCTGTAGATACTGGAAGAGTTCACTGAGTGTGCATCTTTCCCATCAAGTGTTAGGAATTATATAATCTGTAAAATCAAATTCATATCTTAAAAGAACTCGTTTTACAGAGTTAAGTGGTCTTCTGTTGCTATAATTTCATTGCCATTACATTTTCGGTTTAGTAATAAATACTCGCCTCGGTAAGAACTTTATTTCTATAACAGTGGTGTCTGAACGATTGGAAAGATCAGTCGCATTTAACGCTAAAGCAGCGTTTTTGATATGTGTGAAATTTTACACATTCTACACACTAGCTGTGTTGACTAGTTTCCTAAATCCGGGACGCCGTGTAACACATTCCTTTCTCAGCATACTCTTGATAATGGAATCGTTGCTGTCACGGCGTGGTATAATTTTATTTTACTGTAAAAGATAAATTATACTGAAAAAGAGGTGATGTCAAGAATATCAGTTTCACCATACGTGTCTGTAAAGTTTCTGCTGAGGTATATGATTTTTCAAAAAAACCGCGAAATTGATGACCATAAACTCACCTACTTTCCGATTTACGTTATCTGTTGCAGTAAATAAAAAGAGGAACCGATGATGATGTAACAGTACCGAAACAAATATGAACAAAAGTAACGCGAGAAAACAGAAATAGTTTTCCTCGAGGCGGCATTGTCAAAAATAATTTTGTGAACGAATAACTAACTTTGACTACTGAACAAGAAACTGACGAGAGATGTGTGTTAACGAACCATTTATACTGATATATTTGGCGTTTAAAACGTATACGTCTTTCGAAGTTTTGTGAAGTTTGTCAGTAAATTTTATTCCTGGGAAAATTTCTTGAGCTCATGTAAGACAGAAGTGCATATCTTGTCCCACCATCCTGATTTAGGTTGCTATGGTTTGTTAACATCCGGTTAGGCGAAGGTCACGACGTATTTTTCAACAATGCTTCGACCACTGCCGTCCACAATCTCTACACATTCACTAACAATGAATTTAATGTTGATTTAACAAAATCATTTATTAATTGGACCGTGCTGTGTGCTGTGCTGTTTTTTATATGTTGGATCATTATGGAATAGCTGAAAAACACTTCAATCGTTTCTATGGAATCTACAAAGAAGGGAGCTGAAGTTAGTCTCCAGTGTCAAAGAGCAGGTTTGAGTCGCAGTGAGTGCTGTAAAGAGATGGTTGCCATCCGGTTGGTTCTGTTCTAGGCCTATTTGTTTTCGTGAATGTATGTCGGTAATCTGTCATTAAGTACGTAAAGTCTCACTGTGAAAGACATGAAACTTAATGATGTAGCAATTAGGGTAGCAGGTAAAAATAGCTCGTGGCAGATAGGGAAGAAACGGCAACAAAACAATGTGTTAAATATTCTTACATAGAACTGTCTTGAAAGCGAAGTTTTACGATCACGAATAATCAGACAAGTTTAACATAAAAAATTCTTAGAACAGAAGGTGGGCAAAAAGCTTTATTGGAAGTATGAAATTCAGAAACTAGTGCACACACTGTGCGCTCATATCTTAACGTTAAGAATACGCTCCACTGTCACTGGTACTGAAACGGTGTTGAGTTCGCTTCCTTTCCCTCTACCATACTTTTGAGGCAACTCGGCTTTCATAAAGATTACTCTTAGCAGGGAGATTCAGAACGATCTGCGATAACATTTCACGAACTTCATGCAGACCGCTGTTTGTGGGCAATCGTACGGACTCTTTCTAAAGGGACTGAAGGATGCAGACTGCGAACACTTGACAGAAATATGATTTTCACTCGGACCGCCATTCAGAAAGATGTGCTCTATTCTGGAGGTTACATTTTTAGTAGGCTTCCAGGAGAACCGTGTAAATGAGATTTTCAAATCTATGTCCAAAGTATCAATATTTCATACTTTTCATTCTGTACAAGAGTTTATTGCAACAGTTTAGAGCATTTTACAGTAATATTACTGATTTTGATTGCGGAACACGCAACAAATGAAAAACTTGAATACGTCTTACATATGAAACAGTAGAGACGTAGCGCCAAGGTAATACCGAATTGTATCTGTCAAGTGCTGAGCAGACATCTAGCAGTTATGGAGCCTAACCCACACTCGCCTTGCCTCGCGTCGCATGTAATTTAATTTAATTTAGTAAGACGTGTCAATTACACATAAGGAGTAAAAAATCGTATAAAATATTTTAAAATACGATGACATCACCTACATTACTCATATAGCGTGCATAACCTAAGATGAGCCACAAATGCAAAGGATGTTGTCTAGTGGTCTTCATGGTGTAGTCAGTCGATAGTGACGTAAGCGAGAGATATTTGCTTTCTGATTCTGGTGAAGATGGCCACGGTTTCCGTGGGGATGGCATCAAGGTTCCAATATTCCTATAGGTGAAACAGTTGAAATGACATAAGGAAATATATCAAAATATAAAAGTACGAACGCTTGTGGAGTGATAGATATTATTGAAATTTTTAAAACAGTTCTGGCTTTTAATTGATTGGTTATTCAATAATTTGTAAAAAGGGCGCTCTTGATGTGGGAATTCCTTCTTGTATTCACTGTTTACTATGATAATAAAGGTTAATTTTTGTGAAAAATTATAAAATTATATATTTTTGCGTATTGTTGGAACTCAGTGGGAAAGGTAACCTTGTTACCTTTCCCCATAATGACACGGTAGCCAAAGATCTAAATCACATGGATCCCAAAATGTAATTTACCGTTGGACATGAATATAACAAAACTGTAAATTAATTAGATTTGAAAGTGACCAATTATAGTGGCAAACGCGTGTTTGCAATTTACAGGAAACGCAAAATCTAATCACCAAACAAATAAAAAAATAAATTTTAATCTAAGTTATGCATCCTTTGTGGGCTCTCACGTTTCAATATACATCTGAAGATGGGACATTTGTCCTGAAACTGGGTAGTGCTTCAGTTTTTAGAAATAAATAGTTTTTACTACTGTAACGGATTTTACCATCGACAATGAATAACACTTGTGGATGTCCCGTGAAGCGAAAAACTGTATAAAAAAGCGTTCTTTGCGCCCATGACAAGTAGACCCTTGAAATTACCTTAATACCGAAGAAATTAATAATTAAATTCTATTTTTTAAATAAATTGCTCTAGGAAGAGAACGATACAATATACAAAAGATTGAACCAAAAGTCTGAAAAGAATTTCACAATACATGGGGGGTGACAAATTAGTTCACATTAACATGAATTACATGGCCAACATCACAGATAAAATTCCGAGATCATTTCAAAAGAGTACTCTAAAGCATAAAAATTAACTAAACTCCGTGATCAGGTTCTGAAGGCTACGCGATGGGCCGCCGTGTCATCCTGTCACTCCTCGTCAGTTGCGGCATGGAAGGGCATGGGTCAGCGCACCGCTCTGCCGGCCGAGTTAACTATCAGACCTCGGAACCGCTACCTCTAAATCAGGTAGCTCTTCAGTCAGCATCGCGAGGCTGAGCGCACCCCGTTCCAGTCCTCTATCAAGGACAAATCCCTGGTAGTGCCAGGGTTTGAACCCGGGTCAGACGCACTGACCACGCTGCTATGAAGGTGGACAATATAAAAGATTAATTCCAGCATTATTAATTCATGGCAAGACAAATGGAGACATAACGTTGGTCAGTATCAAAACAAATAGTGGAAATGTGGAATATGTGACATAAAATGCAAAGACGGCGACAAACAAAATGCGACACAAACAGGCTGGAATTTTAATATAGGAGTCAGAGAACATACCTCGGGAAGCAGCTTGTGCTAAATCTACTTTCGGCTTACAACCTCTCAATAACGAACATTCCGAGGGAAATATTCGGGAAAATTTACAAATTTTACCTATGGCTGTAACAAATGTACTACTGAATACCAGAGGAAATTAGGAATATACAGTCATCATAAGACTTGCTAAACGAACAAACTTACTTCAAGGAGATCGCTCTGTCACTCATCTATCACTTCTCCCTAGTTTCTATAACTCTGTGACTATCAAAGTTTTAATTTTGCAAGTAGATCGTACTTACAATTATTGTAACATTTTTATAAGTTTTTAAGATCTCATTGATGACTGGCATCTAGAAGAAATTAATATGATACATCAAAAAGGCGGTTGCGTACTGTCATAATGGAAGCTTGCATCCAATGTTTTGATGATCGCACATAACCGGCAGTTTCATTAGGGAACCTACTTCTGGAATGGATCAGCACACTAACATCAGATGTGTGGACTTTATTAAAGTTATTCATTGGTTTCAACGCTTATGACAGTCGTCCCGCACTGCCATTATAATGTTCATACCAGCTATTTTCATTCAGCTACCGTCGATGCACATCGCAATGGTGACCGTATGCCCTCCATCCTCAACAAGACAAGCAAAGCAAAGATGTTTAGCGGACAGCACTACGAACTACATTGCCATGACTAAAACACAACTGTGCTTCAGTTTAGGTTACGCACACGACTCAAGATTACCACGATAGATGTGTATCACTGGAAACCGTGGCGTCCATCCTCGCTAGAGCCAGAGAAACAAAAGAACTCTTGCTAACGTTACTATTGACCGAGGTCGCTATGATGATCATTAGGCAAAGTTCTATACATATGTGGCTCAGTTTAGGTTATGGACGCCAGGTAGGTCTGTGGTAAATTTCCAGTTCCAAAGGTTCAAATGGCTCTGAGCACTATGGGACTTAACAGCTGTGGTCATCAGTCCCCTAGAACTTAGAACTACTTAAACCTAACTAATCTAAGGACATCACACACATCCATGCCCGAGGCAGGATTCGAACCTGCGACCGTAGCAGTCGCGCGGTTCCGGACCGCGCCTAGAACCGCGAGACCTCCAGTTCCAAAGGCCTCGGGTTCGATCCCCAGCCAATCCTATGATTTTTATGTTACTTATCACTTCTTTCACTTCTGGCGATGTTTAAAAATGTGGAAAATGCCAAGTTAACCGTGATTCGTAGTCCACGTTAAACTGCAGACCCCCCTGTAAAAGTAGGAGGAGGACAATAGTATACCATTTCCAACAGGTGTTAAAAACATTTCTCGGATTGATGATTTTTTTAAATAAGCAATGTAAGTGGCGTTTTCATACGTTACCTCGAGGCTATACCAGTAATACCTCATTACCACTTATTATCTTCAATAGTTGCCTAATGATTGTCTACTGGTAGAAGGCGCTCACAACAGTAAATAAACGCGATTGAGATTTTTTTTTTTACAGTCAGTGTATGAATCGGTGTAGTTCCTCACACAATGTCCAGAATTATTGTTACTAACTTCATTGTCTATAGTATCGCATGTGTCTTCCAATTATATATATATATAATTTTTGTTCTATCAAGATTGTGTGAAATATACGTACTGACTCGTCCCATGTCTGAATAGCATAAGCTCCCATGCCTTAGAACCGAGGAGGAGGAGGGGGGGGGGGGTGGAGAGGCTGGAATCAAAAGTGAAAGTTTTAACGTACTGCCCAGATCTACATAATTACGAAAGAAATAACGGTCAGTTGCCATTCTAGTTTGTAAATGCGGATTAGATCGAATTTGTTGAGTTACTCAGTTCTTGTATATTTACATCGTTGCAATCTGAGGTGAAATCGTGTAAAGTAGTTAAAATATTCATGCTTGTTCAGTTCACAAGCTGATAGCGCCAATGGTGCATTCCTCAGAGATTAAACATTTTCAGGAACTTAATCATTGCTAAAAGGAAGTCGAAGTATCATAACAATAATCCCCTTTTGAACTTTACTAGCAGTCAGGGGCAGTGTCCAAATAACTGCAAAAGTTCGAAGATTCCAAAGTAAGGGCTACATTTAGTGCTTTGTCTCCCTGTTAGGTGAAGTGAAATAGTGCGTGCGCGCGCGCGCGCGCGCGTGTGTGTGTGTGTGTGTGTGTGTGTGTGTGTGTGTGTGTGTGTGTAGCCGTGGGATAGTTCGCTGTAACTGGCCGTGAGCGCTGAAGCGTGTAACACCGGAAGCGCTGCTCGGACAATTTAGCTCTTAAAGCAATATGCTCGCTGACACTCCTCTGACGTCATTGCCGCTATCCTAGTGCTATAAGCGGCAATGCTTCTAACAGAGCGACGGTTTAGCAATCCTAATGTACCACCCAATGCATTGTTCGCAGTAATTTTGTCCTTACGGACGGTTCACACATTCAAATATTTTTTCAACTTGCTAGTTGTTGCTTCTAATCAGGCACTAGTAAAAACGATTCCTCAAGTTTTGGTCACCATCCATGAGTTTTTGACAGGGGGCGGCAACGTTTGTAGACTATAGCGTTCACAGTCAGTTGGTCGGCGGCGTCGATTGCCGTAAGTCATAGCGCATCATTGGACCGCACTATGAACTCGATGCGTTATACACCGCCTAAAAAAACACTACAATACCCTCAAGGACTGTGTTGAGTGGCACCAGGATATAATATGTGAACGAGGAGTTTTAGTGATAGTCACAATCATCTGTGATCAGATGGCGCTCAGGACTGTCTGTGCACCCTCTTTTTCGATTCCGAATGCAGAAGCCGTGCTGAGTTTGAAGGTGAACAGTGTTTGCGACATTCATTCTAGATCACGACCACGCCCCGCCGATAAGTACCAACTCATGCTGAAACAACTTCAGCCTCTTGAACAGGGTCTTATTGTAGGCCAGTGGGAAGATGGATGGACGTATTGCCGGATTGCTGCACATGTTGGGCGCAGTGCATCGGTAGTGTGTCGCTGCTTTCAACAGTGGTCTGTGGAACATTCCCATTCCCATACCTGTAGACCGGATCTCGGTCGTCCGTGTAATACAGACGCACGTCAAGACACACCCACCGTGCGAGCAGCAACCGAACTTCGTCCGTGGAAGAAATACGCCGTCGTGTTTATCTGCTGTGTCTTCAGGGACTATTGGGAACCGGCTGCTTATAACAAGATTAAGATTACCCGCGCCTCTGGCCAGGCTACCACAGACACCATGACACTGACATGTATGGCTACTCTGGTATCGTGAAAGAGTTGTCTGGTACCTGAGTGGGTTTTGTCTGTATGCGAGTGATGGACGTACACGTCTATGGAATAGACTTGGTGAGCTGCTTATTCCAGAGTGCATTCACCAACTTCACACAGGTCCCATTCAATTCTTGGCTTAAGGGGTTTGGGGGTGGGGGTGGGGGGGGGTGTTAAAGCTCGCCGTCACATTAGGTGTTTCTGCAGGATAAGTATTCAGTATCCTCTACAGTCTACACAGTAGAAGCCGTTATCCCCGAGCTACTGCCATTTCTTCAGCGGGAGGGTGATGTGCATTTTCAGCGGGACAATGTCCGTCCAGGTACGGATGCTGAGACGTATCCCGTCTTTGTGGTGCACAGCAACATCACCAAATCTCTCGCTAACTAAACAGGTACGGTACATGATGAAGCGGCAACTTACTCGTTCTCCATGGCAAGAACCATTTCCGAAACGCAAAAAAAAAAAAAAACTCCAGTTGCTTGTGACACTATCGCAGGATGCCATTTGGCACGTATATGATAGTTTACATGCGAGACTACACGCCTGCGTTGCCGCCAGAAGGGAATAAACTGTGTACTGATAAAACTGTTTGGGCACCCTTTTCTGTGAAGTGTTTAATTTTGTTTGAATTTATCATAGTCCTACAATTATCCCTGTCACCTCAATTGTCAATAAAATGACCTTGTCCTTGAAGGTATTGCATTCTTCTCACAGCCGTTTGTTTAATACAGTGCAATAAGTTCGGTACGGAGCCGCTGTCGGACGACCTGCACGTGCTGTAGACCTGCACGTTTAGCAGGACGATCAACTACGCTGCCACTTCTAAATGGATTCGCTAAGTACTTCACACATGCGAAATGACTTTCCTGGTCGCCAGGGTCACCTAAACTCAATCCTATCACACACGCGCTGTGCTTTCGGTAATTTTCTACTTATTATGCTCTGCTCCTATCAATGTGTGAGAAGTTTGGTAGACTATTGAGCTATCATTGATGAGCAGGACACTTCAGCTCTCTGATTGTCTTGTGATGTCTCACGGCGAGTCGGAGTTAGTGGTGAATATGGGCGCTGCACGCTACTGGGGAGTTGAGTTGCTCACAGTATTGTCCTCTTTATACGACTAACTCTGCGTCCTGCAGTCAGGTGAGTGAGTAATTTGGCAGTCAGAAACCCACCGTGCTGCCGTATGGAGAGCCTGATTTCAATAATGTCATGCTCCTGTCCTCCGATCATTGAATAGTTTACCCCACTTGTGTGAAATTCGGTTATCTGGATTTTCATGATGTGGTATTGAGCGTCTTGTGTACAGAAGTATTTAGATTTGGTGTACACTGTTTACCAACACATCCGAATTGGAAATATGATGAAGTGTGATCAAGTGTTCTACATGAACATGATTCGCAATATATAAGGACACACTTCTGTATATCTTTCTCCAGAAAAAATCTTCAGTGGTGAAGAGAGAGTAGAGTTGTTAACATGCGTTCGCAGGTAAGATCTTGATACCCATCGTCGCGGCCCCTCCCGCCGGAGGCTCGAGTCCTCCCTCGTGCGTGTGTGTGTGTGGGGGGGGGGGGGGGTTGGTTAGGTGTTGTTCTTAGCATAAATTAGTTTAATTAGTGTGTAAGTCTAGGGACCAATGACCACAGCAGTTTGGTCCCTTAGGAATTCACACAAATTTGAACATTTTTTGATGCCCGTCGTTGTAGGTGCTTTGTTTTTGACAAGCAATTCAGATTAGTGGCGATCAATAAAGCAGTGAGGTAGCAAATCTGCTCTTAGTGGCCGCTACTATACAATTTGTTTTTGTAACAAAGATCTCTGTGGACATCAAAGTACGTCATCTAATTAGCTATCATTTGTATGCCTGTATTGCTCTTCGTAATCTCAAAGTCCACTTTCATGTTCAGTCAGTGATACTATTTCGTGTTTGTAATAAATGTCTTATTTTTACGAGGCGGCTTGTAAACAAAAATCCCAGTCACTGAAAAAGTTTTTTGTACGTTTGGGAGATCCAGTTACGGTTGGGATAAAGTAATAGAAATTTAATGTCATTTGCTTATTGTTTGTTAGTAGTGGCATTAAATTTGCTACTGCGGATAGTGGAAGACCAAGTCGTTCTCGGAATATGTTGATGTATTTGACAGCGTACGGGAGTTTGTTTTTTTGAACGCGTATCAGCCACTTTTTAGTTTTCTTATTCGAAATTCACAAATTCTTAAGATGATTCTGTCCATAGTTTAATATTTACAGACGTGCGGTAACGAGGTTTGCGAGGAATCCTCAGTCACGGTATATTCGCCTATGCTTAGTAACAACGCTTGGACTGTTGTTGAACCAACAATGAAACCCAAATTTCCTTTTCAATGTTTGCAGTTCTCTAACTACTTTAGAGTTAGTACAGTCAATAAATATGTGACTTGCGTTGTACGTAACGCACTGGGTAAGCCAATCTCCCACAATTACTTGCAAGTAAGGTGTGTTAAGTATTTTACAGCATTTCTTTGTTACGGAATACAGCTTGTAGTCTAAGTAAAGAAAGCCTTTCACTGTGCCCTAGAATATTCTCTTAACGCCTACAAGCAACTGGTTTTATACAGGGCTTCGTTGACATGTTTTCGCGCTGACTTACCACAGTGTTTGCTGATAAGGACGTGGATACCCGCATGGTATGTTTTGTTTACATGAGAGCACGCCAGGCACCAGTGTGTCTCGTCGAGCAGCATACACGCGTTACCTCATAGCGGGGAGGACTGATAACAGCATCGCCAAACACTTGGTGCATAATGTTTTATCGGTTCCCAGACGTCGACTCAGGCGATCAGAGGGGTCACGATGAGTGCTATCTAGGCGCTACAGTCTGGAACCACGCGTCCGCTACGTCGCAGGTTCGAATCCTGCCTCGGGCATGGATGTGTGTGATGTCCTTGGGTTAGTTAGGTTTAATTAGTTGTAAGTTCTAGACGACTGATGACCTCAGAAGTTAGGTCGCATAGTGCTCAGAGCCATTTGAACCATTACCTCAGTAAGGCTATCACGACGACACGCGGGTATGCGAGAAAGGCTTTTCATCAAATATGTCGTTACACATATTGATACGATGCAGTTATAACGCGCTGCTAACGAGATTTAGTGGTCGTTATCTGAAATTTCCATGATATTCGACATAAATTTGAACGGAATCCCACTAAGTTTCTAGGACAGGGCACCATACTATTACCCAGTCAATTCACCCGTTAGTTGCATTGGTGGAAAGCAGCGTTGCGAGGTTGCATTGTAAACACTAGATGCCTCAGAGACAGACGCTGGCCAATGATGATGAAGAGAAAATGAATTGTATTACGTATTGAGATACCGTGTCTGACGGACCAGAGTAACTGAAGTCAGTAACAGTATCAAATTACATGACCTAAAATTCCGATTAAATTAAGTACAATGTCAGTTATATGATCAGTATTTCAACAGTACAAATTACAAAAAAAAAAAGGCTCAAATGGCTCTAGGCACTTTGGGACTTAACATCTGAGGTCATCAGTCCTCGAGTCTGAGAACTACTTAAACCTAACTAACCTAAGAACATCACACACATCCCTGCCCGAGGCAGGATTCGAACCTGCGGCCATAGCAGCAACGCGGATCCGGATTGAAGCGCCTAGAACCGCTCGACCGCAGCGGTCAGCACAAATTACAGATAATTCTAATATTTCTGTGTGTAAGAGGTTCAGAAACTTCTCCACAAAAGGGCTTTTGTATCATGAAGGTAATGAAACCTAGCAGTACAATACTTACGAATATTACACCGGGTAGCACTTTGGTCTTCGTAATATCGTTGTGTAGATACTTATTGTTAGATAATAATGAGGGAGAAGTTATTCCGCGTGTTAGTCATTAGAATGTTGTCTGGAATAGCTTGAAGGAATATAGCAGGCTTAAACAGGTGAGGTTTCCCCCTAATGTACGAGGGTTGGAACTTAAATAGTGGCAACTATTTATTCACAACCGATACAAAAGAGTTACATGTTTGCACCTGTTACTGTTCTTCAAAGTAGACACCAGTGTTGTGTAGAACACTGAGATCTGTCGACAACTATTTTTAATCTTTCAGATCCGAAATCAGTGAAATGTGGGACGATTGAAGACCGGGACAATTCTGTCTACTCGGTTTCCAATGTGTAGGATTAATAATTTTGATAGTGTTTTACAGACGTTTCCCAAATTGTACAGGTCGAGGAGTGTCACACTTCGTAGCTGTGATGCTAGTATACATAGAAAACTTACACTGCTGTGTTGGTTGCTTAGCTGACAGGCTTAGCAGGAGTGATACCTCAGGAGGAGCGGTGGTTAGGGAGTGGAAGGGGGATTGGAGAGAAAGATCCGCAGCTTTCTGAAATTAAAATGATCTGAAAAATAATCAGTCATATGGTACTCTAATGAACCTTTTATTTGACCGTAACTAGTTTCAGAGTTGGTAAAGTCTTCATTCGGACGGATACAGTCCTGATGAAAGTTGAATATTTTTTCACTAAAAGGCCTTTTTGATCCAGAGTAGTACAGAAAGTGAATGAATGCATTCTGTTACTAATGTTGGCTGGGTGAAAACTCAACGTTTGCGCGGGAAACTCTGAACTTTGTACAAGAAATATAGCCTTAAATGTGTAAATCTGATAAACGGGGTCTATCACGTTGTGGCCACCGCGTATGTTTGATGCCAACTTGCAGTAACCACTCGCAGACGGCAGGTGGTAGCACTAGCAGTGGACGGGTATATAAAGCTTGTCGGGGGAAGCGGGAAACAGTGCAGTCGTTGCCGTATTGTGGAAATGGAGTGATTTATGTGACGTCCGAAAGGGCATGTTCATTGTCTTTCGGGTTAGGCATGGAAGCATTTCCTAAACGGCTAAGTTTGTAAACTGTTCACGTGATGCCGTAGTTTAACTATGCCGTGCATGTCAAAATGCCGCTATCCAAAACCGACGCAGAGGCAACTGTACCGCACCCGTGCCATATATGACAACGGCTGCGGAGATGTGTACGGGCGAATGGACGTGCAACTGATGAGCAGCCGACCGCCCAGATGAACCAAAGGGGCTACAGTGTTTCCTCAACGACCATTCAGCGAACGTTGCTGGGTATGGGTCTCCGCAACAGGCGCCTGGTTCATGTACGCATGCTGACTGTTGTTCATCGACGACGAAAGCTGGAATTTGCACAGCAGTACCTCAACTGGAGAGCCACTGCGTGGTGACTGGTCCCTTTTCAGATGAATCAAGTTTTATGCTACGTCGGACAAATGGCAGTTGGCGTGTACGGCGTGGAACGTCTGAAAGCAAACAGGGAGGGAGAATTATGGTCTGGGGAATATTTTCGTGGCATCCCTGGGTGATCTCGTAATTTTGGTAGGCACAATGGATCAACAAAAGTTTGCATCTATCCTTCGGCACCATGTATACCCCTGTATGCAGGTGTTTTTTCGTCGGCACGATGGCATTTACTAGCGGGACAATGCAACGTGTCACGCAGCTCGCAGTGTGTGTGCGGTTCGAAGAGCACCAGGATGAGTTTACTGTACACCCCTGACCACCAGATTCTCCGAATTTAAAATCAATCGAGAATCTGTGGGACCGCCCCGAAAGGGCTGCACGTGCCATGTATCCTAGCGCAGATGGCCATGGAACTGGAGTAGGCATAGCTCCACATCCCTGTTGGTATTTTCCAGAACCTTGGTGACTGTCTTTCTGCGAGTCTCGCGCTGCAAAAGGTGGTTATTCAGGCTTTTGACAGGTGGTCACATCAGTGTGATTGGAGAGTGTAACTAGAAACTTATTATTATTGTGGACTGAAAGTTTTAAGTCTGCGCATGAAAATAAAATGTATTTGTAGGAACGAAGCTCTCCAAGGAAGTAACTTCATGATATAGAAATTGCTAAATCTAAATTGTCGCCGAGACATGTGAAAAGATCTTAGACCAAAGAGTTTTAGCAATACGAAAGTCTAGATGCCAGAATGAAGTCTGAAGCTCATTTGGATTGTACTTCGTGCTTGATAGTACGGATTGTAAGTAAATATATTACACTCTTGACCATTAAAATTAAAACCCGAAGAAGTTGGCAATGTAACAAAAGTCAAATTGGCGTGAAGTGCACGAAATGCTTCTACGGTGAAATATTTCCGTGTAACCACACAAAGTAGGTAGAAGTAACGCCATGTACAGTCTATATCTACTGAAAGATCAAGCAACGAGTTTCTCATTCATAAATAGAATGTGAATGATTTTTGTCAAATTGTGTTAGGCCTCGTGTAAAGTCTACGTCTAACAGAACGTGTCGGAGTTAGACAGCGGTAGGATTATGAGCTATTGAGACAACGATTTATCGTTCCGCGACGTTGCTAATCGCACAGTCATGCGAATATACCGGCTGATCAAAAAGTCAGTATAAATTTGAAAACTGAATAAATCACGGAATAATGTAGATTGAGAGGTACAAATTGACACACATGCTTGGAATGACATGGGGTTTTATTAGAACCAAAAAAAAAATACAAAAGTTCAAACACTGTCCGACAGATGGAGCTTCATCTCATCAGAATAGCAATAATTAGCATAACAAAGTAAGACAAAGCAAATATGATGCTCTTTACAGGAAATGCTCAATATGTCCACCATCATTCCTCAACAATAGCTGTAGTCGAGGAATAATGTTGTGAACAGCACTGTAAAGCATGTCCGGAGTTATGGTGAGGCATTGGCGTCGGATGTTGTCTTTCAGCATCCCTAGAGATGTCGGTCGATCACGATACACTTGCGACTTCAGGTAACCCCAAAGCCAATAATCGCACGGTCTGGGGACCTGGGAGGCCAAGCAAGACGAAAGTGGCGGCTGAGCACACGATCATCAGCAAACGACGCGCATCTGTCGGACATTTTGTAAACTTTTTTGTTCTAATAAAACCCCATGTCATTCCAAGCATGTGTGTCAATTTTTACCTCTCTATCTACATTATTCCGTGGTTTATTAAGTTTTCAAATTTATACTGACTTTTTGATCACCCGGTAGAATCAATGAGTCTAGGAGGGTCATATTCAACAGCCCCATGCGACTAGCGCCCAGGAGACAGACATATTGTTCCCCCTGCGGGTTCGGGGGTAAGAATAGGCCCGCGGTATTCCTGCCTGTCGTAAGAGGCGACTAAAAGGAGTCTCAAACGTTTCGGCCTTATGTGATGGTCCCCTCTTGGGTTTGACCTCCATTTTTCCAAATTTCCGTTGTTAGTGCGTGCCATTTGGGGAAGGACGCCTTACGTGTTGTTTTTCTATTGGTCCATCATGCACCACCATCTTGAATGCTACCTATTGTCGTGTGGCGGGATTTCCACCCAACGTCTTCTGGGTTGCCTCCTTCTCGTCTTGTGCGCAATCCCCTTCTTAGCCCCCACGACAACTGTGGATCCTTTCAACACCTGAAATCCAGCACGGTAGCCAGTCCGTTGTGGTGGGGTCGTCATGTACCCTCTTGGTGGTAGCCCCCTGACCACGCAGGGATCGCACTACAGATGCCGGAGCTGTTTCCTCCCCATGCATGCCAAGGAGTATGTGCCCATCTTGTCTGGGGGCACAGGGGCTCCGGGCAACGGGATATCGGCTAGGTAGCCGTTGCTTTGGCTGGGTGGCGTCCTTGGGGAGAGCCCTCGTTCGGAGTAGGTGACATCTGAGTGGATGTGGCGCAATGAAGCGCAATAAATCGCACCAAGCTGGTGGTCGCACGGCCACCAGCGTCTCTAAGCGAGGCAGAGTTGACTTTGATGCTGCACAATATGACCCTCAGTCGTTCCTCTCCTTGGCTGCGCCGTGGGAGGGACGCGGGTCTAGTGCCAAGTGGGAGCCTTACGTACCACAATACCTTGTCTGCAGCAGGACTGATGGTGACTCCTTTCTTACGAGGAAGCCTCTGTTTTTTGTGGAACACCTGGAGGATAAGTTTGGGGAAGTGGCGGGGTTGTCTAAAATGAGGAATGGGTCCATCCTCCTCAAGACGTTCTCCCAAGCCCAGTCACGAGCGTTGCTCTTGTGTGATAAGCTGGGTGACGTCCCTGTTACTGTCACTCCCCACAGTAGCTTAAATATGGTCCAGGGGATTATTTACCATCGTGACCTATTGTTACAATCCGACGACGAGCTGAGAGCCGACTTGGAACGACGTGGTGTACATTTTGTCCATTGTGTACATAGAGGACCCAAGACTAACAGGGTGGCCACCAGTGCCTTTATCTTGGCCTTCGAGGGTACTGTATTGCCCGAGATGGTCAAGGTAATGGTTTACCGTTGTGACATCAAGCCATACGTCCCTCCCCCAATGCGGTGCTTCCAGTGCTGGAAGTTTGGGCATATGTCCTCCCGTTGCCCATCCAGCGCCACATGTCGAGATTGCGGACGCCCCTCTCATCCTGATTCTCCATGTGTGTCAACTGTGGGGAGCACCACTCTCCATGCTCGCCGGATTTCCCCGTTCTTCATAAGGAGTGGAAGATAATGGAATTTAAGACCCTGGACCGGCTTACTTATCGAGAGGCAAAACTGAAATTTGGAAGGTTGTATCCTGTTTCCCTTCGAACATCTTATGCTGCAGCCATGTTATCGTCGCCCTCGCGGGCGGCAGTTGTCGCCTCATCTGTGCCGCCTTCAGTGGGCCCTCAGGGCCGTGCATCTCTGTCTGCCCCCCTAGTGTCTGGGGGCAAGCCTTCCTCTGTTGCCCCCTTAGCAGTTGGGGGCAAACCCTCTTCTGTCGCTCCCTCCACGCTTACTTTGGGAGTGACATCTGCTCAAAAACCGGGGGCTCGATCCCTCCCCCTCCTTCTCCGCCGGCGTTGCCTCTGCCGGTTCCTCTCTCGCAGAAGGGTTCCTTTGGGACTCTCCCTTCCTCCGTTTCTTCTCCTACCCAGCCGGATGTCAGCCAGTGGCTGAAGGTTCCGCCACCTGCTGGTCGTAGGGCTTCTGCGTCGTCATCAGCCTCCGACGCTCCTCCAGAGAAGTTCTCCCAGCCCTCTAACCCTAAGGACAGACGCGAGAAGAAGGAATGGAACGTGTCCAAGAAGGACGTTCCGGCGGTTTCAGTACCGCCTGCTGCACATAGTCCTGGCCCTGGGGATGAGGTGGAGATCCTCGCCTCTGCCGCGGATCTCGCCCTCACGGAACCCTCGGGGGGCCTTTCCTATGGACACAGCTGACTCTCCTCTGGTGGCGGCAGTTGGCTCTGAGGCGCCGTCTGCCTCTTAGTCGCCTTCACGACCTCCCAGTCCCTTCCTGCTTCCATTCTCCAGTGGAATTGTGGCGATTATTTCCGCCACCTGCCAGAGCTCCGGATGCTTCTGAGTGTTTCCCCTGTTCTCTGCATTGCTCTTCAGGAAACTTGGTTTCCAGCAATGCGGACCCCCGCCCTTCGTGGTTATCGGGGATACTATAAGAACCGCGCTGCCTGCCAACGAGCGTCAGGTGGAGTTTGCCTCTTTGTGCACCACTCTGTCTGTAGCTCGCCAATACCCCTTCTGACGCCTTTAGAGGCAGTCACTATCAGGGTTGAGCTCTCGCCGGCTATTACTGTTTGCTCCGTTTACATTCCTCTGGATGGGGAGCTCCCCCGACATGTCTTCGCTGCGCTGCTGGCTCAACTCCCGCCACCATTGCTGCTTCTGGGCGATTTCAATGCCCACAACCCCCTATGGGGTGGGACTGTCTCCGATGACTGCGGTCGTGCCGTGGAGCATGTGTTGGCTCAGCTCGACCTTAGCCTCTTGAACACCGGTGCTCTCACGCATTTCAGTGTGGCCCATGGCTCGTTCTCGGCCATCGATCTCTCTCTTTGCAGTCCCGGACTTGTCCCATCCCTCCACTGGAGAGTGCATCCTGACCTGTGTGGTAGTGACCATTTTCCCATCTATTTGTCACTGCCCCATTGTCATTCTTCTGGGCGCCTGCCCCACTGGGCTCTCAACAGGACTGACTGGCCGGCTTTTACTTCTGCTGCCACCATTGCGTCTCCCCCACAGGGTGACATTGACAAGGTGGTCCGAGTCTTGACCACGTCAATCATTTCTGCAGCCGAGGCTGCCATCCCCCACTCTTCTGGACTCCCTCGGAGGAAGGCTGTACCCTGGTGGTCGCGGGAGATTGCTGATGGTATTCGCGACCGTAGGCGGGCTCTCCAGCATCATAGGCGGCACCCGTCTCTGGAGACCCTCATCGCCTTTAAGAGGCTCCGTGCCTTGGCCCGTCGTCTTATTGCACAGCGTAAGCAGGAGTGCTGGGAGAGGTATGTCTCATCCTTGGGCTCCCGTGTCTCCCCCTCACTCGTGTGGTCCCGGATCTGGCGGATTTATGGATACCAGACCCCTATTGGTGTCCCTGGGATCTCCCTGGACGGCGCTGTCTGCACGGACGCTGCCGCCATTGCTGACCACCTTGCCGCGCACTTTGCTACGAGCTCTGCGACTGCAACTTACCCCGCTGCCTTTCGCTCTCTAAAGGAGCGAGCCGAGCAGACGCCGTTATCATTCCACACGCGTCGTTCTGAAAAATACAATGCTCCTTTCAGCGAGAGGGAATTCCTCGCTGCCCTCGCCGATTGCCCTGATACAGCACCAGGACCAGACTGCATCCACGCACAGATGCTGAAGCATCTCTCCAGGGACTGCCAGAGACACATCCTCACCATCTTTAACCGCATTTGGAGCGAGGGCGTGTTCCCGTCGCAATGGCGAGAGGGTGTTATTGTCCCCATCTTGAAGCCCAGTGCGGACCCACTGGCGGTGGACAGCTATCGTCCCATTACCCTCACCAACGTTTTGTGCAAATTGCTCGAACGTATGGTGGGGCGACGTTTGTGTTGGGTCCTTGAGTCGCGCGGTCTCCTCGCTCCATCCCAGGGTGGCTTCCGTCGGGGCCGGTCTGCTGCAGACAATTTGGTGCGGCTAGAATCTGCTATCCGTCGGGCCTTTGCCCGACGTCAGCATCTCGTTGCTGTATTTTTTGATCTGCGGAAGGTGTATGACACCACATGGAGGCATCACATCCTTGCTATGTTGCATGCGTGGGATCTTCGTGGTCAGCTCCCAGCTTTTCTTCAAACCTTTTTATTGCGCCGCTCTTTCTGGGTGCAAGTCGGTGCCACCTCTATCTAGTTCCTCTTATATACAGGAAAATGGGGTCCCGCAGGGCTCGGTGTTGAGCGTCTCCTTATTTCTAGTGGCCATTAATGGTCTGGCTGCAGCCGTGGGGTCATCGGTGTCTCCTTCTTTGTATGCCGACGACTTCGGCATCTCATTTATCTCAACGACTACAGGAGTCGCCGAACGCAGGCTGCAAGTAGCCGTTCACAAGGCAGCATCATGGGCTCTGACTCATGGTTTTCAGTTCTCTGGAGCCAAGACACAAGTTATGCACTTCTGCAGGCGTCGGACGGTCCACCCTCATCCTGAACTTTACCTCGCCGGCCACCTACTTGAAGTGGTGGACACTAGCCGCTTCTTAGGACTCGTCTTTGATGCCCGGCTCACATGGGTTCCTCATATTACTCAGCTGAAGCAAAAGTGCTGGTGGCACCTCAACACCCTCCGCTGCCTGAGCCACACGTCTTGGGGTGCAGATCGCTGCACGCTGTTGCGATTGTACAGAGCCCTTGTGCAGTCCAGGCTTGATTATGGGAGCCTGGCCTATGGGTCTGCATCACCCTCAGTGTTGACGTTGTTGGACCCCATACACCACTGTGGGGTTCGGCTTGCAACTGGCGCTTTCCGTACGAGCCCCGTGGATAGTCTACTGGTGGAGGCCCGGGGTTCCCCGCCGCCATCGACTGCTCGCAGACTATGCTGTCCACGTTCATTGCTCGCCGGGCCATCCCAATCATCGCCTGCTTTTCCTGCCATGGTCCTCCATCTGCCCGAACGGCGACCTAGGTCTGGGCTTTCCATTGCTGTCCGCGTCCAGTCCCTGCTCTCGGAACTGGGGTCATTCCCTCTTCTGCCTCCCTTCCGGGTCCGCGCACCTACGCCTCCCTGGTGTATGCTCTGGCCGGCCGTCCGTCTGGACTTGGCACGGGGACCCAAGGACTCGGTTCTGCCTGCGGCCCTCCGTCGCCGTTTTCTTGCACTCCTCGCCTCATTTTCGGGCTGAGAGACTGTCTACACTGATGGTTCCCTGGTTGATGGTCGTCCTGCCTACGCTTTTGCTCACGCTGCCCATGTTGAACAGTGCTCCTTGCCGGCTGGCTGCAGTATTTTTACTGCAGAGCTGGTGGCCATATTGCGCGCTCTCGAGCATCTGCGTTCCTGTTCAGGTACGTCCATCGTCATCTGCAGTGACTCCCTGAGCAGCTTCCAAGCTATCGACCGCTGCTATACCTCTTCTCCTCTGGTATCATTTATTCAGGAGTCTGTTTCTGCCATTACCCGCTCTGGTCGTTCGGTGGTCTTTGTTTGGACGCCAGGTCACGTTGGAATCCTGGGGAACGAACGTGTCGACAGGCTGGCCAAAGGGGCGATCGACGACCCAGCTTTGGAGATCGGCCTCCCGGCTCGTGATCTGCAGTTGGTGTTGCGCCGTAAGGTGCTTGGAATGTGGAATGATGAGTGGCGTGGCCTGACATCCCCGAATAAACTGCGGGCTGTTAAGGAGACGACCGATGTGTGGCGGCCCTCCCTGCGGGCTTCTCGCAGGGACTCTGTCGTCCTGTGTCGGCTCCGCATCGGCCATACCTACCTGACGCACGGCAATCTTTGGCGTGAGGATGATCCCCGCCCCCCCCCCCTCCCCCCCCCCCCCCCCCCCCTGTGTCGGTGTGGGTCCCGGCTGACGGTCGCCCACATTTTGTTGGAGTGTCCCCGACTGCGCACCCTCCGGCACTCTTTTAATCTCCCGGGCACTTTGCCTTTGGTTTTATGCGACGATGACTCCATGGCTGACGACGTTTTAAATTTTATCCGTGGTAGTCCTTTTTATGGTTCCATTTAGGGAGGTCCTGCACCTTTGTGTGTCTCTTGTCCTCGAGTCTCTCATAATTGGTTGCAGATTTTGGTGTGTAGTCGGATGGTTGACTCTTTCCCTTTTTTTTTTTGTTCTCGTGGTCAGTCAACCAGTCTCCGGCCATCTTCTTTTCTACTGTTTCTTTCTGTCTGGTGTTCGTCTGTACTCTTCTTGTCTGTAGTGTTCGTTGCCGCATTTGTGTTCTTTCAGTGCCTGGGGGGGAGGCTCCTTCCCCTTTGGGTTTTACCTGCTCCGCAAATTTTCGTCTCGCCTGTTTTTGGAATGGGGGACTGATGATTGGTTCAAATGGCTCTGAGCACTATGCGACTCAACTTCTGAGGTCATCAGTCGCCTAGAACTTAGAACTAATTAAACCTAACTAACCTAAGGACATCACACACATCCATGCCCGAGGCAGGATTCGAACCTGCGACCGTAGCGGTCACGCGGTCCCAGACTGAAGCGCCTTTAACCGCACGGCCACACCGGCCGGCTAGGGACTGATGACCTTAGCTGTTTAGTCCCCCTTAAACATCCCAGCAACCACCACCACCACAGACATATTGTTCGCGCGTCCGTGCGGTTTCTTACAGCCACGTCACTTACCTTGAGTCGGGAAATGGCCTTGTTTGCAGCGAGACGAGTATCCACACGGACAGCGTGACGACTTCTGGAGCACCACGACCTGTCAGCACAGCGGCCATTGTGGCGACTTCCCTTGTCGCGGCAGCAGAGACAAGCGCGGCGACAGTTGTGTTCCCGAAAACATTGAACGTCGGAGTGGTACCCCGTCGTCTTTTCAGTCGAGTTCCATGTATGGATGCTAAACGAGAACGAACGTTGCCTATTGCATTCATCATCGTCATAAGGGCGTAGCACCTGGAGTTGTGGAATACGATGTCACCGGGCGCAGAAGACGATCACCTCTAGCCCGCACAGCTAGTAATTTCGACAGAAGGCACTCGTTTTCTGGAGTGTTAAGGCCGGTAACGGTGTCTCATCATCTTGACGTCTCCGTGACTTATCTTCGAGCAAGATAATGCAAGACTGCTGTGCTAACCTACCTCGATACAGAGGGTGAGAAGCTATTCCCCTGGCCACCATTTTCTCCACACCTTCCACTGACTGAAAAAGCTGGTCATGAGTTCCCGAGAGTGTCATGCCACCACTCGCCAGCCAATATAAGTGATGAATCCGATATACAGTAGGTTTGAAACAGCATGGAGTGATGTAGCCGTGTGTCATCCAACGTCAGTTGGCCTATATGACCAGCAGAGTTAGAGCCGTTATTGGCACCAGAAGTGGCAACTTTGTATACTAAATTTCAAAATGGTTAAAATGGCTCTGAGCCCTATGGGACTTAACATCTGAGGTCATCAGTCCCCTAGAACTTAGAACTACTTAATCCTAACTAACCTAAGGACATCACACATACACATGCCCGAGGCAGGATTCGAACCTGCGACCGTAGCGGTCGCGCAGTTCTAGACTGTAGCGCCTAGAACCGTTCGGCCACTCCAGCCGGCTACTAAATTTCTCACACGTTATAACACCAAATCACACACAGATTTAATCACGTGTTTTTCATCTGCATGATTACTCTACAATTCACAATTAAAGGCCTAGCAGAGGGTTCCTCTAACCACCTTTTAGCTACTTCTCTACCGTTCCACTCTCGAACAGCGCACAATAAAAACGAGCCCTTAAATTTTGCTGTGCCGGCTCTGATTTCTCTTATTTTATTATGATGAACATATTCCCTATGGAGGTGAGTGATAACAACATATTTTCCCACTCTGAGGAGAATGTTGGCGATTGAAATTTCATGAGAATGTCCTGCCGCAGTGAAAAACGCCTTTGTTTCAGTGACTGCCACCCCAGTTCGTGTATTATATTCGTGGCACTCTCCCCCCATATTTCGGGATAATACAAAACGAGCTGCTCTTCTTTGAACTTTTTCGATGTTCTCAGTCAGTCCTATCTGATACGGATCCCACACTGCACAGCAATACTCCAGAAGAGGGCGGACAAGCATAGTGTAAGCAGTTTCTTTATAAGTCGCAGTCTTTGCTTTGCTTTCCCCACATTATCTGTATGTGTTTTCCAATTCATTGTTTGAGTTTACAGCCTTCAGATTTATAGTGTGACTGAAATTTAGCGGATTCTTTTTAGTGTTCATGTGGATGACTTCACACCTTTCATAATTTGGTGTCAATTGCCACTTTTCGCACCATACAGATATCTTGTCTAAATAATTTTGCAATTCGTTTTTATCCTCTAATGACATCACATGACGGTAAATGACAGCATCATCTACAAACAGTCCAAGAGGTCTGCTCAGATTGTCTTCTGAATCATACTGTACTTCATACTCACCTTCTATGAAATTTCAGTATTTGCTAACCTTGTTGGTGTTGCAATTATGATGTGCGTAAGTGTAGGTCACTACGAGGCAGCCATTTCCAAAATGGAGTTATCAAGTTTCTTCACATATTTCCGAACTAAAACAAATTCTGAAGTTGCATCTGCAGCGTATTTGCAGCGAACAGACGATACTTGTTGTCTTCACAATCGACAGAGATCAGTGGCACGCTTGTTTCCTCCTCTTGAGGATTGTGTTTCGATGCGCGGTGCAGCACTCCCGATAAACGCTTCGTGGATTAAAGTGTGGGTGGATTTATGTGCAGATTTCAAATTTCATTTTTAAGCTCTTAGGCGAAACAGAACACCGTCGGAATGATAAACACCAAACGTCAATTTTAAGTAGCTAAACCTTCCGTCCAGATCTGCAGTATCACGAGTACCTATGCTGTTGTTGCTGTTGTTCATGTTGTTGTTGATGATGATGATGATGATGATGATGATGATGATGATGATGATAATAATGATGATGTCGCAGTTCCATTCTCCCGAAGTTATACCTCTTTTCGCCGGCCGGGGTGGCCGAGCGGTTCTAGGAGCTACAGTCTGGAGCCGCGTGACCGCTACGGTCGCAGGTTCGAATCCTGCCTCGGGCATGGGTGTGTGTGATGTCCTTAGGTTAGTTAGGTTTAAGTAGTTCTAAGTTCTAGGCGACTGATGACCTCAGAAGTTAAGTCCCATGGTGCTCAGAGCCATTGGAGCCATTTTATACCTCTTTTCCGCTCAACGTTGTATGCAGACAAACATGTTTAGACACACCTAGTACTTGCAAGTAACTTCTGCCTACTGTGCCACCGTATTACGTTCAGCAGTTAAACAAAGCAATGTTATGGGTCTCTAGTGTCGTCTCGTAACTGAAAGTTCCATATCGATAAAAAACATTGTAAACTGAATGTGTGCTCTCCATGGTATGTCCTCACGATTTACGTCATTACTGCGCATTAGGTATAACAGTAGTCGTTAGCGCCTTTCTGCTTCTCGTAAAATTGAACTATTTAATGTTCCGAAACCTAAAGTCGTATCTTTGGACGTTAACGCACTTTCACCTGCATGAATCCTTTACGGTTTCCTTTGCTCGATAGGGTTGCGAGACAAACTTGCCATTAAATTTTTTGCGCTTAGTGTGCTTCATTTAGCAGTGAAATCTTGACTTTATATGGCGCCGTACACCGTCTAGTTAAAGCAATTTCTCCCGTGTTCCGTTATTGATTTCATTTAGCAGCAACAATCAGACGAATTATTTCTGGGGGTGATATAGTTTAAGGAGCAGGAATAGTAGTTTCCGAGCATTCATTCGCTGCAGTGGCCTGTTAGCGTCTCCGACCCAAACATGACCAACCACACAGAAACTCGTGTGCAAACTTTGCAGGTAAGTACTTGTTGTGAGTAAGCTGTCGGTCGACTACAGATGATCGCCAATTTCTTATATTATCATCATCATCGGTGCCGAACGCTGTGTCCTATTGGTGAAAGGAGGGAGATGTGTTGTAATTCCTACCGTTTATTATAATACCATTAACAAGGTTCCATTTTTTTTATCATTTAGGTGACGCTGATGCCACGTGTCTATACACGTAGACGTTAGTGAGAGGTTAAAATACTTATATGCTGATCCCGATTATATTCTGCAAGGTAAACACAAACGCAGTGATTGGTCTTAAATAGAAAATTAGTGCCCTGACCTGTTTCGAATTATGCATTTGAGTTGCCATCTGCCGTTCACTCTCTCATCAACTTATCTTTGTCACTCGTACGCTGCTCTTTTCGTCGTGGCCTTGTCGTTATCGTAATACCTTCTGATTTAGATTTGACCGCCCGATAAACGTTAGTCGGAAAAATCCAGTTGCTAACTAATCTGAAGAACCATATTAAAACTGGCAGACCTGTTACGGAATGCCAATTTTTGGTCCAGACTTCAAATATTCTGGACGAAACACTGGCTAAAAATGTAAACCTTGGAAAATATATATAACCGATACAAAAAGAGTTACATGTTTGCACATGTTTCTGTTCTTCAAAGTAGTCACGAGCGGTAGAACCCGTTGCCAGCGATGTGGAAGGCGTAGTATACCGTTAGCAGAGCCTGTTCTGTTGATTGTGCGAATGGAGCGGTCTACTGCCTGTCGAATCTCTGGAACATTTCTGAAGCGAATGCCACGAAGTGGCTCCTTCATCTTCGGAATCAAATCAAAGTCACAAGGGCGTAAGTCGGGGGAGTATGGTAGATGGTATAGTACGTCCCAGTCCCATCGACCGAACAGAGCAGCCACAGCTTGCGCTGTATGCGCCCGCGCATTGTCGTGCAAAATGATGAGTGGGTTGTGGAGAAAGTGTCGCCGCTTCTTTAGCAAAGCTGCTCGCAGGTGATGCTGCAGAGCCCCAGTATGGTGAAAGCTACGGTGATTCTCGTGTACGACTGTGATGGTGTTATCCTAACGCATTACGTTCCTCCACGGCAAACCGTCAATGCACAGTATTACTGTTAGTTTTTGGAGCATCACCTGCGACCAGCTTTGCGAAAGAAGCGGCAATATTTTCTGCGCAACCCGCCAATCATTTTGCAGGACAATGCGCGGGCGCATACAGCGAAAGCTGTGGCTGCTCACTTCCGTCGATGGGACTGGGAAGTACTGTACCATCCACCATACTCCCCCGACTAAGTCCTTGTGACTTTGATTTGATTCCGAAGATGAAGGAACCACTTCGTGGCATTCCCTTCAGAACTGTTCCAGAGATTCGACAGGCAGTAGGCGGCTCCATTCGCACCATCAACAGAACAGGCTCTGCTAACGGTATACTACGCCTTCCACATCGCTGGCAACGGGTTCTACACAACGCTGATGACTACTTTGAAGAACAGTAACAGGTGCAAACATGTAACTCTTTTTTAAGTTCCAACCCTCGTATATTGCAGACGAAAGAGAAAAAGGAGCTTAAATTAATAAATCTCATCACGATTGGGAGACTGATTCAGCTAGATGGACGCACGGGGAAGCCGTGAGTCTAGGTCGTCTTATCACGGTTCGCGGGTCCCCCCCCCCCCCCCCCCCACCCATCGTCGGAGGTTCGAGTCCTACCTCGGGCATGGGTGAATGTGTTGTCCTTAGCGTAAGTTAGTTTAAGTTAGATATAGTAGTGCGTAAGCCTAGAGACCGATGACCTCAGCAGTTTGGTCCCATAGTTCTAACCACAAATTTCAGCAACTACATCACCTACGTCCATTTCGTTGACAGTCACTACGCGTACGAGTGACACATCTTCCGGAAGACGAAATCCGAATTTCGTAAACCGTTTTCAGCTGTCGTGTTTGTGTGTTAAAGCCTGATGCGGTTTTACTAGACCGATCAAATATGGCGTCTAAAAGTCAGCTGTTCCGTTTTCTGATTTAGTCCGCACAATGACTGTTTCTTTTCAGTTGAATATTAGAGGTACACAATTTTGTGTTTTGTCTTATTATTTCTACTTTTCCTTCACTGCGCGAAGGTGTCACTCGTCCAGATTAGTCGAATATTTTTAAAAGAGAGGCGTAACCTGAGAACTTAAGAAAATTTCAAAAACGGCTGCTCGTTTACTTGGGAACGACAATTGGTAGTGGAAGTGGAGACTCAGCAGCTAGAATCGTTTTCCAGAATCTGTATTGGAATGTTAACACGACCAGCCAGAAGCGGTATTGGGAATTCTGTTCACGAAATCCCGTTTTGGAAACCCCCTTGTAAACGTAGTGAATAATTTTCACACTATCGGCAGTGAAACGAGTACTTTTTAAAGCTTTTTGTATTTATGAAAGAAACTAATTAGACGAGAAAGCATCATAGTGCCCGCCGAATTTACGTTCGCACTCGATGTTTTAAGGGACTGGTATCCACAACATTTTCGTTTAGAGGGAGCGGCGCGTATATCCGGACAAATGAAACTTTATTAAAAAAGCAAATTTATTAACCAAAAATACAAAATGAAAATGAAAATCCGTTTACATATAAGCAGTAGTATCTATCAAGAGTAACATTCTCGATGTAACCTCCTTCACCCTCAGTGAGCCGGCCGGTGTGGGCGATCGGTTCTAGGCGCTTCGGCCTGGAACCGCGGGACCGCTTCGGTCGCAGGTTCGAATCCTGCCTCGGGCATGGATGTGTGTGATGTCCTTAGGTTAGTTAGGTTTAAGTAGTTCTCAGACTAGGGGACTGAGGACCTCAGATGTTAAGTCCCATTGTGCTCAGAGCCATTTGAACCCTCAGTGACTGCCTCCAATCTTGTCATGAAGCGATCGTACGCACACTTTAGAACAGCGCTGCCCATGTTCGCGAATGCTGCTTCAATGGCAGTGCGTAGAGACGGGACATTAGGGTGACTCTTCTTATTGGGAACTCTTTCTACTACGTTCAGTACATACTAGGCGGGCTATTCGGGAGCCAGAACTTTTTTGATCAGAACGTTCCAACGTTATCAGAGACCCGCGTTTTGGACTGAATGGCAGAGGTCCTCGTCTGCCATCCGACGCATTGTTCGTTCGCTGACATTCAATACTGATGCCAATTTCCTGCAGCGATTGTCCCGGGTCCTCCGAAATCAGCTCCTGAGCCTGTTCAATGACTGCCACAGTTCGTGACACGCTGATCAGGGGGTCCTGTGTTTGATTCCCGGGCGTTTGGGGATTTGCCCTTTCCGGGGACTGGGTGTTTGTGTTGTCTTCATCAATTTATCATCATCATTCGTGACAGTGGCTTGAGTGGACTGTGTAAAAATTGGACTGTGTAAAAATTGGACTGTGTAAAATTGGATTGTGTAAAAATTGGACTGTGTAAAAATTGGACTGTGTAAAAATTGGACTGTGTAAAAATTGGACTGTGTAAAAATTGGACTGTGTAAAAATTGGACTGTGTAAAAATTGGACTGTGTATGGGCGCTGATGACCGCGCAGTTGAGCGCCCCACAAACCAAAAATCGTCGTCATAACAACCATCATCATCATCATCATAACCATCATCATCATCGTCGTGACACGCGTTCCCTCGAACGAGGCTTCCTCGCTGGGTTAGCGAAAACTTCCCCAGACTTCTCCGAAGCATTATACTTGGCCACAATATCACAAGAAGTTGATCTCGGGTACCCGAAGAATCGAACTATGTCAGTGGGCGAACGCCCAGCGCGATAACTTTCGATAATCGCGGCTTTCGGTTGTACTCCGCACTTGGCCGTAACATATGGGCGATTTTTAGGTTCTGACTTTTACTAGATGCCTATGGCGTTCAAGAACTCCAATCGCGACCTCCGGCAGAACTGCGATATGGCGGAAAATCCAAATTGAAATTTGTCCGGATTTAAGCGCCGCACCCTGTAACTCGTTAAATCATCTGCAATCCACGAATAAGAATAGTTAACGTTTGAAGAAATTCTAATTTCGGTGCGTGCAGACACTGCTGTTGCGGCTACCTGTTTGCTGTGTTCGTGCTGAGCTCAATGCGGCAGGTAGAGCACAATTATTGCTGCCGTCGTGAAGAGCGAGCAGGAAAAGATGAAGCAGTACCCCGCATGGTGGGAATGGCTGTGGGTGGCAGCGTGCCATGCCCTGACCTTGGCGAAGTTACGTCAGCTGGCTGCCCTTGACTTGCTGCTGCTGCTGCTCGTGCTCATCGCACAGCCCTCTTCACTCTCTAGCTTCCTTTTATTTTGCTCTCTGCTGTTTGTCTTCCACGTCGCCGTTCCTACAAGCTCTGTTCATTCTCAAGTACAAAACGCTGGAAATGACACAATCGATGTCTGCGTGAACAGGACTAATCACTTCTCTAACCCAGACTTTTAGACATAGAAAATGCTCTAAGCTGGTCTTTGCAACACTGCGACGTGGCAATATAATACGATCTGTCAGACTGGTAGTCTAACCGGAAGACCTACTTTTGCTGTTTTGAATCCCACTTCGATTCTCATTTTTAGTGATAATGCGTGTTTGTTAAATGACGTGACCTACCAGTCATAAGGTAAAATAAAGTGTCAACAGTCGATATTTATGAAAACACTATTTTTTTTGTCTACAACCAACTTCGGGCAGCTGTGTGCATATTTGGATGTCATGTCTCTAATATAGGCATGGATTTGGCAATATGTATTTTTGCTGCTTTCGTACCCAAGAAATATTTTTGCGATTAGCGCAGTTTTGTGGGTCAAGACTTAATTAAGTCGTTTATTAAACGAATGTGTGTGCTGTACGTGACAAACTAAGTTTCGGAAGGCGCAAAAGTTCATGGCATATGATGACTCTCATCCGCTGCATCAATCTGCAGGACTGGGTTTAAACTGTTAATACAGGGGAAAAAACTTCAATCTTCTTGTGCCCCTACATGTATGACTTCTGTTCCGTTATCAGGGGTCCTTAATTTATTGAAAATGGAAAATTTGGAGTAAAAAGAAGAGTCCAAACATCCCGTTCCCAAAATTGCAGTAGACAACAAAATCTAGCTCTTAATGTGAATAATTTTCGCCACACTCAATACTTAAATGTTTCTTTTATACATTTTGCCATAGCTATGAGAGTCCCGCACTGCTACAGACAATCAATAAATATATACCGTCTGATGATGAATCGCTAGAAAGTTCGAAACCGGTAATGGGATAATAAAAATTGAAGAACAAAACGAAAGGTGACTGCGTCTGTGATGAATATAGGTTTCTTGAAATTACTGCAACCAGTGATCCTCATCCATAATCGATAAAAAAAATTTCCAATTTTTTTTTTTCTCTCGCAACTGTTAAATTTTGTCATAAGAGGACCGACTTCTGTTGGTACAGATATGTTTGGACAAGATGATTAAGAAGAACCGGCGATTTACAGAAACAGGTGGAACTCATTCCTGTGAGATTCACTCAAAGCACGACTACTTGTAGTACATCGCAAGCCGAAGTATGATTATCCGTTCCACCCGCATGCGAATCGGCGCATCACATGCACCTCTCTTCTCCCTTAAAGTGATTACAACCTATAAATTCGCTTTTTGTCTTTTAAATCTATTCTCAGACCCTAGCCACGTATACTAAGCATCAACTGTTGCCATCCGAAGCTAGGTGTGGCTATCCGAAACTGATTTTTGCCTTGAATATAGTAGTCTTTTAAGATAAGGACTATCAGAACATTTTTTCGTAATGATGCTCCTTTGCGAAAGTAAAAACTGTATAACATAGCATATACTCCTCGGTTGTAGTTGCTTTGCCGCCAGCATGAAGAAATCGTCAGGGATGGATAAATTTTATATCACACGTGACCTATGGTGATTTAAAGAAACGACGTGAGCAGTGAAACTTTCTTACACCAGCACATAAAATGCACGAAATTTCTTCACGTAATATACACGATGGAGGAGGAAATATGAAACAAAATTCAGCAGGATTTCAGAGGTCACGGGTGGCCCTCTAAACTCTTGATTTGTTGTAACCGAAGTTTTCATTTTTTCAATATTAATTAATGATTGAGTATTTTCCAAAATTTCAGAATATTACAAAAGTTGATCATACAGTTTTCAAGTACAGTAATTATATATCAACTTTTATGTGAAAAACTTTTTATATATATCATCGTTTAGAAGATATTACCTCTAATCCTAAAATTACGTTTCGGGATGTGTTTAACGTCTTAAAAGTGGAATTTTGCACACAAAAATACATATTGCACTATTTTGCCCCCTCTACGCACCCGCAAAGTTTCACCAAGATCGTTTATCGACACTTGGGAATGTTCCTTCGGTGGTGGATGCGAATCATGTAGGCGTAGTGCGTGTGTGTGTGTGTGTGTGTGTGTGTGTGTGTGTGTGTGTGTGTGTGTGTGTCTAGACTAACGCTCTGAACAGCTACTATCATCAGAGCGTCAAGTCGAACCATATTAGATACTGGTCGAGCTTCTATCTCCTGAAACTTACCTGAAGTAGTTTTCGCGCCGCACACGTGCTTCAGTCACTATCGTCCTTCTGGGAGCGAGAACGGACCATTTTTAAGGTTTCGTGCCTCAATCTTTAATAGAGGATCGCTTTGTTGTCTGTCTGTCTGTTAAGAACACTTCTTCTCATGCACGAGTAGACGTATCAAATTAAAATTTGTCAAGTATTAAGGTCTATAGTCCCTTGGCGGTGCAAACATTTTAAGCATTTAAATCAGTGCGGTCAAAAGATACGACCATTTATGTCACAGATTTTGATACTCAGAAAACTCATTCCTGGAAACCTATAGAGTACTTCACGTTGACCTAGAATCATGAAATTTGACAAGAAGCAAGGTTTCCTAGTACAGTTAAAGGGAAACTCGGAAATTTTCAATTTCTGATTGTCACACGAAACAAAATATTTCTTTTGTCTTTTGTTATCGGACTTCAGACAGGAATTTTCCAGACGGTAGTATTGGAATCCCTGGAACCGAATATCTTGGCAGTACCGATGTCGATAACGGGCAAAAATCGTTAATATCCTCGATTTTCTGGAACGGGTGGACTGTGTATATACATAATGATGTTCGTACGGAACCCTCAGCGCGCGCGTCCTGCTCGTTCCTGCCATTTTTTTTTTCAATCGTAGGTATCTGCCATCTGCATTAGAGCTATCATACGCAAGCGCATCGCTACACGACGTAGTCATTGCAACAGACAGTGCTGCTGTCCTGTGGCTGTGCGCGTAGGTTTCGGCCCGAGCTGCCCAGCTGGTCTCACCTCCTGCCGACGTTGCACTTGACGTGCTATCTTCAGCACACAACTTCCCCACGTACTGCAACGGTAGCACTATTTCACACAATAGCTGTACCGAAGCTGATCTAAATCTGTACTCCGCAAGCCACCTTATTCTCTCCAACGTGATCATGTAATGTCAACGATACATATACATGTTGCGGTTACTAAATACAGCGTTCGTCGCTATTTATTAATAGTTGGTGTACGTCCTGTATCACAGTTCCGTCGGGCCTGGTGGTCTTCTCACGGGAATGTGAAGATTCACCAGGAACAACACGTGGTTTGGATTCCACCGTTAAAACTGTAGGATTACTGGGGTGAGTTACAAACACACACGCATCGAAATGGCTCCAATTAGAAGACTTCAATCAAGCCGTTGAGCCACACGGAATTACTGCCTTATCACAATTCCGAAAATAAAGTAGTCTCATATACTGATCTACCGGGGACTAATGTCGAAGGTGTCACCAGAAAAAAACAAATCTAGTGTTATAACGATCCTAGCACGAAATTCTAGCTCCCTAGATGAGTTATAGAACTTGAAAAAAGTAAATGGATAGATTGAAACGGTGGGATTTAGTGAAGTGTAGCAGCAGGATGAATAGGATTTCTGATCAGGTGAAAACATGGTTATTAACACAATATCAAATAAGGGTAATGCAAGAGTAAGTCTAATATTGAACAGTAAACTAGGGATGCGTGTAAACTACTATGGGCAGCTCAGTGAACGCATTGGAGTAGCAATGATACACAAAGCCAATACCCACAACAAACGTAAAAGTGTACACTGATCAGCCAAAACATATTATCACCGATCTACTATCGATTTGAACACGTCCAGGCGATAGCAGCGTCACCTGGCAAGGAACGACTGCTAATCAGACACAAGCACGGTGTATGTAGCATCAGTGAGCGTGCTGTCCGTGTGTAGAATGGGGAAGGCGCGCGATCAATCCGAATCTGACCGAGGGCAGATTATGATGGCCCGGAAGCTCGGCACGAGCATTTCGGAAACTGTACCACTTGTCGGGTATTCGAGGAGTGTCGTGGTGTCTTCAACACGTGGCGAAACCAAAGCGAAACCACATCCAGACGTCGTTGGGTTGTGCGGCCACATATCATTACAGATGTCTGACGTCATAGACTGGGTAGACTGGTAAAACAGGACTATGGCGGAACGAACATCAGACTCGAATGCTGAGCAGAGTACAAGTATGTCTGAACACACAGTGCACCGAACACTCCCAACTATGGGCCTCCGCAGCCGACGACCTGTGCACGTACCAATTTTAACACCACCATATCGGCAACATGACTGAAATGGGCACGTGACCATCGGCGCTGGACGTTGGCGCAGTGGCAGGGCGTTGCGTTGTCTGATGAATACCGATACTTTCTTCATCATGCCGATGGGAGGGCGCGAATTCGTCGTCCTCCAGGGGAACAGCTCCTTGACACCTGTACGGCGGGACGTGCAGGGCAGCATGACGGCCAAGGCGTATCGTACTCTGGTTGCAGACGGTGAACACGCCTTCAAGACGATCATGTTTCTCGACGGCAGGGGCATTTTTCAACAAGGTAATTCTCCATGTCACAAGGCCAGGAGTGCGATGGAGTGGTTCGAGGAACACAGTGGCGAGTTCCAGTTGATGTGCTGGTCCCCCAACTCGCCAGATCTGAACCTGATGAAACACATCTGGGATGTGACAGAACCTGGCGTCAGAGCTCATGGCCCCCCTTCCCGTAATTTACGGGAATTAGGTGGCGCGCGCGCGCGCGCGTGTGTGTGTGTGTGTGTGTGTGTGTGTGTGTGTGTGTGTGTGTGTGTGTGTGCGCGGAGGTAGGTGGTTATAATGTTCTGGCTGATTCGGATATGATTTGCGCAAAAGAAAATAATCCATTATGTTACCGGAGGTTAAAATTTGTGGTGGGAGACTGGATGTCGGTAGTAAGCAAAGGAAGGAAAGGATTAGTAGTAGAACATGAGATACGAGTAAGAAATGAAATGGGGGACTACCTGTAGGAATTTTGCATAGATCACAATGTAGTCATTGCTATCAGTGACCATGAAGACAGTTTTACACGTGGAAGAGACATGGAAACACTTAAATATGATCGTATTATGGTAACACAGAGATTTACAAACATGATTTTAAAGTGCATTCCTCTCTAGGGACAGACGAGTACTCTAACCATATTTTATTGTTTATGGAATTCAGAAGTGGCAGTAATGGGAGGATCGTGGGGTCGAGTTCTTAAATAGAAACATTCTTTGACTCCAATTTTTGCATTGCTTACACTGCAAATGAAACAAATTAAAAATAATGCTCTATTTATTGACTTTATTTAATATGTTCATAAAAGGCATGACAATGAATGTCAAAGGGAAATTTGGTACTGAAAATAGATTTACAAGATAGGATTGTACCTGCAATTCCAAGAGGACACAGCAGAGAACTTTCAAAGAACGCTTTGTAATTTGTAAGGGTCCAATCAAACGTATGTCGAGAATTCCCACCCTTCATGGAAAAATTATTACCAATACTCAACCAGTCCCTGCAAGAGTACTGGCTGATTTGGACCAAGGTTTCAAGAAAGGTGAAGGATTACGCGGCAAAATATAGGAATGTCGTCATTACTTCATCAGAACCTGGGAAACTTCCAACATCCGTACAGAAAAACTTTTTGACTGATGTGATGGAGCTCTACATGCAAGACAACAAATTTCTTCTTTCAGTTGACTCCTGGAGAGGACAAACAAATCCACAATTAATGCGACGAGGTTTTTAAAAAATGGATTGCCATTGCGCAGTATTGAAGTGATTTCCTCTCTCCTTCCAAATGCACTGCGCCAGTGCAACCCTGCGATGTTTGTTTTATTGCCAGGTAAAGGCTTTAAAACTGTTCTTATCTCATCGAGAGAGAAAGAGAAATCACATCCAGTGCAGATTGCATCAAAAAACGTTCCATTGTACATCGCGAATATTTTGCGGAATGATGCGGTACGCGTGGTTTGCTGCCAAATTGTGCGATGACAGAAAACCTTTACGAGTATAAACCAAGTTTGGTTGAATGTTTCTCTAGAAAAACAAACAGGTAATTGTAATAAATGCGGCGTTTATTATATGTGCAATATGCTGAAAAAATTACTGCATTCCTATTTCTGCGATGAATATTACCCCAGCCCCTGTATATCATAAGCAGTAAAATTATAAAAGTATCTGATTTTATGTACTAAGTTGTCGTGTGCGCCTTACAATCAATCCATCCTGAAAGTTTATTATCTATACCAAATAATTCTTCGCCTTTCTGTTTCATGCCTTTTGTGAAAATATTACTAAATACGCTATACTGAACATTTCAGTTTATTTGCATTGAAAGTAACGTAGAAATTGAAAATGAAAAATGAAAAAGGAAAAAAGTTTCTGCTTTGGGATTCGAACCCCACGACCCTCGCATTATCGTTCTGTACGCATTCCACAGTGGGAGCCACTGCCTGGAAACTACGCTGACAAATAGCTCATGCCTCGCCCGACCCGCGCTAAAATGCATTTTTTTGTCACTAAATGCTCGGCTATCTGGAGCTCCCACTTCTCTCTCTTTCATTTCTGGCCAAGTCCTGCACGTTCCATGAATTTGGACGAATCGGTAACGACTAGTACGCGCGGTCCCATTGTAAGTTTGCTTGACCCCAACGGCACTTCATTCGATTTCCTTTTGTGGAGCTCTGTCAATCCTACGGATTATACAGCGTCTGTCATTGACGATGCGTCTTGTCTGGCGGGTTCGGAAGCGTACGCCGTACTGGAAGGTGAATTCGCTAACTCAATGCAGGGCCCAGCTGAAGCCAATACTCGTGAAGGTAGTCGCCATGTAGACTTCGTGTACGGTTGAGCAAATGTTGAATTGACATACTTTGCGCTAGTCTCATAAAACACGTATTTTTGCCCGACGGTAACGCATAGCCTCCTAATTTTTCACGTTAGTAACCCTATTCCACTCTTGTGATATTGCCTGTATTATTTGTATTCAGTCCCTTTGATGCAGTTCTCCATTGTAGCCTGTCCTGCTCATCTCTCTTCTTCTCCACTTAACTCTGGCAGTCTGTATGTATTTGAACAGTAGTGTGTGTCTAGAATTTTTATCCCGCGCACTTCACTCCATTACGAAAGTAACTAGTCGTTGATGTCTCTGTATATGTCCTATCAATCTTAGTCAACTTGTGATATAGATATCTTTCACCTCGACTCGATTCAGTATGTTGTCGCCGGTTATCCTACCTACCTACCCACCCACGTATCTACATAATTTTACAAATTGTTCTGCAACACCACATTTGAAACGCATCTACACCTCGCAACACAGTTAAAGGACCACTTTTTCGCAACCCCGTAACTGACTCCCATTACGACGTATTAGTTAGAAATTTCGACCAAAGGTGCCTATATCCTTCCTTTGCAATGGTGCAAAAGCCCCGAGACATCACCTACGGGCTCGACGAGGCTTCAAACAGTCTTAAGATGTCGGTAAAGAAAAAAGCCGCAGCTCAGAGGTCCATGTGACGTGTAAGGGAAGTTAAAGATATCACATTGGCACCAAATTTTACTACAACTCTGGCCAGCCCCTTTTATTGATTACAGCCCATTTTGCCGTAGAAGACAGTTCTCAGTGCGATGAGCGACAGGACGACGTCCTTGACCACCTTCGATGCCGCTGACACCTCAGGACGTTGGAACCCCACGTTGTCATTAGAGAGGGGTACCATCACCATTTAATGTGATTCTCTCTCCCCTCTCTCCCCTCTCTCCCCTCTCTCCCCTCTCTCCCCTCTCTCCCCTCTCTCCCCTCTCTCCCCTCTCTCCCCTCTCTCCCCTCTCTCCCCTCTCTCCCCTCTCTCCCCTCTCTCCCCTCTCTCCCCTCTCTCCCCTCTCTCCCCTCTCTCCCCTCTCTCCCTCTCTCCCCTCTCTCCCCTCTCTCCCCTCTCTCCCCTCTCTCCCCTCTCTCCCCTCTCTCCCCTCTCTCCCCTCCCCTCTCCCCTCCCCTCTCCCCTCCCCTCTCCCCTCCCCTCTCCCCTCCCCTCCCCTCTCTCCCCTCCCCTCCCCTCTCTCCCCTCCCCTCTCCCCTCCCCTCCCCTCTCTCCCCCTCCCCTCTCTCCCCTCCCCTCTCCCCTCCCCTCCCCTCTCTCCCCTCTCCCCTCCCCTCCCCTCTCTCCCCTCTCCCCTCCCCTCCCCCTCTCTCCCCTCCCCTCTCTCCCCTCCCCTCTCTCCCCTCCCCTCCCCTCTCTCCCCTCCCCTCTCTCCCCTCCCCTCTCTCCCCTCCCCTCTCTCCCCTCCCCTCTCTCCCCTCCCCTCTCTCCCCTCCCCTCTCTCCCCTCCCCTCTCTCCCCTCCCCTCTCTCCCCTCCCCTCTCTCCCCTCCCCTCTCTCCCCTCCCCTCTCTCCCCTCCCCTCTCTCCCCTCCCCTCTCTCCCCTCCCCTCTCTCCCCTCCCCTCTCTCCCCTCCCCTCTCTCCCCTCCCCTCTCTCCCCTCCCCTCTCTCTCTCCCCCCCTCTCTCTCTCCCCCCCTCTCTCTCTCCCCCCCTCTCTCTCTCCCCCCCCCCCCTCTCTCTCCCCCCCCTCTCTCTCCCCCCCCCCTCTCTCTCCCCCCCCTCTCTCCCCCCCCCTCTCTCTCTCCCCCCCCTCTCTCTCTCCCCCCCCTCTCTCTCTCCCCCCCCTCTCTCTCTCCCCCCCCTCTCTCTCTCCCCCCCCTCTCTCTCTCCCCCCCCCTCTCTCTCTCCCCCCCCTCTCTCTCTCCCCCCCCTCTCTCTCTCCCCCCCCTCTCTCTCTCCCCCCCTCTCTCTCTCCCCCCTCTCTCCCCCCCCCTCTCTCTCCCCCCCCCTCTCTCTCTCCCCCCCTCTCTCTCTCTCCCCCCCTCTCTCTCTCTCCCCCCCTCTCTCTCTCTCCCCCCCTCTCTCTCTCTCCCCCCCTCTCTCTCTCTCCCCCCCTCTCTCTCTCTCCCCCCCTCTCTCTCTCTCCCCCCCCTCTCTCTCTCTCCCCCCCTCTCTCTCTCCCCCCCTCTCTCCCCCCCTCCAATTCAGTCACCGTTCAGAATCAATTGATGAAATTTGAGTGTGATACGAAGCAGCAAAGGGTGCGTATACTTTTCAGCCCTCCTGTTTCACGCCCTCTTGTGGTGTGATCACCGAGGGCCGCGACATTGCTACATGCATGAATACAACAGCAAAGAGCCCCTCTAAGACCCCCCCTCCTCAGTCCCCAGCTTCGGCAGTACCCTCCGTGGCAGCCGCCCACATTTACTGAGAATTTTAAATATGACCCTTTACAGGGAGAACCTAGTAGTACTAGATGCCTGCAGACAGGAATCTAGCATCAGAGGAGTGTTAGTGGTTGTCTGCTTGCAGGTGCCTAGGGCTACTTCGCTGTTTTCTCTGTATAGGTTCAATTTTAAAATTCTCAAGAAATGTGGGCAGTTGTCACCGAGGATAATACCGAACTAAAGAGTCTTAGAGGGACCCTTTTCCAATTCATTACCGCGTCTGTCAGTGTGATCACGCTACAGGATAGTGGAAAACAGGAGGGCTGAAAAAGCATAATCACCCTTCGCCGCCTTGGGTCACGTATAAACCCTGCATATACCACAAATCTTAACGAAACCTATGGTGATGAGTTGGCGCGTTCCCCTTGTTACTGTATCCTCTTATCCACAGACCATCATAATTTTCCTTAAAGTGCAGTTGGGCATGCTAAAGCACCAATGTACATGAAGTACATTTCGCTACGATCTTCTAGGTGTGTGTACTCGAAGTAATATGCAAGATGCTGCACAAGAAAAGTTCCAAGTTACACAGTCAGCCTGTTTAACACTGTGGTATCCGAGCACTCAACACTAAAATAAATATTTCTGGATCCGTTTATAATAAGAAATCTGGGGTGTTGACCACTGTTTTAAAAACACCGTTAATCATGGTAACTGAGGTGGTGCGACTGTGCATACACATCAACTGTCACACTTTAATATTGCAACGTGATACATAACTATAGGAATGTGCCCCCATTTATACTTTGTCAATTTTGTTAGAGAGAAGACTAGGATGTTACAGGGATTAGACAGTAATAAGAAACTGCATTATTCACCCAATTTTGTAAAAAGATGCGTTAAATTACATGTGTGGTCATTGGTATAGTACTAAGGCGTTAGTCTCACCTTCGTTCTTACACTTAACCTGCTGTAAATCTCTGATAGACCATACTTACAGCGGCCAACTGGAATGTGAGTACGCACATGAGCACAGACAGCTGTTATCTATGAATAGATAGACATTAACAAGATTTGCAAGTTGAAGTGATCTTACGACCATGTATTGAATTCCAGGAAACCTGTGCAGTGATACGAGTAGGATAGCAGTGAGGATACAAGCACAGGTAAACATCGGACGACGCATCACTTGAGTTGATATGATAACGCCGTAACTGATACACAGCATGTTATCAATGGGCATACGAGGACAGATAACGATCTTATCTCAAGGTGACTTTCGATGTCAGGTTATACATGAGCAATTTAGGAGAAAGATCACACCCAACTCCTCTCTCCTACGGAGAATCACCGACAATTTATTAAGGTTATCTTGGGGGAACCCCCACACACCTTAGGCAGTTGTGAGAGTTGCTTTCAAGGTCGCCTAGGGATACCCCCTCAGTACCCACACACCCAAGGAAAGTGTACTATGTCATGAACTAACTCGATACCTGTCATGTGATATAAAACTCGTGGCAACCCTCTAGACCTATGGGAGCACATTAAAACGGCAGAAAACGCTTCCACTGCCGTAGACCAATAAAACTCGAGCTCCCCCTCACCTGTCCCCTCTATCGTCGTACATAACTAGCTCATTTGCGTACACCTTTTCATTCGCGGTCTATGCATCGTGGGCAGATGTTCGTTTGTTCTAAACAATAATTTCATAATGAAAGCGTATGGAAATAGCAGCAGTGGTGTAGCAGATATCTAATGGTTAATAATGAACAATTGTTTTTTGCAGTACATCATTTGTTGTTTACTAACATTTTTAGTTTAAGCTCTTTGTTTTACACACATTGCATTTTTACTTTCAACTGTTTGTTGTTGTTCATTAGCAATTTTTTATTCACGAAGTTGTTTGCTATACACAAGTGGTTTATTTTACAAAGCTATTTTTTTATTATGTACAATAATATTTAAATTTTTTTGTTGGTGTATTTACACAACCACTTTCTTTCTTACATGTATATTCATTGAGTTTTTTACATATGTGGAAAACCTCTCCTCAGAAGCTTGCCGAGATGATGTCAGGATGATATGTGTATCATCAGAGCCGCATAACCTGATAACGCAAAGTTTCAGCTTGTGAAGCAGAGGAGGTAGCAGGCGAAGGAGGACTTTCCGTATGGATACCTGGATTCGACGGAGAGACTCCACGAAACCACATTGCCTGAAATAGCCGCATTCTCCAGTAAACTAACAGCCGCTGCCATAACGGATACGGGGTATGAGCATGCTGTGAATGTTTAGCTAGAGTTTGGCATCTGTTGTTTAGGAGGATATGGAAAATTATAAATGAAAACCGACAGACACCTGCTCGTGTACGTTCTCGAAAAATTCCGGAGTGTGTGCCTGGGCAAATACTATCTGGATCCTGCCTTCTATTACACCGCGTCCGGGGTTTTGTGGGATGCAATGTTGACAACATGTATGAGCATCGAGCTGTTGACTAATGTTGACATGCTGCTCTTCGTCGCATGCGGAGTTCGCGGGGGACTTTTTCCAAGCACGCCAAGGCAAATAACACGCGAATGAACTAGTAGTAGTACAGGCCATCTGAGGATTTAAGTTACATCCCTTACTTGGATGTAAACAGTATGCAAATGCCATGCAACAAACTCTGCCATTTGGAGAGTTCTGATATGTCCAAAGGGGAAATCGCCAGATTGAAGATAAAGATCCATGGAGTAGCTGCAGATGCTGGTGAAGGATATGTTCTGAAGGTAGAAATGGCATAGCCTACCAATTTGCATGACGAGCACAGCGACTTGCCACTGTGTCCGGAGCGGCTATCTGCGCTAAATGATGCCATCCCGAAGCTGTTGACAACACTGGAGAATAAGCATCGATATATTTTGCGCTACAGCAACCTCCAGCAGTGTCTCAGGTTGGGGACCGAACTTTCTGGTATCACCCGCGGTATCTCCTTTAAGCAGCGTTGCTGGTAGAAGGAATACACTGGTGTAAACATAAACACAGGCCTGCTCTGACGTGTGACGTTGAAAAAGATTTTTACAATTTAATGAATAATCCAATTTTCGGAAAAACTACGGAAAGTGTTAGAGACTATCACGAAACTCATTTAATCTATATTGTATGAAAAATCCTTAAATTCATTTAGCTGATCGGTGGGATGGGCGTTATGGCGCAAGAGATAACATCGTCAAATCAAGTTTCAATAAGGTCACCATCTTTAATAAATGACTAGTCACCTTAGAGTCGGCTAAAGTTTCATTGCAGTTCACATATACGTCGGTATATGTGTTCTGGATCTCTCCAAGCTTTTCATGTTACTGTTTCCACTAAGAGTTTGTGTAACTAAACATCGCTGATACCAAGTTACTTTATATGGATACAGACACTTTCATCTACTGACTGAAAGGCTGCGATTCGTATAAAGTAATCAGATACAGCCACAAAGAATTCTACGTCTGTATATGCAGCTGATAATCATTTTGGAAAAACATCTGAAGACGGAAAGTTATCGGCCTTACGAAAGATGTGGCGAATGACTCGCAGCTTAAGGAGTTTGGGGGGACTCGCATCAAAATGTATGCATACCGCATAGGTGCGGGTGCCCCACAGAGAAAGGCTAAGGATGTGCATCGTGCTGCCTCAAAGGCTATCCGATAGAAGATTACAAGAGGTGACTCCTCAAGGGCGCTGGCGCCGTTCCACATACGGTGCACCAAGTAGTCTTCTTACAAGAGGCGCCATGAGGCACATAATGCACTGCAACTGAAATTATGGCTGTCGCGTCATGACGATAAACAGTTCATCTGTGGAGATGGAATCGGCACTTTCTCGTACTCACGCTATTCATTGAGTGATTGACTGTGTGGCTGTGTATTTATTTATTTGTAAATAGTGTGGTCTCGCGGTTCTAGGCGCGCAGTCCGGAACCGCGCGGCTGCTACGGTCGCAGGTTCGAATCCTGCCTCGGGCATGGATGTGTGTGATGTCCTTAGGTTTAAGTAGTTCTAAGTTCTAGGGGACTGATGACCACAGCTGTTAAGTCCCATAGTGCTCAGAGCCATTTTTTTGTAAATAGTGAACGTATATGTAAGTGCGTGCGGAATAGCTGAATTAATGGCCTGTCAAATTTGTGTGTGTGTTTGGGGGGGGGGGGGGGGGTGGTTACAGTATATAGAAAGAAATGGCCAGAAAGAAATTATTGGAATGCTTATACTGTATGTAGAAAGGTCATGGAAGATGTATCTAATAGTCACAAGTCATCGGAAAAAATACTTTATTTATAAAACCGGTGTATATACATGTAAGAAAAATATGGTTGTGTGAACACACCAACAAAAAAATCTGAAAATTATTGTATATAATGAAAAAATAGCTTTGTAAAAGAACTCTGTGTATAGTAAGTAGCCTTATAAATAAAAATTGTTAAAAAACAACAAACGATTGTAAATAAAAAATACAATGTGTGTACAACAAATAGCCTTGCAAAAGAAAGAAAATGTTGATAAACGACAAATGATTGTAAAAATTGATGCATTTACAAAGAAACAAAACTGTTCATTTTAAACTTTTAGTTAATTTTTTGTGTCGCTATTTCCAAGCCCTTCAAGTATAGAATTATTGTTTATAGCATACGTGAACCACAGAACTCAAATGAAGGGTCATTCGTAATTTAGCTAGCTGTAAAGGATGACCTTGATCAATTCTCGGTGATTCCTTTTGGGGGGAATAAGGTGTCCCAAGTATATAACCTGACGTCGAAAGTGACCTTGTGATGAGATCCTTACCTGCCCTCATATGTCCACTGATAGCTTTCTGCTTATCTGTTAAGGAGTTGTCATATCACCTGAAGTGATGCATCGCCCGATGTTCATCTGCACTCGTACCTCGTACCCACACTGCTATCCTCCTGATACCCTTCCAGCCACCAAGATTTACGTTTGTTTGCCAAAATCAGTCACAGCAAATTTAGGGGAAGAGGGGGGGGAGGGTGTAGTTCGTTAAACATCAACGGTTACTTCCTTCAGTCATATTACTGTGATTAATCGACTGTTCCGCTTCTAACGCCTCTGCAGAAACACTATCTTTGGTAACGAGTGAGAACTAATTGCATCCTGAAAATTTTGCTAACATCTAATTGCACTTTTGCATAATAGGAGTAATCTTTAGGGTTGTATATAGACGAAGAAACTATTACCGTTGTCAGATAACCATAGGAACGTTCTAGGTCACAAGAGTGCTCGCCATTTATAGGAATAGTAACACTACTAACTGCGGAGAGGTCTGTGGCGAGAGCTTCAATTCTGTGCAATAACTTTCTCGGAAAGGAACAGCTTATACCCCCGGTGGTGGTGGTGGTGGTGGTGGTGGTGGTGGTGGTGGTGGCGGCGGCGGCGGCGGCGGCGGCGGCGCGCGTGTGTTTACAGTTCCCTAAGCATTAACTCAAATGATATTATCGAAAGAAAATTTTAAATTGCAGAAATTGGATGATGTGACGTAATGTGCATCACCAAACGTAAAGTAGTAGACGCGAAAGATGAAGCTGAAAGGCTCAGATACCCTAAGGAACAAATGGGAATATGAATGTACGTGTACAGGGGAAATAATGACAGCTATGCGAACTGTCCTGACGTTCCCTACTCACTGCAGTCGTCTCGGAGGATCGGGCGCGATGGGACGGAAAATGAGACTTCAGCTCTCTACACATTGCCTCCTCCTGCGACGTGCCTTATCGCGACATGAAGGTGTGAAATGCAGTTAGCCAGATACGTGCTTGATGTACCGCCTGTGACTGTAATATCGTGTTGCTGTCTTGCGTGACAGTTGTGGCGCTACCGCGGTTATTCGTGACTAATGTCGTTCGCCTCAACGCTTGCCGGTGGCCCTGACCGGGGAAGCGTCGTGTTTTCCTCCATGGTTTAACAGACATGGCCACTGTGTAGCACCTTGTGCCAATTGAGTGCAGAGTAATGTCGCATTGTATTAATGAAATTCAATATGACTTTCGGGGCAGGAAAAAAAAATAATAGTGAAAGCTGGAACTTACCGACCACTTAACTTGTTCTTCAACACTGAATGTGGAAAGTTAGCTCTATATTAAAAAAAAAGTGTGAAATATTGGCAAGCTGTTTCAAAAGTTATTAGATTGTTAGGAACCAAGAGCAAAATTTCTAGAACAAATTTGAGGATGTACTTACAGAAACTCAAAACCCCCAGCATGGATGAAATCCAAAATGTCATTAAAGAGGTGAAGAACCATGTGGCCTCCAAGGGAGATCAATCACTTCTGTAATGTGGAAGACGGCGGGTGCTGGAAGAATCGAGAACCTATAGTAGTCTTTCAAAAAGAGTGTCAAACAGAAACTATGCTAGAAGATTATAAAACAACTTTAATTCACCCAATCCGCAAAAAAGGAGATAAAAATGAACTTAACAACTATAGGGGAATTTCCCTTCTTTTAGGGAATTAAAAAATTTTTTGAAAAGCAATACAAAACGGGTCGGAAAGCCAACTGGATCGGCAGTTAGGAGAGTACCAAGAAGGGTTTAGAGGAGGACAATCGTGAGTGGAACAAACTTTAAATCTGAAATTTTTAATCAGGTATAGAAGAAGGAAAAACAAAATCATTTATATATCATTTGTAGGCTTCAAAAAAAGCATGTGGCTCGATTGGAAAGAACATTATTCGAAGCCGTCAAGAAGTCAGTGGCAATAACAGAAAACACACTAACGACTACAAAATGCAAAATAAAATTTTTAGGTGAAACTCCAAAGGCTTTTGAAATCAAAACTAGTGAAGGACAAGGAGATGGAGTGTCCCCACTACTGTTCAACTGTGTACCAGAAAAGATAATCGGGCAATGGAGGAAAAGAACAGAAGAAGAAATTTAAAAAACCACAATTGTGCGGAAAGGGAATAATCAGTGTATTGGTTGTTTGGCATTTGCAAACGAGCTTGCCATCGTAGCTGAATCTATAGAAGAGACAACAGTGCAGATAAATTTCCTGCAACAGACAGTTTCAAATGCAGTCCTGTGTGTGTCATTAAAAAGAAATATATATATATATATATATGACAGGAGCGAAAGAGGCACCGAAATACATGGAAACTCATTATGGAAGATTAAAAAAGGTTACAGAATTTAAATATCTGGCTGAAATAATAAAACCAAGTGCTTTGGGGAAAGAAGCAAGGCCTAGGAAATGGAGATGGCTTTTAAATTAACAAAAAACCTGTATAACAAGAAAATATTTCTATAAATGCAGATCTCCGGCACTAACGCTGCTATTAGACAAAATGCCATTCTTGAGAAAGGCTTTCGTTAAAAAAAGCCAAACAATAAGGTAATAGAAAAGAAGGAAAATTATCAGGAAATTCGTGGGACCAGAGTACACTGAGGAGCCAAAAAAACTGGTACAGCTGGCTAATATCGTGTAGGCCCCCGCGATCACGCAGAAGTGCCGCAGCACAACGTGGCATGGACTTGACTGATGTCTGAAGTAGTGCTGGAGGGAATGGACACCGTGAATCCTGCAGTGCTTTACATAAATCCGTAAAAATACGAGGGGTGGAGATCTCTTCTGAACAGCATGCTCAATAATGTTCATGTCTGAGGAGTTTGGTGGCCAGCGGAAGTGTATAAACTCGGAAGAGTGTTCCTGGAGCCACTCCGTAGCAATTCTGGATGCGTGTTGTGTCGCATTGTCCTGCTGGAATTTCCCAAGTCCATCGTAATACACAATGGACATGAATGGATGCACGTGATCAGATAGGATGCTGACGCACGTATCACCCGTCAGAGTCGTATCTAGACATATCAGGGGTCCCATATCACTCCAACTGCACATGCCCCACACCATTACAGAACCTCCACTAGCTTGAACAGTCCCATGCTGACATGCAGGGTCCATGGATTCATGAGGTTGTTTCCATACCTGTACACGTCCATCCGCTTGATACAGTTTGAAATGAGACTCGTCCGACCAGGCAACATGTTTCCAGTGATCGACAGTCCAATGTCGGTGTTGACAGGCCCAGGTCGTGCAATCATCAAGAGGACACAAGTGGGCCTTCGGCTCCGAAAGCCCATATCGATGAAGTTTCGTTGAATGGGTTGCACGCTGACAGGTGTTGATGGCCCAGCTTTGAAATCTGGAGCAATTTGCGGAAGGATTGCACTTCTGCCACGTTGAACGATTCTCTTCAGTCTTCGTTGGTCCCGTTCTTGCAGGATCTTTTTCCGATGTCGGACATTTAATGTTATACCGGATTCCTGATATTCATGGTACACTCGTGAAATGGTCGTACGGAAAAATCCACACTTAATCGCTACCTCGGAGATACTGTGTCCCATCGCTCGTGGGCCGACTGTAACACCACGTTCAAACTCACTCAAATCTTGATTAACCTGCCATTGTAGCAGCAGTAATCGAACTGACAACTGCGCTAGACACTTGTCTTATATAGGCCTTGCCGACCGTAGCTCCGCATTCTGTCTGTTTACATATCTCTCGGTTTGAATACGCATGGCTGTACCAGTTTCATTGGCGCTTCAAGGTATGAGAATGCAGCACGGAAATTAAGAAGTAATTAAAATTTTATGAAAAATAAAGAAAGAATATTTGACACAATGGGGAAGAGCCAAGCTATATTCTATGGATACTTGAAAAGGTTAGATGAAAACAATGTGAAGTGGAATTTTTAACTCTGATGAACAGAAATCCAAAAGCATTAATGACGTGGGTCATAGATGTTAAAGCGAAACTGAAATAGAAATAACTGAGGAAGAAATCTACATGGATACTCTGCAAATCACACTTTACTGCCTGGTGGAGAAATAGGAGAACGATAAAAGTTCAGAGCAAAAGTAAAAAAAAATGTTTCCTGAAAGAAACAAAGAAAAATACAGATGCTCTATGAAAAGAGAGAAAAATGTAGGAAAAGAAGGAAACAACGCCGGAAAGAGAGAAAGGAGAAAAGAAAGAATACATAAGTTATTCATGTGGTCCTTAGACTATACCAATTTTTTTAAAAAAAATGCTGGTTGTGGTGGTGGTAGTAGTAGTAATTATTTCCCCACAGGCCATATAGTGACATCAGCTTCGATTAGAAGAACTAAGAAACATACATGGCGAAACCGAAAGTGTGCGGAAAAACTGGAAAAAAATTGGAAGCAAGGTGATGTGTTTATTACTCTTCTCTGTGTACTAGGCAAATTTCCTGCAAAAAATGTCAGTAAATACGTCAATTAAATGATTTAAACATACAACTCAAAGTGAGCACTAAAGTCGTTATGTAAACGTTGCATTAGATACATAAACTCTCTGGCACCCCAGCAAATAACCCTCGTTATGTTTCTGGTTAATGGAATATAATGTGAATGTAACTGCTGACGGCAGCGTGCTGCCAAAACGCGCCATGGTAATAAATATTGGTGAACAGAGATCAGCAGCAAAAATTATTTTCTGAATGAAAGAGTGTCACCTGGTAGATTTTTGCACAGAGTATAATATAATCATCGGTAACACTTGGCTTAAGATTTATGAAAGAAGGCTGTATATGTGGAAGAGGTCAGGGGCAATGCGAGATTTCATACTGCTTGTATAAATGGCAAGATGGAGATTTTTAAACCAAATTTTAAACTGTAAGACATTCCCAAGGGCGATGTGAACGATTTACTGGTTATGAACTGCAGATTGAACTGAACACACTGCAATAATATGGCAGATAGATAAATTGAAGAAACCACTGGTTGTGAGAGTTACAGAGGGAACGTTAGGCAACATTGGACTCAAACAGGCTCAGGAATACAGTAAAAGGCGAATGGGTAATATTTAGAGATCAAATAGATAAAGAACCAAAGCTTAGTAGAAATTCCTGGATAACAGGGGAGATAATGTAACTGATGATAGGAGAAAATATAAAAATGCATCAAATGTAGCAGACAAAGGAGAAAAGACGTGTAAAAGATGAGACGGCAGAAAATACAAGATGGCTAAGCAGGAATGGCTAGCATACTAATATGCAATACTTAAAAAGAATGTATAACAAGGGAAACTACCATAAAAAGATTAAAGAGGCTTTTGAAGGAATGATAAGCGACTGTATGATTATCCGTAGGTCTGACGGCAAGGCAGTACTACGAAGCAAAGAAAAGAAAGCTGACAGGTAAAAAGAAGCAGTAGAACGGCTGTACAAGGTAAAAAAAACTTGGGAACAAAGTTACAGAAAGAGAAGAGAATGTAGGTGAAGATGAGATCGAGGATTTGACACTGCGAGATAAATTTGACAGAACACCAAAAGACGTAAGTCGAAGCTCCTGGAGATTCCGACAGAACTACTGATATTCTTGGGATACCGAGTCATTACAAAACTATTTCACGTGGTGTGCAAGATATAAGATAAGCGAAGTACTTTCTGATTTCAAGAAGAATGTAGTAATTCCGATTACAAATAAAACAGTTGTTGAGAAGTGTGGATATTACCAAAGTATCAGTTTAATAAGTCATGAATGCAAAATATTAACAAGGATTATTTAAAGGAGGATAGAAAAACTGGTAGAAGCCCAACTTGGGGAAGATCAGTTTGGGTTACGGAGAAATGTACGACCACACGAGGCAGTACTGACCATACGTCTTAACTCAGAAAATAAGGAAAGGCAAACATACGTTTATAACATTTGTAAACCTACAGAATTTTTTTGGAAATGGTGAATAGACCACGCCCTGAAATTCTGAAGGTACCAGGGATAAGAAACAGGAGCGAATGATTATTTACAACTTGTACAGAAGTCAGAATGCGATTGTGAGATTCGGAGGATATAAAAAGGGAGCAGTGGTTGAGAAGCGAATCAGGCAGGCTTGTTGTCCATCCACGATGTTACTCTGTTTGTAAAAAAAAAAAAAAAAAAAAAAAAAAAAAGCAGGAAAAGAAACTGGAGGCAAAATTGGAGACAGGATTAAAGTTTACGGGGTAGAAATAAACATTTTAATGTTATCTTATGACATTGTAATTGTGTCAGAGGTGGCAAAGGATTTGGAAGGAAGTTGAACAGAATGAATAGTGTCTTGAACAGAAATTATAACATGAACATCAACAAAATTAAAATAAGATTAAGGGAATGTAATCGAATTAAATCAGGCGATGCTGGGGGAATTACATTAGGAAATGAGACACTAAAAGCAGTTGATGAACTTTGCTATTTGGGCACTAAAATAACTGATTAAGGCCGAAGTAGGGACGATACAATATGCAGACTTGAAATGACAAGAATCCTGGAAAAGAGGAATTTGTTAATGTTGAATATAAATTTAAATGAAAGTAAGTCTTTTCCTGAAGGTATTTGTCTGGAGTGTAGTCTTGTGCGGAAGTGAAACGTTGATGATAAACAATTCAGACAAAAAGAAAATAGAAGCTTTTGGAACGTTTTGCTACAGAAAAACGTTAAACGTTGCAGTTAGGATAGGCAGATTGTGTAACAAATAAAGCACATACTGAACTGCGTGGAACAGAGGTTGAAAGATTTTTTAAGTTTATCCGGGCGAAAGGCCCGCCATCTAAACTAACTGGTTAGTTCCTGGAAAGGGCTTCGCAGTGAAAAAACAGGCGCTTGTCATAAAGTAAAGCAAGTTATGCCACACCATCACCAATGAAACAAAACAGACAATTAGCTATGATTAAGTGAAGCGGAAATTAAAGAGAAACTATGCAATTGTTCCGTCACCGACAGCATGTCACAATTACCGTGAATAATAGCACAATAGCAGCCATGGAAGAGGTCGAAATGAGACACAATTCCTTGTGTACAATTAATCTCTCTTTAAAACTATGCAGCCCTATTAATTCGCTCTCATATCTGCATATATCACATAATTACTTGAGTTTAAGGGCTAGTTTCTGTATGCAAAGGAACTCAACACACTGAAACATCCTAAAAATTCGGCTACATATATGTATTATTTAAGCGTCACCTAACCGTGGGGAAGTTGTAGGAAATTAAGGATCACAAAATGTCAGGAAAGATTGTGAGTAAAAAATCTTTTCTTTGCTGTAGTCGAGTGAGTAATTAGTAAAATAGCACAGAGCAGTGTTCATAAAAATGGAGTTAACTAAATTTAAAATGATACTAACAGTTTGGGACTTGTATTTCGTGGGAAAACTGCAGTAAGGAAAAGGAACAGGACTTCCACATCTGGGCAGCTCGCAAATTCAAATTAAACGTGGCAAGTATTAAATTCAAAGAACTGAGCATACAAGATGCATAACAGAATTAGTGAACTGCGAAATTCTCAGAAGATGGACTGTGCTATAGCCTGAGCGACACTTACGTTTTCCAAGTATAGCAAATGGGTGCCAGTCAGGACGAGACGAAAACAGGGAAGCGAATAGATACAAGATCCAAGTTCTCTCTTCTGAACTACCCACAATTCGGAAACGTCACTTGTAGGGACGACTGAATGCTGTTGCCCACGTGACGAACGAGAAGGTCCATTACCCAAGTAAAAACAGGGGATCACAAAAGAAACTTCCCACTCAAATTGTTCATTCGGTTGGTACTGGTATTGAAGTCCCTCTCCGGAGGTTAGCATCGTTCGCAGCACGCCTGGTGGCGCATGATACTTTAGATTGGACAAGACTTCCGTTAACTCGAGGGAAATCAACGAACTTTCTCATGCAGCCAGAGTAGTGCATGTGGGCGGCTCTTTTTGATGCAGGCAGAAAGGCAAATTTCACACTCGAGTACCCACAGGGAAACGCTGTCGACGGCACCACGCATGCAGCTATGGATTAGCGCCAGGAACTGACCACAGTAACATTTCGGAAACAGGACATTTCCGCGAAAACTGGACGCCCACCCAGGAGGCATCCGTTCCCTGCTTTTGACACCCAGTGAAAGCCTTCTGCCGACAAAACGGTACTCCGCCGTGCACACGAGACTCGCACCGTTCCTGCAAGAAATCGAATGTCTTTCCACTCCCAACCACCCCCTGCGGGTCCGGGGATTAGAATAGGCCCGAGGTATTCCTGCCTGTCGTAAGAGGCGACTAAAAGGAGTCCCGCCTCCTCAAGGGGGTAGTTAGCGCCTGCGTCCGGAGACGGACGGTTCCACGACCTCTATTTGCGGTCATTTTGCTTTTTCACTTCTCGTTTCTTCCTTCCTTCCTTTGGTTGGTTCCTTTCTTTGCTCTTCTCCATCTCACTGTCTTCCTTCCTCTTTCCCTTGCCTTCTTCTCCTTGCCTTCTCCTCCTTGCCTTCTCCTCCTTGCCTTCTCTGGTCTCCGCCTCGGCGTTTGAGACAGTCTGTCCTCTCTCTCTCTTCTTCTTCCTTCCTCCCTGTGCGCGCCTGAAGGCCGACCCACGCGTTCGCACGCGTAGCCGGTGACGGGGTAACGCGTAATTCCCCGCCCTGGGTAGACAAGTAAGGCACGCACGTGCCCGCTGGTAAAGGCCAGGCCCAGGGAGGGGTGATTGTCTGAGCTGATACCTTCTGACCATGCCGATTGGTCCCTCCGTCTGTTTCTCGGGAGGTGTGACCTGAGGTGTAAACATTCACCTAAGGCGGGAGTGCCCTCTGAGAGGGTCCCCACAAGGAAGGAGCGCGCCATCGGAGACGCTGGCAATCATGGGGGATTCCTTCGCAATGGATTTCTCTTCTTCTCACTCGACTTCTGCCCATAAACGGAAACTTGACCAGCCACCAGTGACAAAAGTACTATCGCCTGCCCCACAGTTCCTCGTAGTTTCTCGATCTGAGGACGGCAAGGATTTTTCCTCTGTCAACCCTTTCGTTATCCAGAAGGGCGTAGATGCCATAGCCGGATCTGTCAAGTCGTGTACCAGGTTGCGTAATTGTACCTTGTTACTAGAAACTGAGAGCGCCTTTCAGGCACAAAAACTGCTTCGGGCCACACTCCTGTACACGTTCCCTGTCCGAGTGGAGGCTCACCGCACTTTGAATTCGTCTCGTGGTGTGGTATATACTCGATCACTTGACGGATTGACTGACGAGGAGATTCAGTCTTTCCTCGCTGAGCAGGGCGTGACGGCTGTCCATAGGGTCATGAAAAAGGTCAACAATGACCTTGTACCGACCCGGACACTTTTCTTGACCTTTGACAGTGTTAATTAAGCTGCCGTCGCGTATCAAAGCGGGCTACGAGGTTATTTCTGTTCGCCCCTATGTCCCGACACCTACGCGCTGCTACGAGTGTCAGCGTTTTAATCACACTCGCCAGTCTTGTTCCAATGCGGCTAAATGTGTCACTTGTGGCAGGGATGCCCATGAGGGTGACTGTCCACCTCCGTCTCCTCGTTGTGTGAACTGTCGGGGTGATCATGCAGCGTCCTCCCGCGACTGTCCCATCTACAAGGAAGAACGCTGTATCCAAGAAATTCGGGTCAAAGAGAAAGTGTCCACCTCGGCTGCTCGCAAGCTATTTGCTAGTAGGAAGCCCACGCTGCTCCCAGCGGGGAAATACAGTACAGTACTGTCCTCGCCTCTCCTCGGACTACCAGGGAGGTGGCGACGCAGACATGTGATCTGACCTTCGGCACCACGGTCGTCCGTTCGGCCAGTGCTAAGATCGCGCGGTCGACGTCTCCTCTTCCTCCCGTCACGCCTCCAACACAAGCACCTTCATCAGCTTCTGCCAAGACGAAGACCCAGAAGTCAGATGCACGGGCCTTCAAGGAGGAACCGTCCCGTGCCGACTTCCTACGTACCTCGACCTCCCAGCCTTCGACTGGTACTTCCACCAAACGACCTTCCAAGAAGGCTCATAGGAAGCACAGTTCTCCTTCTCCGCCACGGCGCATTTCTTTTCCTGCGCCACCCAGCAGTTGCCGCCCCAGGCCGTCATCCGTTTCGCCTGGCCACACTGCTGGCAGCCGAACATCTGGCCGTCCACCGGCGGAGGAAGCTCCTCCTCCCGGCCATCTTAACGAGATGACCGATGAACCTATAGGACCAATGGAAGATGACTGTCCGCCTACTGATAGCGGCGGCAGTACTCGCTCGAAGCCAGGCCCTCAGTGGCCTTCGAGGTGACCCCTTCTTTCATCTTCCTTTTCTTCTCACGATGGCACTTATTCACTGGAATATTCGCAGCATTCGCTCCAACCGAGAGGACTTCAAGTTGCTGCTCCACTTGCACCGTCCGCTCGCACCGTCCGCTCGCCGTAGCCCTCCAGGAAATGAAGCTACGCCCATGCGATCACATTGCCTTGGCACACTACACCTCTGTGCGTTTTGACCTACCCCCTGTGGTAGGTATTCCGGCTCATGGAGGGGTTATGTTGCTGGTACAGGATGATATTTACTACGATCCCATTACATTGCACACTGGCCTGCAGGCAGTTGCCGTCCGAATTACTCTCCCCACTTTTACATTTTCTATTTGTACCGTTCACACTCCATCGTCGTCTGCCGTTACCAGGGCAGACATGATGCAAATTATTGCTCAGCTACCTGCACCATCTTTTGTTAACTGGAGACTTCAATGCCCACCATCCCCTTTGGGGCTCTCCAGCATCCTGCCCGAGGGGCTCTCTGTTAGCAGACCTTTTCAACCAGCTCAATCTTGTCTGCCTCAATACTGGCGCCCCTACTTTTCTTTCGGACACATCTCACACCTATTCCCATTTAGACCTCTCTATATGTACTACCCAGCTTGCTCGCCGGTTTGAGTGGTATGCACTTTCTGATACATATTCGAGCGACCACTTTCCGTGTGTCATCCATCTCCTGCATCATACCCCCTCTCCGTGCTCAGGTAGTTGGAACATCACCAAAGCCGACTGGGGGCTCTTCTCTTCCAGGGCGACCTTTCAGGATCAAACCTTCACAAGCTGCGATAGTCGGGTCGCACACCTCACGGAAGTCATTCTCACTGCTGCTGAATATTCCATCCCTCACACTACTTCTTCTCCACGTCGCGTACCGGTCCTCTGGTGGACCGCAGCATGTAGAGACGCTTTACGTGCTCGTCGACGTGCTTTACGCACCTTTAAACGCCACCCTACAGTGGCGAATTGTATTAATTATAAACGATTACGTGCGCAGTGCCGTCGTATTATTAAAGAAAGCAAGAAAGCCAGCTGGACTGCTTTCACAAGCACCTTCAACAGTTTTACTCCTTCTGTTATCTGGGGTAGCCTGCGCCGTCTATCTGGCACTAAGGTCCACTCACCAGTTTCTGGCTTGACGGTTGCGAATGACGTCCTTGTGGCCCCTGAGGATATCTCCAATGCCTTCGGCCGCTTTTTCGCAGAGGTTTCGAGCTCCACTCATTACCACCCTGCCTTCCTCCCCCGAAAACAGGCAGAGGAGGCTAGGCCACCTAACTTCCGCTCCTCGAATCGTGAAAGTTATAATGCCCCTTTCACCATGCGGGAACTCGAAAATGCACTTGCCCGGTCACGGTCCTCCGCTCCAGGGCCTGATTCTATTCATATTCAGATGCTGAAGAACCTTTCTCCTGCGGGTAAAGGTTTCCTTCTTCGTACTTATAATCGCATCTGGATTGAGGGACATGTTCCCGCATGCTGGCGCGAGTCTATTGTTGTACCGATTCCTAAGCCGGGGAAGGACAAGCACTTGCCTTCCAGTTATCGACCCATCTCGCTTACCAGCTCTGTCTGTAAGGTGATGGAGCGAATGGTTAACTCTCGTTTGGTTTGGCTGCTCGAATCTCGGCGCCTACTTACCAATGTACAATGTGGATTTCGTAGTCGCCGCTCTGCTGTTGACCATCTGGTTACCTTGTCGACCTTCATTGTAAATAACTTCTTGCGGAAGCGCCCGACCGCGGCTGTGTTCTTTGATTTGGAGAAGGCTTACGACACCTGTTGGAGGGCGGGCATTCTCCGCACCGTGCATACATGGGGCCTTCGCGGTCGCCTCCCTCTTTTTATTCGTTCCTTTTTAATGGATCGACAGTTCAGGGTACGTGTGGGTTCTGTCCTGTCGGACACCTTTCACCAGGAGAATGGGGTGCCACAGGGCTCAGTTTTGAGCGTCGCTCTCTTCGCCATACCGATCAATCCAATAATGGATTGCCTCCCAGCTGATGTATCAGGCTCCCTTTTCGTGGACGATTTTACCATCTATTGCAGCGCGCAGCGTACATGTTTCCTGTAGCGCTGTCTTCAGCGTTCTCTTGACCATCTTTACTCCTGGAGTGTCGCCAATGGCTTCCGTTTTTCTGCCGAGAAGACGGTCTGTATTAACTTCTGGCGCTGCAAAGAGTTTCTCCCACCGTCCTTACGACTCGGTCCCGTTGCTCTCCCATTCGTGGAGACAACAAAATTTTTAGGTCTTACATTTGACAGGAAACTTAGCTGGTCTCCACATGTGTCTTATTTGGCTGCCCGTTGTACCCGTTCACTAAATGTCCTCCGTGTTCTCAGTGGTATGAGCGGACGATCGACCGATATTGGCGAGGTAGGACGGTTCGATCCGCTCCCCACGACAAAGCTGGATTATGGGAGCTTCGTATACTCCTCTGCACGGTCGTCCATCTTACGCCGCCTCAACTCCATACAACATCGGGGTCTACGTCTTGCGATCGGAGCATTTTATACTAGTCCCGTCGAGAGTCTTCATGCTGAAGCCGGTGAATTGCCACTGCCCTACCGGCGCGATTTACTGCTTTGTCGGTATGCCTGTCGGCTACTGTCAATGCCCGACCACCCGTCTTATCGTTCCTTTTTTGACGACTCCCTCGATCGTCAATACGGGTTGTATGTCTCTGCCCTGCTACCCCCTGGAGTTCGCTTTCGTCGCCTCCTTCAACACCTTGATTTTTCACTCCCTGCAAACATTAGAGTGGGCGAGAGCCACACGCCACCTTGGCTCCAGGCTCAGGTTCGCGTTCACCTTGACCTCAGCTCGCTCCCAAAGGAGGTTACCCCCGGTTCGGTATACCGCTCCCGTTTTGTCGAACTTCGTTCGAAGTTCATTAATATGACCTTCATTTATACAGATGGCTCTAAGACCAATGACGGGGTCGGTTGTTCTTTTATTGTCGGGGCACAAAGTTTCAAATACCGGCTCCATGGCCATTGTTCGGTCTTCACAGCTGAGCTCTTTGCCCTCTACCAGGCTGTTCTTTACATCTGCCGCCACCGACATTCTGATTATGTCATCTGCTCCGATTCCCTGAGCGCCATCCAGAGCCTCAGTGATCCGTATCCGGTTCACCCTTTCGTGCACCGGATCCAACGCTCACTTCAGCAGCTGGTGGACGACGGTTCTCCGGTTAGCTTTATGTGGGTTCCTGGCCATGTCGGTATCCCTGGGAACGAACCTGCAGATGCCGCGGCCAAGGCTGCGGTCCTCCAGCCTCGGACAGCATCTTGTTGTGTCCCTTCATCAGATTGTAACAGGGTCATGTGTCGGCGCATTTTATTGCTGTGGCATGCCGATTGGGCTGCACTTACGGACAACAAGCTTCGGGCCTTGAAACCTCTTCCCGCGGCTTGGACGTAGGTAGTTTTGGCCCGGTTACGAATTGGACACTGCCGGTTCAGCCATCGCCATCTGCTGACGGCTGCGCCGGCGCCGTTCTGCCCATGTGGGCACTTGCTGATGGTCCGCCACTTTTTAACGTCCTGTCCGGATTTTACTACACTGCGTCTTCATCTTGGCCTGCCATGTACTCTCGATGCCATTTTAGCCGATGACCCAGGAGCAGCTGCTCGCGTTCTTCGTTTTATCAAATTGACCAACCTTTCTACGGACATTTGATTATGCTGTTTTTTTAATCCTATGCCTATAGATCTTTTATCGTGTTTTCCCTTTTAGTTGCTGTTTTAAACTTGTGCCTCGCAGTGCATTCCTAACGTAGTCTGGGCGCTAATGACCGTTGAAGTTGTGCGCCCTAAAACAACAACAAAAAAAACTCCCAACCAAAATACCAAGCTCGCACAGTAATCGTAACAAAGGTGAAACAGAAATCGTGTAAAGATGTGTGACAGTCATGTTACAAAATGTATGGCACAACCAGACTAATAGAAAGTATTGGTTGATAGGACGCATACTGAGGCATCAAGGGATTGATAATGGAAGGACGAAGAGGGGGGGGAGGGTAATATTGTAGAGAGGATAGTTGGTTAAAGTGAATGTAGGTTGCAATAGTTACTCAGAAATTGAGGCCTGCATTGTACAGACCAACGAGGAGAGCGGCATCAAACCAGTCCAGAAAAGTACTTGGTCAATAAATATAGTGTGCATACATATGTGCAAATAAAACAAGAAAACTTAGGTATTATTTGTAAGAAAAATTAGCTTTGTAAGGAAACCACTGCATGTGTAAAGAAATATTATTAATAAACAATAACAAAAGATACTAAATAAAAATATATTGTCTACATCAAATGCATAACATTGTAAATAAAAATGAAAAATGTTAATAAACAACAAAGATAAGCATGTATTGTGAAAACAGTTGTTCATAATCTGTTACTGAACGACGACGACGACGACTGAAGTCTGAACTTCTCGAAAGTTGAAATTTAAGGGCCACTGGAATGTACAACTACAAACACTTGAATTAGACGCACATACCTAGCAGCGAACAGCACTCCTTTTTGCCAGTAACACAGCTGAATTCAATCAGAGTCACTGGCGATCAGGAACTGGCCACATCAACAGCCCAGTCAACAGTCTGCAATAATAATCTTGTACCTGACGAAGACTGTCTCGAAGACGCCTCATGACCGCCTCGTCACAGCGATATAAGCACATACACTTGGAGACCTGTTTTCTGTTAATGGTTCAAATGGCTCTGAGCACTATGGGACGAGCCGGCCGCGGTGGCTGTGCGGTTCTAGGCGCTCCAGTCCGGAGCCGCCCTGCTGCTACGGTCGCAGGTTCGAATCCTGCTTCGGGCATGGGCATGGGTGTGTGTGTGATGTCCTTAGGTTAGTTAGGTTTAAGTAGTTCTAAGTTCTAGGGGACTGATGACCACAGCAGTTGAGTCCCATAGTGCTCAGAGCCATTTGAACCATTTGAACCACTATGGGACTTAACATCTGAGGTCATCAGTCCCCTAGAACTTAGAACTAATTAAACCTAACTAACCTAAGGACATCACACACATCCATGCCCGAGGCAGGATTCGAACCTGCGACCGTAGCAGACGCGCGGTTTCGGACTGAAGCGCCTAGAACCGCTCGTTCACCGCGGCCGGCTTTCTGTTAATGAGCTCGGAAGTTTCGCTAGGCAGATATAATGCTCGAATATAAATTTCTCCAAGACACACCGAGTAATTACCCTCAAATGGTTAGTTGTAGCATTTAAAAACGTGACAACTCGCAGTAAATTAACGGCAGATGTTTCTTTATTGATGTCTGTGATTACTGCATCTTCATGATATACCTTGAAACGTTTTGAAAAATAACGTGAGGTGTGGCAGTGATGAAGATAAAGAATCCTTAATTTGGTAAAAACGGGTTAAAGTCCATAATCAGCAACAGCCACTAAGATTTCCCTTAGTTTTTTTGTTGCTTTTCCGAGAACCCATAAAAGATAAAGCTGTTATCAGTCCGAAGATTTTTGAACACCACAGACCTTTACTACACGTGGTCCCATAAAAACACAAAGCCAACAGAATTCACGATTATAGTGCTGCTGAAGTAATGCTCCGCCTCTAACGACCTCACGACATCATGTTCTCTTTCTGTCCACAAACACGAGTTGAGAGTCAAGGACACAGACAACGTAATGACAAAAACAGGGTCGGAAGGAGAACACATGTCAGTGGACTTTGAGGCAAATAAAAATGTCGGTAATCATTTCAGAGAACAATTATCTATGTGAAACTTAAGGAACGTGTCTGTCATTTAAGTCCGTGGACTTCACTCTTTCTCGTAAAACAACGCCACTACTTATCTTTGTTAAACTCAAAAAAATCTGGCAGGGTTCATCTAAATAACGCGTCATTTGTCTCCTAGAGACGTAGACTGTGCCCCTATATGCCACAGAAAAGAGTCTATCAGTAAATATGGTCTTCTGTTATCTGTTAATGCTGTTACGCAATCGGAAGTCCTTCAGTGCGAAGCCATTCTGTTTTAGTGCTTCTGTCAGTGAATGTAGTCTAGCAATAATATCATATCTTGGTCCACATGTCAGTCAGGACTATACGAGCAAAGATCGAGAATTCTGAGAACGGGTGATATATTGCTAATCGTATGAAATTTCTTTTTTCTTTTCTTTACTTTGATACTCAGTGTGATGAACTGCGAAGAATAACGAGTAACTTTGCAACTTCCGATACTAAATAAGAAAATAATTTTAACAAATTGCTATTCGTATCTATATGCTTATCATGTCGACTGAAGAGCGTGAGAGTTTACGCAAAGCATTTGAAAACGGAAATTAACTGTTGATAACGGAAACGTAGAATGTTTGACCTTGTTGACAGTCATAAACTCACCTGTGCTTAAACAGCTTGACCACTGCCAAAGTGAGTTTTGGAAACAGATGAAAATTGTATGGGGACAAATCGGAACTGTATGGATGATGATCGATGACAATGAACCAAAGACGTCGGTTGTTGCAGATGTCGCAGCGCTCTGTGAGGTCTGGTATTGTCATGCTGAAGAAGAGAGTGCTCCATATGTGGACGAATTCTTCGAATTCGAAACTCGATTACAGCTCGCAGTTTCTGACACACCGACATAGTTGGGTTACACACCGTCATGTAACACGCTACACTTCTGAGCTTTCTAGCGCAGAGGGCCGCAAATATGTGGATATGAAGAATAAATGTGTAGAATGTTAATAACGTATGTTCTATTTAAAAAAGCTTTCCGAGTTTTCAGATAAAAAAATTCGGAGGCATTGGTTTTCAGCATGCCCTAGTAAATAAGTGGAGTGCCGAAGACGATGATATTGATGGATACAACTTCGTGTTAACAAATCAATATTGATTATACATGAAAACTTTCTTCGGCTTCATGTTCCTCGAGATACTGTCTACATTATGACTATACTCCAGTTCTCGAGAGTTCCTAAATAGTGTGTGTGTGTGTGTGTGTGTGTGTGTGTGTGTGTGTGTGTGTGTGTGTGTGGGGGGGGGGGGGGGTGAATATTGTCGCTGTACATGTTTTATTTCGCTACCTCTGTTATTAAAACAAGACAGATTACATAAAATTTCTGTACCAAATAGCTGTATCTAATCTGGATTTACTGTCGAGATTTCAGCTATTTCAGCTATGGTAAACATACAGTAAAAGTGAACTTCCTCATTGACGCATTAATTGTAGGAAGGGCGTTAGTTAGTTTCTTTATCTTCTGCTACTACTACTACTACGACCACCACCACTACTACTGCTACTACTTCTACTACTACTTAATATTGATCCATCTAGAGCGATGTCTGCTGTACGTGAGATTTTACTTTAACCTTGCAGCTGGATGCCCGCGCTGGCACAACGATCGTCAGTTGCCTCCTTGACGGAAGTCGTGCTTGGCACTTGTTATCGAACTGTGTAGACGTTGTTCTGTATGCGATTGTATTTTAACTGTTTGTGTATCGTATTTTCTGAGGCTGAAATTGGCGACCAGATCAGAGTTGGCCTAAGCGATCGAAGGAAACCGCCTAAAAATCACACTCATGCTGCCCTGTGCACCAACCACGGTACTTAGTTCGCGAGCGGATCCGATTCGATCCGGTCCGGCTCACCTTGTCACGCAAGCTAGCGCCTTAACCCTATTCGAACAGGCGAGGAGCTTTAGTTCGTATCCAACGATCTACACCGAGGTGACATAAGACATGGCATACCTCTCAATATCTTGTCGTACATCCTCTTGCCCGGCGTAGCGCAACAGCTGAACGTGCATGCACTCAAGTCATTGGAAGTCCCCTGCAGAAATACTGACCCGTGCGTCCTCCATAGCCGTCCATAATTGTGAAGATGTCGCCGGTGTAGGATTTTGTGCACAACTGACCTCTCGATTATGTCCCATAAATGTTCGATAGCATTCATGTCGGGCGATCTGGGTGGCCAGATCATTCGCTCGAACTGTCCAGAACGCTCTTCAAACCAGTCGCAAATAATTGTGACCCAGTGACATGGCGCATTGCCATTCATAAAAATTCTATCGCTGTTTCGGAACATGAAGTCAATGACTGACTGCAAATGGTCTCCAAGTAGCTGGGAGTACGCATTAGGAGTGATTTTAAATGGAATGGTCATATAAAGTTGATCGTCGGTAAAGCAGATGCCACACTGAGATTCATTGGAAGAATCCTAAGGAATTGCAATCCGAAAACAAAGGAAGTAGGTTACAGTACTCTTGTTCGCCCACTGCTTGAATACTGCTCAGCAGTGTGGGATCCGTACCAGATAGGGTTGATAGAAGAGATAGAGAAGATCCAACGGAGAGCAACGCGCTTCGTTAGAGGATCATTTAGTAATAGCGAAAGCGTTACGGAGATAGATAAACTCCAGTGGAAGACTCCGCAGGAGAGACGCTCAGTAGCTCGGTACGGGCTTTTGTTGAAGTTTCGAGAACATACCTTCACCGAGGAGTCAAGCAGTATATTGCTCCCTCCTGCGTATATCTCGCGAAGAGACCATGAGGATAAAATCAGAGAGATTAGAGCCCACACAGAGGCATACCGACAATCCTTCTTTCCACGAACAATACGAGACTGGAATAGAAGGGAGAACCGATAGAGGTACTCAAGGTACCCTCCGCCACACACCGTCAGGTGGCTTGCGGAGTATGGATGTAGATGTAGATGTAGAAAATAAAGAGGACCCTTTCCATTCCATGTAATCACAGCCCACAGGGTGTAACCGGAATGGTGGCGAGCCGACGCGAGGCGCTGTAGGCAATTTCGTGCTGTTAGCAAAGACAGTTGCGTCGGTCGTATCCCATTAACGCCAGATTTCGCCGCAGTGTCCTAACGGATACGTTCGTACGTCCCGCATTGATTTCTGCGATTATTTCACGCAGTGTTGCTTGTCTGTTACTACTGACAACTCAAGGTAAACACCGTTGCTCTCGGTCGTTAAGTGAAGGCCGTCGGACAGCGTTGTCCGTGGTGAGAGACAACGCCCCAAATTTGGTATTCTCGGCACATTCTGGACACTGTGAAATTCCGTAACGGTTTCCGATATGGAATGTCCCATGCATCTAACTCCAACTACCATTCGGCGCTCAAATAATGTTAATTCCCGTCGTGCGGCCATAATGACGTTTTGCACAGAATGACCTGACTACAAATGACACGTCCACCAATGCACTGCCCTTTTATACATTGTTTGCTATATTACCGCCATCTACATATGTGCATGTGGCTATCCCACGACTTTTGTCACCTTAGTGTAATGGAGGAAAGACAGAATAGGAATATGAAACTTCTGTTACTCGTATTTCCACCGAGTCAGTATAACCGGAACTTTGCGTTCCTGATTTACGAGCCTTTGACAAATTTTGTGTTATGCCTTCATCTTATGTTTCTCCACCATGTTTCACCTCATTTCTGTGAAGCTTTAAAGAATTCTCGCTTTAAAGTATTTTCTGGTTAGCCGGTGTACTCAGGTTACCACCGAACAGCTGGAGACAGCGTCTGCCGTAAAATATCTGGGCGTAACTATCCACAGCGACCTTAAGTGGAATGACCATATAAAACAGATAGTGGGAAAAGCAGACACCAGACTCCGATTCATGAAGCTTAAGGAATCTTAAGGAAATGTAACTCATCCACGAAAGAAGTGGCGTATAAGACGCTTTTTCGCCCGATTGTTGAGTATTGTTCATCTATCTGGGATCCCTATCAGGTAGTGCTGATAGAGGAGATATAGGAGATCCAACGAAGAGCGGCGCGTTTCGTCACGGGATCGTTTAGCTGGCGAGAGCGCGTTACAGAGATGCTAAACAAACTCCACTGACAGACGTTACGAGAGAGGCGTGCATCACGGGGAGATTTGTTGTTGAAATTTCGGGACAGCATTTTTCAGGAGGAGTCGGACAACGTATTACTTCCCCCCACATACATCTCGAGTATTGACCACGAGAGAAAATTCGAGAAATTAGAGCCAGTATAGAGGCTTGCCAACACTCATTCTTCCCACGCACTATTCGTGAGTTGAACAGGTTTGGGGGAATCAGATAGTGGTGCCGATAGTACCCTCCGCCAAACACCATTAGGTGGCTTGCGGAATATGATGTAGATGTAGAATGTCGCAGTATTTGGTTTACAGCTTCCACAGCTAAGGACAAGTTTCATGGTTTCCCAACCAGTGTGTGTCGTCGTTTTAATGTTTGACATAGTCCTGTAGAGGGTATCACTAAGTTTTATTCTATCTAAATGTCTGAACTTTGCGAGTTTATATTACGATTTATAATCACCGTGACCGTCTGTGTGCGCTTGCAATGCCGGACAGTTGTCAATTCTGCTTGCTGATAATTATACCGATTGCAAGTGTTATCTCACGCTCCTACTAATTAAAAACAAGGCTAAGAACACGCTGGTCACTTGATTAGTTTTTGTACACACAGTCTAAGTAGGTAAAGATCAGAAATTTTATTTCCGTTTCATGATGAAGCTTCATTATTCGTAAAAGGCAAGTTGAATAAACATAATGGTCTTTTGTCAGTGATAGGACAGTTACAACTAACGTGATAGAAAATTGTTTCTGTTCGTCTCGTAGGAGCAAACCATACTGAAGATGACCAGCAGAACTGGTTTTGAACGACATGATGTCGAATACACGCAACACTAACTTCCAACATCTGACATGTCACTGTAGAGCCATCTCGGAGGACTAACATTTTTCGTAATGGGAAGGTACATAAAACACATTTAACTATTTTCTTGACTAAACTGTGGTTTTACTTTGCTAACAAATGTTTACTTCCATAAACAGTGCTTCTTCTACATCATCATCATCTTCTTCTTCTTCTTAGTGAGTGGAACTAGTAAACATAAACAGTGATCGGTGGTTTTAATGTCTTGACTAGTCATATGTTGGACAAATAATGACTAAATATCGACGTGAATACCATACGATAATGCTTAAATTAGTGAAATTAAATTTTATTGAACGCTACCTTTACATATTGCGTGAAAATAAAATAATACGTTTAAAAATCAGTACATGTTGCTGAATAGAATCTCTCACGACGTTAAACCTCCCCTGCTACCAAATCAGCGTTTAAACATTGGACAGCTTTTTAACATTGTTTATTTAGAGGTCTTAAGTCGTCTTGTAACTGTCGTTTACGATTCCACCCGAATCAGTAATATTATTTATAATTTTTCTGGAATTATTTCATCGTTTTGATGACGATAAGTGTAATGTCTGAGATAGGTAGAACTCAGTAGAATTATCGACTCTCTCGATGCTATTATTACAGAAAGTAGTACGAAGAAAGAACAAAAAGAAACAATGTACGCTTGCGGGAAGGTGAGAAAACATGTTACACGTTTTGGAGACCCATACAAAATAGCCTCTTATGATTTTCCCATATTTCTGGTTAAAATTTTTTTAGTGTTTTCTCATTGACTTCATCTTATAATTTTAAACGGCTCCATATACTTGTCATCTATAATGCTGTACTGCTTCAGGGACCTGAATATACCAGCTGTTTATAAACCTGTGATATTTCGAGCAATCTTTTCGCAGGGAACAAATCACTATAACTCAATTAGGACACCATTTTTAATCAAATTTTCTGATAACTTACGAAAACTTGGCGAGACCGGGATCATTTTGGTAGTGATTTGTATCAAAAGTAGGGCATACGTACGGAAAGCCTTAGAGCAATAGCTGAGGTATGTTTTCTAAACTAATGTACAGAAGTGGGAACTTGTGATACTTGTATTCAGGTTTTAAATAAAAGTAGAATTATTTATTTTATATAAGATTTTAACGTTGCTGTCGGCAGCCTGAGTACCATACATACACAAAGTAACTCCGCACTTCCCTGGGTGCAGAGAACTCTGTAGAAGTCAATGACTTCAACGGCCGCTATGGATTGCTTTCCCCGCAGCACACACATGGGTCTATGAGCTTGGCGGCAATGGCGATCTTATCTTCCAGCGTCCCCCGCAAAAACAGCAAAGTTATGTTGTACGTATAGTGCACAGCTATCGTTGCGTACTTCCTCATTTTGTGACGAGTAATCCAGTTTCAGTTGTACTCAATGGCGTTCGGACTGCGTCAACTCTACAGACAAGACGGTGTGATTTTGTTTCTTTGCCTTCCTTGTACACAGTTCTACAGCGGATGTTTTACTGGATATCACAAAACGAACGCCAGCTGCGTGAAGACGTATTACGAGGGATGGAGTGTGTTAAGATAGACGACGTTTGGAACAATGTATTGCCATTGACGTTTTTGCACGATTGACCAGACGCACTCGACTGTCCATAATAAAAACCTGCTTTACGAAGAACCTATAAAAAATTGTTCTCTTCACCTATGTGTGTGTTCATACTACGACGCTCATCGACGGCTAATACTCATCTCCTTTACTGTGTTTAAAAAAGTGATTCACAAATGTGGCGAAGCACAGGCTAATAAATAGTTGTTTCAAAAAGGTTATCGATCGAACATTTATGACGAGTTAAAACCGTGCCGTAGTCGAGCACAGGCATCTGCCTGTCACAGGCAGTGCGCTGCCGTTTGCGCAATCCGAGCTCCCCACGCAGACCGATTCAAATCGTTAACTAGACAGTAGTTTCCCTCCATTCCTTCCGTCCTTCGTTAAAAAATAATAATTTTTCAGATTATAATTTCTTAGCTTTCATGTTTGTTACTGCCTGTCGTCATCTCCGCACACTGGAATCTCATTCGCGAGGACGGTTCAAGCACGCATCCGACAATCCTGATTTAGGTTTTCCGTGAGTTCTCTAAATCGCTTCAGGAAAATGCCGGGATGGTTCCTTTGAAAGGGTACGGCCTATTTCCTTCCCCAATCTCAGATTGTGCTCCGTCTCTAATGATCTCGTTATCGACAGGATGTTAAATACTGATCTCCTCCTCCTCGTCTCCACCCTTCCACCCCGCCCCCAACTACAAGTAAGTTTTCGTCACCCTCCAACGCGTTTAATGTGCCTGAGATGTTTACGATTTTAATTTTTACAGTAATAAACTATAAAATGTATAATTTTATTATAATAATAAATTGTTTAATTACCATTATACACTGAGGTGACAAGAGTAATGAGATGGCGATATGCACATATACTGATGGTGATAGTATCAGTAGCGCATACCCAAGGTATAAAAGGGTAGTGCATAGGCGGAGCTATCATTTGTGCTCAGTTAATTCGAATCAGACTATGTGCGCACGACGGGAAGTAACAGGCTTTGAACACGGAATGATAGTTGGTGCTAGACGCATGGGACATTCCATTTGGGAAATCGTTAGGGAATTTCACAGTGTCAAGAATGTGCCGAGAATACCAAATTTCAGGCATTGTCTCTCACCACGGACAACGCTGTGCCCGACGACCTTCGCTTAACGACCGAGAGAAACAGCGTTTGCTTAGAGTTGTCAGTGCTAACAGACAAGCCACACTGCGTGAAATAATCGCAGAAAACGTATGCGTTAAGACATTGCGGCGAAATTTAGCGTTAATGGGCTATGGCAGCAGACGACTGACTCGACTGCGTTTGCTAACAGCACAACTTCGCCTACAGCGACCCTCGTGGGCTCGTGACGTATCTGTTGACCCCTAGACGAGTGGAGAACCGTAGCCTGTTCAGGTATGTCCCGATTTTAGTTGGTAAGAGCTGATGGCAGGTTAGTGTTGTGTAGCCCCCACGAAGCCATGGACCAAGTACTGTGGACACTGGTGGTGGCTCCATAAAGGTTCTGTTTACATGGAATGGACTGGGTCCTCTGGCCCAACTAAACTTTTCGTTTAGTGGAAATGGTTATGTTCGCCTATTCTGAGACAATTTGCAGCCATTTATGGACTTCATGTTCCCAAACAACGATGGAATTTGTATGGCTGACAATGCACCATGTGCGCGGACCACAATTGTGCGCCATTGCTTTGAAGAAAATTCTGAGAGTGAACGGTGTGGCTTCCCAGATCGCCCGACATGAATCCCATCGAATATTTGTGGGACATAATCGAGAGGTCAGTTCGTGCACAAAACCGTGCGTCGGCAGCACTTCAACAATGATGGACGGCTATGGAAACAGCATGGCTCAATATTTCTGCAGGGGCACCCAACGACTTATTATGTCCATGCTACGTGGAGCTGCTGCACTACGCCGGGCAAAAGGTCTGACACGATATTAGGAGGTATCACTTGACTTTTGTCACCTCGGTGTATGGAAGATATTTTAGTGTTAATAATGATGATGATGATGATGATGATGACATGTGGCATCAGGATAAAGTTGACGTTATACCGATTATACTATCAACTACAGGAGTCATACCACACAATATCCACCAGTACATCAACGCAATACAGCTACATCCAAACGTATATATACAACTACAGAAATCCGTAATTATTGATACGTGTTCAATAACCCGAAAGTTCCTAAATACAATGTAACATATACCGTGCAGTTAAAAGGAAGTCACGCTTGATGAAGGTCCGCGTCACTTTCCATTTTTAACCAGACCTAAGGTCTGAGAAAAATAGAAATAATAATAATAATAATATAATAATAATACAATATTACTGGAACATACCCACACAAAATCACACATTTGCTATACATGGATGATCTAAAACTACTGGCAGCAACAAATCAACTACTCAACCAATTACTAAAGGATAACAGAAATATTCAGCAATGATATAAATATGGCGTTTGGAACAGACAAACGTAAGAAAAATAGCATTGTCAAGGAAAAACACACTAAACAAGAAGATTACATATTGGATAACCACAGCAACTGCATAGAAGCGATGGAAAAAACTGATGCCTATAAATATCTAGGATACAGACAAAAAATAGGAATAGATAATACAAATATTAAAGAAGAACTAAAAGAAAAATATAGACAAAGACTAACAAAAATACTGAAAACAGAATTGACTGCAAGAAACAAGACAAAAGCTATAAATACTTATGCTATACCAATATTGACCTACTCATTTGGAGTAGTGAAATGGAGTAACACAGACCTAGAAGCACTCAATACACTTACACGATCACAATGCCACAAATTTAGAATACATCACATACATTCAGCAACTGAAAGATTCACATTAAGCAGAAAGGAAGGAGGAAGGGGACTTATCGACATAAAAAACCTACATTATGGACAGGTAGACAATTTAAGAAAATTCTTTATAGAACGAGCAGAAACTAGCAAAATACACAATCACTCATATAAATACATCGGCTACACCACTGCAATTTCATAACCACTTCTACAAACCTTTAGATCACATAACATCAACAGATACGAAGAAAGTAAATTGGAAAAAGAAAACACTACATGCCAAGCACCCGTGTCATCTAACACAGCCACACATCGATCAAGACCCATACAACACATGGCTAAGAAAAGGCAATATATACAGTGAGACGGAAGGATTCATGATTGCAATACAGGATCAAACAATAAACACCAGATATTACAGCAAGCATATTATTAAAGATCCCAATACCACAACCGATAGATGCAGACTTTGCAAACAACAAATAGAAACAGTAGATCACATCACAAGCGGATGTACAATACTAGCAAATACAGAATACCCCAGAAGACATGACAATGTAGCAAAAATAATACATCAACAGCTTGCCTTACAACATAAACTTATAAAACAACATGTTCCCACATACAAGTATGCACCACAAAATGTACTAGAGAACGATGAATACAAATTATACTGGAACAGAACCATTATAACAGATAAAACACCACCACATAACAAACCTGACATCATACTCACCAATAAAAAGAAGACATTAACACAACTAATCGAAATATCCATACCCAATACAACAAATATACAAAAGAAAACAGGAGAAAAAATTGAAAAATACATCCAACTGGCTGAGGAAGTCAAAGACATGTGGCATCAGGATAAAGTTTACATCATACCAATTATATTATCAACTACAGGAGTCATACCACACAATATCCACCAGTACATCAATGCAATACAGCTACATCCAAACTTATATATACAACTACAGAAATCTGTAATTATTGACACTTGTTCAACTACCCGAAAGTTCCTAAATGCAATGTAACATATACCGTACAGTTAAAAGGAAGTCACGCTTGATCAAGGTCCGCGTCACTTCCCATTTTTAACCAGACATAATGTCTGAGACAGGAAAGAAATAATATGTTAACATCGTATATTGCTTCAACATAACGTCCAAGAAAGTGCTGTTTAGATAGAAATATAGACTAGTCTTCGAAAAGCATGTCTGAAAATTTTGGAAATGCATTTGTTATGCAATTAATTTAACATCTATAAAACTTCCTTACCTTAGGGAAGTCAGTTTTTGTTACCTTTTCCCCCCTCATTTGAGGGCCTTTCCCTTCTGCCTTCCCTTATTCAACTTCCTGTGATATTCTCGCTCTACCTGTAGGTTCACGAAACGTTTTGACTTCGTTAACCGGAGGTAAGCCTGTCCGTGGACAAACTTCTTTACTTGGCCAGAATGTTACTGGCCAGCGTGCAAACCCATCCATATGGGCAGAAGGTCACGCAAGCAACTAAGTGTCCTGTTTTAGATGTACGTTATCAGTTATACAAATCCGTGCGATTTGAGAGACTCTCGGTTCTGATGCTACTTTCTTCTCCAAGCGTTAGCTGTGGAATTTAGAAATAGATATATGTAAAAATATAACTGTTTCTATTAAGTTTTTTAGGGCGATGATGATCCGCACCTGATGGTCAGGAGGAACACGTGTAGGTGCAGCGACGAGAAGGGAGCGATTGGCACGTGATGCCGTGAGCCCCCCCGCCCTGGTGGGGACAGATCCCGCGTGTAAAGCATGCGCTGCAGGTGTCCGTGTCGCGTGAAGGTGACAATGGCGGCGGCGGTGGCGGTGCTGGCGGTGCTGGCACCCAGCCGTCGCGCCTGCAACTAAATACCCACATCCTCCTCTCCACAGCACGGCCCCGGACAGGCGCATTTGTCGTGAACCTTGCACGCAGCGAATTCTCCTTAAGCGACTAGAAAAGAGTGGAAGTTACTAGAGTGTATAAGTAGGGCGAAGGAACAGATCTACAAAATGGTACATCAAATCCTTAACTACGATCTGCTGCAAGAAGTTTATTAGTATTCTGAGCTCGAATTTAAAGAATTTCCAAGAGAGAAAAGCAGAGAGTTAGAAAACATCGTCCGTGCGAAACAACTCGCCCACTATACCGTACTAAGTATGGCTGCATGTTACACGGGCGACATGAGAAATTTATACTAAAGGAGACAAAATTATGAAACTGCGATTTTTGGTAAAAATCAATCACTCAGAATCAGATTTTCACTCTGCAGCGGAGAGTGCGCTTCCTGGCAGATTAAAACTGTATGCCGGACCGAGACTCGAACTCGTGACCTTTGCCTTTCGCGGGTAATTGCTCTACCAACTGAGCTACCCAAGCACAACTCACGGCCCGTCCTCACAGCTTCAATTCCGCCAGTACCTCGTCTCCTACCTTCCAAACTTCACAGAAGCTCTTCTGCGAAACTTGCAGAACTAGCACTCCTGGAAGAAAGGATACTGCGGAGCTTCTGTGAAGTTTGGAAGGTAGGAGACGAGGTACTGGCGGAATTGAAGCTGTGAGGATGGGTCGTGAGTTGTGCTTGGGTAGCTCAGTTGGTAGAGCACTTGCCCGCGAACGGCAAAGGTCACGAGTTCGAGTCTCGGTCCGACACACAGTTTTAATCTGCCAGGAAGTTTCACCAATCACTCAGTTTGATAACGCGTTGTCCCCGAACAATAAAATTCGACAGAAAATATGAAAAACGTATCTCTTACGTCCGGTAGTTATAAAATCAATATTTTTTAAAGTATCGTTGCTTCCTGAAGTTAAACACACTTCCTTGCAAACTACGTCTTTTAGTAATATTGATATGAGTGTGGATACTTCTGTGTTTAATGATCGACAAGTACATCTTATGATTAAATCTACACCAAAAGTAGTGATTGATTGGTCGATATGGTGGGAGGGGAACCAGGCAGCGAGGTCATCACTCCCATGGGATTAGGGAAGGAAGTCGGTCCAGTGTGCTAACCACTGCGCCACCTAGCTCTATAAAAAGTGGTGAATACGTTTAGCTATTTGGGCAGGAAAACTACTGATGGCGGCTGAAGTAGAGAAGATATAAAATGCAGGTTGGCAGTAGTAAGAAAAGCTTTTCTGAGAAAGAGAAATTTTTTGGGACTTCTCAACATTTATATTCGAAGTTCCTGAAGGTACTTGTAAGGAATGTAGTCGTGTACAAATTCAAAGATAAATGATAAGCAGTTAGGATAAAGGGTGGGGGGGGGGGGAGGGTGGGAGAAGGAGGGGGGTTGTTTCACCGTCATACTTTAGCGAAAGATCTTCGCAAGAACCCGACAATTCGTGCCATATGTAAAATCACGGAGGGGTCGAAGGCTTCAGTCCAGTCACTCCTCGGCCAGTCTGGTGTGGCAACAGAAGACAGCAAACAAAAAAAAGCGGAAATTTCAAATTTCACATTAAAGAAATCATTCACACAGGAGGATCGTACAAACACACTGTCGTTTCCAGAATGAGGTTTTCACTCTGCAGCGGAGTGTGCACTGATATGAAACTTCCTGGCAGATTAAAACTGTGTGCCGGACCGAGACTCGAACTCGGGACCTTTGCCTTTCGCGGCACTGTCGTTTGACTGCCGCACCGATTCCCGCATGAAGGACATAGAAATAGGCATTCCTGTCATAGAGAAGCAATTGAAGATGTTGAAAGAAGGAAGCCACTAGGCTAAGATGGAATCCCATGTCCGTTCTACAGTGTGTGCTCTGCGGCATTGGCCCCATACTCAGCTCGCATTTATCGCGAATCTCGCCCAGCGAAGACCCAAGGACTGGAAAAATCCGTAGGTGACTCTTGCATATAAAAGACCTAAAGGAACGGATCCTCGTAATTACAGACCAGTATCCTTAACATCGGTTTGCTGCAGAAATCTAGAACATATTCTCAGTTCGAATGTAGTACATTTCGTTGAGACACAAACGCTTCTGTCCAATAAACAGTACCGATTAGAAAGCATGGTTCGTACAAAACTCAGCTGGTCATATTCTCACATGATATCCTGCTAACCATGGACGAAGGGCGACAGACAGTTTCATGCTCCTAGATTTCCGGAAATCGTTTGATACCGTGCCCCACTGCAGATAGCTGATGAAGGACATAACATTCCGACGAGGTTCACAGATATGAGTGGCTCGAAGACTTCTTAAGTAATAGGACACAGTACGTTGTCCTCGACGGCGAGCGTTCATAAGAAACAAGGGTATCGTCAGGAGTGCCCCAGGCAAGTGTAATAGGGCCGCTATTATTCTCCATATGCATAAATGATCTAACGCATAGGGTGAGCAGCAGTTTACGGCTCTTTGCTGGTGACGCTGTGGTGTACGTGTGTGTGTCAGTGGTTGAGTGGCTGTAAGAGGAGGATACAGATGATATAAACATAATTTCCAGTTGATGTGATGAATGGCGATCTGTTCTAAAAGTAGAAAAATATAGATTAATGTATATGAATAGGAAAAACAAACCCGTAATATTAGAATACAGCGTTAGTAGTGTCCTGCATGAGTCACGTCGATTAAATATCTAGATGTAACGGTGCAAACCGATATGAAATGGAACGAGCACATAAGGACGGTAGTATGGAAGGAAGTGACAGACTTCAGTTTGTTGGCGGAATTTTGGGAAAGTGTGCTCTTCTATAAATTAGACTTCGAATAGAACACTATTACGACCCATTCTTCAGTACTGCTAAGGTGTCTGAAGGAAGACATCGAAACAGTTCGGAGGCGTGCTGCTAGATTTGTTACTGATAGATTCGATCAGCACACAAGTATAACGGAGATACTTCGTGAACTCAAATGCGAATCCCTGGAGGAAAAACGACGTCCTTTTCACGAGGCAGTGTTGAGATTTAGAGAACCGCCACTTAAGGGCGTCTGCAGAACGATTCTACTGCTGTCAACGTACATTTCGCGTAAGGTCCAAAAAGATAAGATGATAGAAATTGAGGCTCGTACAGCAGCCTAGGTAAAGTGTCATACGACACGTACCTACCCACCACCTTGTCACCATTAGACTTTCCGCCATCTTGGGCAGCCATGTCTGATTGTTGCAGCCATCATGGATGTCATCTGGGGTAAGAAATTATAGTGACGAGAATGCTACATAAACTTCCTTACTGGGAACGACCTATACACAGGCCGCTGAAATATGTCACTTCGAGGTCAGTCCAGAAATGCCTTGAAGTTGGTACTATGACCGACAAACTAACGAGAAACGCGAGATGCTACGTCTTCTGAACCAGTTAAGCATAACAACATAAGCAGGTTTGGACGTCGGTGCTACCATTTTCTCGGATCCTATGTAAAACTTGTGTGTTAGAGTGCGACCACCTGCTTCTGTATACCTGTGTTGTGCTACCACGTTAACTGCAGTTTTTGTTTATCAAAAAATGTCACCAAAAAGACGTCTTTTACCAAGCGACAATACGTTGCGTCGTGGAGTACCATTAAATAGACGTTAGAACTGCTACGAAGAACGCATGAGTTCTACGAGCTAAAACAGAAGTTTGTTTCTGTTCATGGGCATCCGTCAATTCCTGCTGATAGTCTTAGAGCGTACCCCAAAAAACCCAAGAACTCGGTGAAAGAAATGTAATAAGGAAAGGGGTGCTACTTCAGAGCTCGCAAGATACTGAAGTAAACCGTGTGAATCGAAGCCACTGGAGAGAAAATTATGTATTTTTTAAGTACCTCTGGAAAGAAAACCAAGCAGCCACTAAGAAAACCTCACAACAGCAACGTTGCTAATTTCCTTAAAAGATAGTGAATTTTCCTCGGGGGGAAATATCAGGTAAAATAGTGTTTAAAAGTATTCCGCTTCAAAAAGTTACATGGACGAAAACTGTTGCTCGAAAAAACTCATGTTGTTGCGGCTATTAGTATCTTTTAGCATAAAATTATGGGAAAGGGTGTCCATTCAGTCCTATAGTTAGATGACATCTGGGTCAACGCTGAAGAAGCAGTTGATAAATGCTGGACAAACGATACGCTGAATAGCAGCGGTCATCAGCCAACGGGATTAATTGTGGCTTATTCAGTTTCTTCAGACGCTTTTATGCATGAAGGACTTCTAGCTTTTCCATCGAGAAAAACCTGTGACCATCGTCAGGATATGGACCATCTACGATTTCTGCAGTGGCTTAAAAACTTGGTCTGACGGTGATAGTTGTGGATAATGCACCTTACCATTCAGTGATATTAGAGGAAACTCCTGTAGTCAGTGAGCGCGAAGAAACTATGGTGCAGTGATTGGTTGTGAGAAACATTCTTGCGCACGTGAGTGTGACGAAGCTGCTGTTATAGTCACTTGCAAAACAAAATAAGACTGTGACGTCTAAATATGTTGTAGATGAAGTTGCAAAGGAACAGGGTCATATATTAATAGGGTACCGTCTTAACACTGCCGTTCCAAATTAATGGAATTGGTTTGCAGTGATGTTAATACTTGCATTTTTATTTCCTTTACTATAACAGAAGTGGAAAGGCTATTACGTGGTCTTGCTACTGTAGACGCCACCACATGAAGGAAGAAAGTAGACGATGTTGGTAAGCTTCTTAGAAGCGTTCAGACTATAGTCGGAATTGTAAATGAGAATGATCAGTTTATGGTTTCTCTTGGTGGTGGTGGTGGTGGTGGTGGTGGTGGTGACGACGAAGACGGTTTTTGCGCCGATTCGAATGGTAGTGATGATGGAGAACTGAAATGAATTGCACTGTGACATCTTAAATTGGTGGTCTGCTTCAGGTTATGCACCTGTTTCGTTATTTCATCCTACGAATGTCGATAGCGTGTTCTTTGTTATGCCTAGATTTACAATGTTATACGACGTTTTACATGCAGCTATTACGTTGATAATTCGCAACAATTTCTAATAGATACTTCCATTAACTGTGTTTATTTATTTGATGGTTTCAATGTATCACACGTTTTTTCCCTGTAGTTGTTTTCTCCATTCTCATAAACATATTCTTTGTTATACTTAAGTATACATTATTATGTGACGGTTTATATACTGGGTGATTGTAACCTACATTTACAAAACATACTTGAAGCTATCAGTTGTGGGCGTGTTGCGGTGGCAGCTATTGCCACCGCACAATTGCAATACAGCCACCTACATGAGAGCCGTCAAGTGATGTTTCACCGGCCCGGATATACAGGGAGAGGGGAGGGGGAGTGGGAGTGGGTCTCACATCCTGTATCCTCATGACGCTGACGCTGAAGCAGATGAGATGAAAACCGTGCTGATACCCACTTTGTCCCCATACTGCTGGAACTCCTTACTTATAATCTACGTCAGACAAGAGCTGCTTTCTCCATTGTTTTTCGAAGTTTCCTTCTTTCCTTTCATTGTAGAGATAAAACCGATAGAAAAGAAGAGTAACTATTCACTCTGTATCCTTGGGTGGGGGAAGTCAAGCAAAGGCCTGCCTTCTGAAAGAAATAATTCTATATGTGGAAGAAGATTTCAAAGAGTCTCTCTCTCTCTCTCTCTCTCTCTCTCTCTCTCTCTCTCTCTCTCTGTCTGTCAGCGCGCGCGCACTGGAAGATATGATTTACTGTTTTGAATAACTAATTACGCAGAATTAAAAATCACGCCAGTGAACTCTCCATAGGTGAAAGAGTTACTCTTGCTGTAAAGAGAGAGATCGCATGAACAGTGAAATTAAAAAAAAAAAAGTTTCATTTCACCGGACTTGAATGTGCGGAAGTGTTAGACCAGACAACTCAGAAGCCAAGTAACAACGGACTTTATCCTGGAATTTCGCAGTGTCAATAGCTTGATTCTATTTTTAGCTTATTTCGAAGATATGATTGGCAGTAGCAAAGACCTTAGTTTCGAAGTAACTAAGACGTGACTTCGAGGGAAGCAGTGTAGCCCAGGAACAATTTCGTAATACACTCCTGGAAATTGAAATAAGAACAACGTGAATTCATTGTCCCAGGAAGGGGAAACTTTATTGACACATTCCTGGGGTCAGATACATCACATGATCACACTGACAGAACCACAGGCACATAGACACAGGCAACAGAGCATGCACAATGTCGGCACTAGTACAGTGTATATCCACCTTTCGCAGCAATGCAGGCTGCTATTCTCCCATGGAGACGATCGTAGAGATGCTGGATGTAGTCCTGTGGAACGGCTTGCCATGCCATTTCCACCTGGCGCCTCAGTTGGACCAGCGTTCGTGCTCGACGTGCAGACCGCGTGAGACGACGCTTCATCCAGTCCCAAACATGCTCAATGGGGGACAGATCCGGAGATCTTGCTGGCCAGGGTAGTTGACTTACACCTTCTAGAGCACGTTGGGTGGCACGGGATACATGCGGACGTGCATTGTCCTGTTGGAACAGCAAGTTCCCTTGCCGGTCTAGGAATGGTAGAACGATGGGTTCGATGACGGTTTGGATGTACCGTGCACTATTCAGTGTCCCCTCGACGATCACCAGTGGTGTACGGCCAGTGTAGGAGATCGCTCCCCACCCCATGATGCCGGGTGTTGGCCCTGTGTGCCTCGGTCGTATGCAGTCCTGATTGTGGCGCTCACCTGCACGGCGCCAAACACGCATACGACCATCATTGGCACCAAGGCAGAAGCGACTCTCATCGCTGAAGACGACACGTCTCCATTCGTCCCTCCATTCACGCCTGTCGCGACACCACTGGAGGCGGGCTGCACGATGTTGGGGCGTGAGCGGAAGACGGCCTAACGGTGTGCGGGACTGTAGCCCAGCTTCATGGAGACGGTTGCGAATGGTCCTCGCCGATACCCCAGGAGCAACAGTGTCCCTAATTTGCTGGGAAGTGGCGGTGCGGTCCCCTACGGCACTGCGTAGGATCCTACGGTCTTGGCGTGCATCCGTGCGTCGCTGCGGTCCGGTCCCAGGTCGACGGGCACGTGCACCTTCCGCCGACCACTGGCGACAACATCGATGTACTGTGGAGACCTCACGCCCCACGTGTTGAGCAATTCGGCGGTACGTCCACCCGGCCTCCCGCATGCCCACTATACGCCCTCGCTCAAAGTCCGTCAACTGCACATACGGTTCACGTCCACGCTGTCGCGGCATGCTACCAGTGTTAAAGACTGCGATGGAGCTTCGTATGCCACGGCAAACTGGCTGACACTGACGGCGGCGGTGCACAAATGCTGCGCAGCTAGCGCCATTCGACGGCCAACACGGCGGTTCCTGGTGTGTCCGCTGTGCCGTGTGTGTGATCATTGCTTGTACAGCCCTCTCGCAGTGTCCGGAGCAAGTATGGTGGGTCTGACACACCGGTGTCAATGTGTTCTTTTTTCCATTTCCAGGAGTGTAGATAGCGAGGACGAAATTTGACATACTGTTTTTGGTTGAATTAAATACTTTGCGAGTAAATTTCGCTATTGGTGTTTTTGTGTGTAACCTGCAGTGTGAACCACTGTATAAGACATAAAATAACGCACGAAATTGTAACTGTCACTATAATAGAAACGTACAGGCATTTTTTTCCCCCTCTCTCCCGTCACGAAAAGAAGCAAAACGTCGGCGAATACTTCGGATTGCCCACTTTTGTCTCTAAATATAAGACACTGAGGGGACAGGCAGAGCGTTTTACTGCAGTTAGTTGGCTTCTATGGCCGACACAGAGAGTACCCCAATTTGAATCCAAGGCTTCGGCACGCCATGCAGTACCCACAATTCTGCACACCAGATGTGTGAATGTTCGGAAACGGGCTGTTGCTAGAAGTGCTTTACTGCACATTGTATTTTTCACTTTCACTTCGTCATATTTTGTGTTAAAAAAAACTTCCAAGTAGACATAAGTGTTAGCTGATAACGAAGTTATGACACTTAGTCCTTATTTTTTCCCTTTTTAATTTTCCTGTCGTGTCCCCCTTCAAGGGATGAGACTCTGCAATCTGTGCCTTGGTAATCCTTTGTTTTTTAACAGACTGCGAAAATACATAGTCCTTGTCTGTTTTGTTAAGAGAAACCTGGCTGAATTAGAAAATATAGTCTTCCGAGTTTTAAGATTAGTATATTGTGTGATAGGAAAAGACATGTTATGCAACATACCGGTGTGAAGCTCACAATAGTTTCACTTTGTTTCTGGCTTGATAAAGTGCATGAGATGTGGATCATCTCATCTGTCAAGAGATACATAGGTAAACGGGAACCTTGTGAATTCGCGAACTTAGGGGATTTGCATGTGTTTCTAACCACCAGGAGGAACCTCCCGTACGGAATGGTAGATAACTAATCTTGTGGGAGTCAGGTGCGAGGAAGCGGAGCAAAACACGTCTTGATACATTTTTTTAATTGACTAAAATAAAGTCATTGACGGCTGTGCGCCGTCAGGTTGGCATGGGCAGACGTATCATTTGGCTACACGGAAATAACTACTTCAGACTTGTTTGTCCTAACAGAACATTTAATTGTCCGTCAGCTTTGTTACTGCAGCGATGCAAACTAAACTGAGCAGAAACGTAATTAAAATTTGCCCATATGAAGTAGCACGCAGAGGCTGGACGTACACAAGAAGGGACATATCATAAGGCAAACCGTACCCAATAAGTATTCCTTGGCAGGTTAAGGTTTTATAGTCAAGAAAAGAGCAAGTAAGATAACTTACCGTTGATCACAGTTCTTTTTGTAATCATTCCTGTTAATTTCTACAGCATATATCAGACAAGTTCGTTAGCCTAAAATAGGTAAATCATCGTATTTACGTCAATAGGTATTCCCTATGTGTCAGTATTTAATTAGCTGACTACAGCACTTACCCTTTATAACCTAATGGCACTAAATCTCCCTCTCCCTCTCTCCCTCCTCCCTCTCCCTCTCCCTCTGTCTCGTTCCATTGTATGTTTGCCGTACTTCTGTGTTAGAGTATCCCATGAGTTTTGTACTAGCAAGACACTGTCTGTGCTGTAGCAAAGCGCATACCAAACATCATTTCGTAGCTAAAGTAACTGGCAAATCTAGAACGCTCGACTCCATTTTCTATCTCCCGTTTGAAGAATTCCGATTGAATGTCTAAGTTAGTGCGCTGAGACATAGGTTTTTCAGTTGATAAATTCATTGCCAGCGGTCTGTGCTACCCTGCTGATCAACTTCATTCTTTCCTTTAATTTTCAATCGAACGACTGTGTAGTTCGTTAAAAAGGCTGCAATTAATTTCTGCCCCTATACTGCTATATTCAGAGATTGTGATCTGTCTCGTGCGAATTTTTTGTCAACGGAACGTTGGAATCTAATTTTATTTCTTTCACAAATCAAGATTTCTTTATACACTCGTAGTCTGAAACTCCAGCGTATTTTAAATTGAGCGCTAAGTGAGGAATCCCTGTTCGTTGTTTTATCGAGGGACGTAGTGGGTGGCATACTTGATTAGCATTCTGTCGGGCGACGATTAAAATCCCTGTCCCGTCATCCAGATATAAGTTTCCTATAGGTATCCTAAATAGCTCTAGGCAGATGATAGTGTCCTTTTCAAAAGAATTACTCCGTCGATTTTCCTTCCCTGTCCTTCATTCGATCCTAGGATGTGCTGTTATTTTACTGACCTCATCGTTATGGGACGCTAAACCCTAATCATCTTTTTTTTACAACAAGAGTATCAAAATGGGACTTAATGCAGACTTATTGCAGGACAATACCTTTCATGATTCTATATTCACTGATGTGTAGTGATTGGAAGAAAATGGTTTAAGGACGAAATAGTAAGATAGTCAAACAAACAAAGAAAAGAATGACAGCTACAGGTAGTATCAGATCATTTAAACAATGGATGAACGCATCAGTTGTTTATATTTTAGTTCCGCAGTTCGTTTTAACACGCAACATTCGGAACTTCGAAATAAGAACTCCACCGACAAACTTTCAGAGGATATTCAGGGATACTTTCTCAGTATTTTGTTAAATGGGGTCTACGGTCCCAGGAGCCTCCTTACCGAGTTGTTGCATTTCGTTTGGCTTCTTGTCTCAATTAGCTTTGTATCTGTTCTGCACTGAAAATAATGCACAACATTGTAAATGTCGAGGGTATGCGAGGTGTCATGTTTGAATTGAACAATTTTGTTTTCACTTACTGTATTTTGTAGTGCCCACTTCGCTTTTCCTTCTCAAGTTTGCGTTCAGTATTACTCTGGTCTGTTTCAGGTTTGTTTTTCTGGCAATGTTCGTTGTACTTTAACAGCGAATACACTGCAGTATGGATAAAGGGCTGGCAGGCATATTCCTCGTGTATGGTTTCAATGAGTGTAATGGAAGAGTGGCACAACTAATCTGCGCGTTAGAAAGCATTTCTCGTGCGAATCTCACCGTGCTCTTTTCTCGCATCATCTACTGCGAACTATGGATGAAGGGCAACAGGCAGATTCCGCATTTCTAGATTTCCGAAAAACATTTGATATGGTGCCACACTGCAGACGGTTAACGAATACGGAATAGGATCCCAGATACGTGAGTAGCTCGAAGACTTCTGAAATGATAGAACCCAGTACGTTGTCCTCGACGGCGAGTGTTCATCGGAGACAAGGATATCGTCAGGAGTGACCCCAGGGAAGTGTGATAGGGCCGCTGTTATGTTCCATATACATGCATGAGCAGCAATCTGCAGTTGTTTTGTGATGATGCTGTGGTTTACGGGAAGGTGTAGAAGTTGAGTGGCTGTAGGAGGATCCAAGATGCAGCTAGCTCTAAACGTAGAAAAATGTGAGTTAATGCGGATGAGTAAGAAAAACAAATGCGTAATGTTCGAATGCAGCATTAGTTGTGTCCTACTAGGCACAGTCACGTCCTTTAAATATCTGGACGTAACGTTGTAAAGCGTTATGAAATGGAATGAGCATGTGAGGATTGTTTTAGGGAAGGCGAATGATCGACTTCGGTGTATTGATAGAATTTTGGGGAAGTGTGGTTCATCTTTAAAGAAGACCGCATATAGGACGCTAGTCCGACCTCTTCGAGTACTGCTCCAGTGTTTGAGATCCATACCAAGGAGGATTAAAGCAAGACATCGAAGCAATTCAGAGGCGGGCAGCTAGATTTGTTACAAGTAGATTCGAGCAACCCGCAAGTATTACGGAAATGCTTCGTGAACTCAAATGGGGATCCCTCTAGGGAAAACGACCGTCTCTTCGCGGAACGCTATTGAGAGAATGTAGAGAACTGGTATTTGAAGCTGACTGCAGAAAGATTCTACTGCCGCTTAGTAATGTGGAGCGGGCAAATTCCCAGGGGGTGGACATTTATAAATGGGCATTTGCCCAAAGCAGTTTTAAATGCCTAAAGTCTGAGCATTTGTAAAAATTTACTTTTTAAAGTTTTTACTGGGAGAATGCATAATTTGCCAGTTAAAATAAGAAATAGGAGGAGACTCTCGATATTAAGTCAGCAAATGTTTACATTTAAACCTTGATATTTTCTTTCATTGCCTTTATACTAGGAAAGCGCTTCACCCTGACGTGGGTCCAGAGTCAGGCTACATCCATATTCAAATATTCGGACACCTGTTGGTGTATTGTCAGTGTAGCATCCTAGCCATGTTCAACTTTGTGTGTAGCGAGAGTGATTTCAAATCTCATTAGCGAGAAAGCGTGAGTGTCCCAATACTTAAACGTGGTAAACACCCCCGTGAGAGGGGCAGCTATCGCCCAGTTAGTCTTAACAATGTTCTGTGCAAATTGATCAAACATGTGATGAGCCTGTAGCTGTATTGGTATCTTAAGTCTCCGGGCCTTATAGCTGTGACCCTGGGAAGTTCATGCAAAGATCATTCTACCGCTGACAATTTGGTCTGCCTGGAGTCTGCTGTCGAGATCGCTTTTGCGTTATCGCTGTCTTCGACTTTCAAAGGGCTTATGATTCCACAGGACACCGTTACTTTCTCGCTATGGTACATAAGTGGATTCTCTGGGGCCCACTCCCAGTTTTTGTCCGGAACTTCTTATCACACCTTACTTTCCAGATTTAAGTCGATGCTTCCCACAGTACGCTCCACACACGAGAGAATGGGGTCACACAGTGCTCTACTCTATTGTGTATGCCCGTTTTTTCTAGTGACTTTAAATGGCCTAGTTACAGCCTTGAGGTCTGCAGTTTCACGCTCTTTGTATTCTGTCGATTTTTGCTTTTACTATTGCTGCTCAACTTTGGGTGTTGCTGAACACTGACTGCAAGGTACCATACGAAAGATGCGGCCCTGGGCTTTCACTCATGGATTTCGATTTTCAGCTGACAGGACATCGTCATGCACATCTGTCGCCATTGTACTGTCCATTTGGAACCAGAACTCCACCTCAACGATCAGTTGCTGTGTAATGGAGTCTTAGCGTTCTTTGGGGCTGGTCCTTCATGCACTGTTGACATGACTTCCATATCTTTGCCAACTTATGAGAAAGTACTTGTCACACCTTAATACTCATCGCTGCCCCAGCAACACCAGCTGGGGCGCAGATCGTTCTATGCTTCTGCGGCTTTACGAAGCTCTGATCCTGCCCCATCTTGATTACAGGAGTCTGGCTTATGGCTCGGCATCACCTTCATTGTTGCAGATGCTGAATCTGATGTACTATTATTGGATCCTAGTTGCGACATAGTCCTGTGAACAGCCTACTCACGTAGGCTGGTGTCCTTCCGCTACCGATCAGCTTCTAAAAACTGCTGCTCAGTTATAAGACACACATTCACTGCTCTCCAGAGCATCCGAACTACTATGTTCTTTTACCTGGTAGGGCGTTCCACCTTCTGAAACAGGGGCCTAGGACTGGAGTCACGATCGCAGCTCACGTGCAGTGGCTGCTGTGAATTCCACCTTGCCCCATTGTCACCTCATGTCAGGGAGCAATTGTGTATGCCCCCATTGTGTGCACGATGTCCTTGGATCTATCCCGACGTATCTTTTGGACCTAAAGACTTTGCTGACGTCATGGTTTTTCGCCACCTGTTCTTGGTCGCGCATGGTCTATCTGGGTTTGGAAGTGGTACATACTGATTGCTCTACAGTCGACAGATACACGGATTTAGCTTACACCCATGCAAGGTGCAGTGAACTACGCTCCCCGCCAAATGGACGCAGTATATCCATTGCTGAACTGGTGGCCATCAATTGAGCCCTTGGCCTTTATTCGTTCTTGCATTGGACGTTTTTAATGAACAGTATATCCTTGAGTAGTCTTCAGCCTGTCGACCAGTGCTACTCTCGACACCCATTGGTGGTGACTATCCGGGATCTCTTTTTTGATTTCCATTATGCTGGACAGTTGGCTGTATTTCTCTAAACCGCAGGTTACATTGGAATCCCAGGATATCAACATCCTGACTGACTGGCCACGTTGGTTTTAAGGATGCCGACTTTGGAGATGGGGGTACCGGAACTGGAACTTTGGTTGATTCAGTGCCATCAGTTGTTGGAAGCCTGGGAAACAGAATGGTGTGCCCTTATTTCTCTAAACAAACTGCAAGCAATAAATGGGAGGACGGTGCTGTGGCAGTCTTCGCTTCATGCTTCTTGCAGGGAATCCACTATTCTGTCAGCTTCACATGGGCCACATTTGGCTGACCCATGCCCACATACTGCGATGTGAGGATCCATTCCGCTGTCAGTGTGGTGCCTGTCTGACAGAGACCCACATCTAACTGTATTGCCCTCATTTTGGCTACCTTCTGATGAAATCTTAAATCAGCTGACAAGCTGCCTCTGGTGCTGGCGGACGACACCGAAGTGACAGATCAACTTTCAAGTTTTACTCGGAAAGTCAGTTTCTGTTTCTTCCTGTGAGGCAGGACACTTTGGTCTGAAGTGCTTGAGGGATTGGAGGGGCGCCTCATGGCCTGCTCTGACCCCGGGGGGGGGGGGGGGGGGCAGCATGGTTGCCATCACTCGGTGGTCTAACAGGGCCACTGCTCTTCCTACCTTATTATTATTATTATTTTCGATTATTCCCAATTAAGAGAGCGTTTGAACTTGAATTCCTTTATGATGATTGTTTATGTTTTTTCTGAGCCCAAATTTTCTTCATGTGTTCACTGTGTTGTTTCTTTCGCTCCGCTGTCCATTTGCACCCTGGTCTCTTCTGTGTTGTGGTGTCAAATTTATGTTTTTTGATGATGATCCTGAATTCAGTTCTATTTTCTGCATCGTTTACTGTTATGTGTGCTTGTCTGAGGTCCTCTTCAACTTCTTTTATCCATTTTGTTTTTGCCCTGCCTGAGTTGATGACTTTAAGAATTCGCTTTGAAATTCTGTTTTCATTCATCCTGTGGATATGTCCGTAGAACTGCATTCTTCTTTTCCTTATTGTATCCGTAATCTTGTCTGTGTATTTATATAATTCTGATGTTGGTCTCTTCTTCTAGATCCCTTGCTCTTGTATCGGGCCAAAAATTTTCCCGAGAATTTTCCTTTCTTGTTTCTCTATTTCTTTGATTTTAGTTTGCCCACCTATTTGTGTTGTTTGAGATGTATACAGTGCCTCCGGAAGTACGACAGTGTTGTAGTGCCTCAGTTTTGCGTTAATGGATATGGACTTCTTGTTATAATAGTTCCACGTGAGTTTATATGCTTTCTGTAGTTTTATCCTTTCCTCATTGGCCTTTAGGTTGATCCCTGATGGCTGGATGATTTCTCCCAGGTACTTAAAATGTGGTACTTGTATGATTTTCCCATGGGTTGTCACAATAGGCAATTTGTCTTGTGGCACTCTTTCTATGTACTGGGTTTTCTCATATGAGATTTGCAGGCCAGTTCTTTGTGCAATTTCGTGTAACTTCTCTATGGCGTTAGTGGCTTCTTCTTTTCTATTATTTGTGAGGATTGCAAGGTCATCCGCAAAAGCTAAACACTTCACATTGAATCTATTATCTTTTCTAATGCCAATTTGGATTCCTTTGACTTCTTTTTCCCATGTCCTGATAATTTTTTCAAGAATGATATTAAAGAGTAATGGTGAGAGTCCGTCACCCTGTCGCACTCCAGTTTGGATTTCAAATGGTTCCGAGATATCCCCCATAAATTTAACCTTGGAGACTGTGTCAGTTAATGTTTCCCGAATGATTGCTCTTGTCTTTCTGTCAATGCTAAATTCTTCCAGCGTCTTGCAGAGCGCTGCTTTGTCTATTGAGTCGTAGGCCTTTTTAAAATCTACAAAAGTAACCACTGTGTTTCGGGTGTTTCTCATCTGGAGAATCATTTTCAGATTCCAGATCTGCTCTATGCATGATCGTCCCTTGCGAAAACCAGCCTGGTATTCTCCTATTTGTGGGTCAGTTTGTTCTTCTAATCTATTCATGAGAACTTTTGATAGGATTTTATGTGACCGGTACAAGTGAGATACCCCTGTAATTATTTGGTTCAGTTTTGTCCCCTTTTTTGTGGAGTGGATGGATGAGTGCCCATTTCCATTCAGAAGGGATCTGTTCTGTTTCCCAAATGTTTAATATGATTTTGTGAATTTTTCCTTTTAATCTTTCATCATTTAGTTTCCGTAGTTCTGCAATAATTCCATCTTCTCCTGGGGCTCTATTGTTTTTCAGTGTCTTGATAATTTCTACTATTTCGTTGATGGTTGGCGGTTTAGCGTCAGGATTTGGTGTAGACGTCTCGTAGTGAATATCCTCTGTAGGTCTTTCGCAGTTGAGAAGTTTGTTAAAATAGTCTGCGAGGATTTGGCAGTTATTCTTCGTGTTAGTTTGTAGTGAACCATCCGGTTTCTTGAAACAGAGGTTGGGTGGCTGGTATCCTGCAATATGTTCTTTAAACGTCTTATAAAAATTCCTGGTGGTGTTCTTCTTAAAATCTTGTTCTTTCTCATCTAGTCGCCGTTTGTCATAATTTCTTTTTTCCCTCCGAATAGTTTTGGATGTTTGTTTTCGGATTACTAGCAGTTGTTGCCATTTTTCTGATGTTTTGTGACTATTGAAGTTTTTCCAGGCATTGGTCCTTTCCTCTATTGCTTGGTCACATATTATATTCCACCACCTGTGTTTTCTCCCTCTCGGGGGTTGACCCAATTTCATCGTGGATTTGAGGACGTCCACAAGTTCTGTCCAGTTTGTGGTGTTTGTCTGACTAATTTCGTGTAAGATGTTTTCCTTGTTTAGTTTTATGTATTCGGGGTCTGGTCTCAGCACTTTGTTTAGTTTTGGCTTTTTTCTATTGGGTTGTAATCTGGTCTTTATCTGTAGAAGATGGTGGTCTGAGTCAAAAAATCCTCTTCTCGTTTTCACATTCAGAATTTCTGCTGTGTTACTCTTGGAGATGGCCACATGGTCTATCTGGAATTCACCCAACATTGTGTTGGGCGACTTCCAAGTATACAGTTTCTTGTTGGGTTTTTTGAATTGTGTTGACATAATTACTAGGCCGAAATTTTCGCAAAAGCTTATCAATCTTTCCCCATTCTTGTTAGTTCTCTTGTGAACTGTATGGATTCCAATGATTTTCCTGTATTTTTTCTCTTTACCTAATTGTGCGTTAAAGTCGCCTAACAAGATTATTACATGGTGTTTGGCAATTTTGTTTGTCGTCTCTTCAAGGTCATTCCAGAAGTCATCCACTTTATGGCAGTTCTTCTTGTTATAGGTATTTGTGGGTGCGTGTGCGTTGATCAAGGTATATGCTTTGTTGGCCGATTTGACGGAGAGCGTTGATATACGTTCTGAGGCAGACTGGAAGTCAATGACAGAGTCGCTGATAGATTTGTGGGCTGCAAATGCTGCGCCAAACAGTTTGAGTCCTTTCTCATTAGTTTTAACTGCTGGTTTCCCTTTGTAGATCCTGTAGTTGTCTATCAAAATAGTTTTCGTCCGTAAATCGTGTTTCCTGGATTGGAAGGATTTTGATCTGGAATTTTTGCAGCACGTCTGTAAGTTGTTTGATCTTGCCCAGTTTGAAAAGAGTATTAGTATTAAGTGTACCGATGAAGTGTGTCTGTTTTGTGTGTAATAATTTGGGCGTCGTCTGGTTCTCAACCTTAGGCGTAACATGATGCTCCTGGTCCCCCCGGAATACGATGACCAGGTAAAGCCAGCCTTGCGACTGGTGCCCGGGGTAGTGGATTCATTCCTTGTGTTATCATCATGTTTGGTTTTCAAGTTGAAAACTAACTTGGTGGTGGTCCTTCCGAGGAAAGATCACGAGGAATACGACTTGATTGTTGAGATCAAGAAGGTTGCTGCAGCCGCACCATATAGGCGAACAGACGCTGACCCCTAACAGCTGGATACCAGGCAGACGTTAGTGGATTTCGGTTGATAGTTTTGGTCCACCCCGGGTATTTTATTTCCCCGGTACGCTCCATATCTGGAGAGCATTCCCCTATCCGCCACCTGGGGAGGCGCCCGATGGGAGACTATCAACTCCACATGGGCCTACCTTATTATTATTATTATTCTTTTACGTGTGTCGTTGTTTTAATGTTTTGTCATCGTTCTCTTTCCTGAGATTGCAACGACTTGTAGGTATTTCTAGTTTTCTTGTGGTAACATAGGTTGAGAAAAAACAGATCACATGTAGAGGGTGCGTCTCCCACAGCATAACACGTCCTGAGGACCTCCAGCCGCTTTCCGTGCGGAGGAACTCGCCCACCTCACTACTCCTAACCTAACCTAACCTAAGGATGAGTCGGAGAAACGCTTCATGCTGGTACTGAACCTCAACAGATATCACGGCTATTTCTTTCCTGATCCTCGGAAACGTATTGCCTCTAATAGTAAAAATTTCTATGGTATTCAAATATTTAGAAAGCTGTGGGCACTAAACCGGAAGTGGTCAGATAGAAGCCGTCTAAATATTAATGGTTTTGGTATTCGAAACACTCGTAGGACGTTATCCTCATACTAGATGAATTCCGTGAAAACTTCTCGTAAAAGACGTCTTCTCGCATTCTCTTGAAACATTCAATGGGAACACTGAAGTACCTCTGTCCAACGTGAAGAGTCTGAATATGTTAGACGGAAACTGCGCTACACTAGACATGTGAAAATCCTTTTGACCCATATGAAGTATTAGGAATACACACTGATGATATTATTGTGAACAACTGAGACATGCACTTTAAGAAATGAAAACAATGTTCCTAACATGTATTGCGTGTAAAGTAAATGTAAATTTGTCTCGCAGAATTTCCCCTTACACGTGAACTTCGCCATGTGACACGATTTCTAGAAATAATTTCTCCATCAGACTTCGTACTTCCATTTTCATTTGCGCTTGAACGTCACTGATAGTGTGACGGAAAAGAAGTTCGCTTGTCTCAAACAGGCGAGGTCAACTAGCGAAACTACACAGCTGACTCATTAGTGTTAACCCACAGAAAGAACACTCGGCAGTCACTTACTATGCATGTATCTAGTTGTTATCATGTTCTCTATGAGCGATATTCCGGTGACAGATATCACCTTCATCATAGAGTAGTTGTAGATTTCCTTGGAGTGTCGAAGTGCTTCAGCAGCAGTACCCTATAACAGTGACAGGCTTCAGCATTATCATCTATCTTCTCACTATAAAAACGTAATTACCACTTTTAGTGCGGTTTGAAATAATAATCAACGGTAACGTAGTTCATTGCCTACATTAACGTGATTTTCACTGTGCCTTTCGTATGTTCTCCCAAATTGACAGTTATTCGCATCACAGTCAAAAAGACCAAATTGATCCCATTGTTATTGACTAATGATTTTATGGATGAAGGCTAATCTTAATCGACGGGAAAGACATTCTCTAGCATCAGGTGCAGTTAATACTGGTGCTACATCTACTAAGTGTTCCCTACATGATAAATAGAAATGGCCTCGTGAACCGAGATCTGTGTCCACTTGGTGCACTCTCCGGCAGGGCAAGGTGCGTTTTCATCCTGTAGAATTTCTGGTTGGTTCAAAATCACTGAAATTGGGTGTTACAGTGTAAAATTTCATGAAAAAGCACACAGTTCAAAATATTAGCATTATAAACTGTTTCCTAACGGTAATGTTATATGTGCGTGCCTATACAACGCTTCTATTCTTCGCTTGTCGAAGCAATTACTGAAGCCGGCCAACTTCTTTTTAACAGAGAAAAATAACACATTGAGTGTGTACTACAGCAGTCATTCACAAAATTTGATTGCTCCATGAACTAAGCGTTGGCTAAATGTTCCTAACACAGCGAGCATCATCCAAAATACAACGGCTGACTCAGTGTCAGACTGGTTATGACACCCATCGCGCCACGTGCAATAAGGCAGAGCAATTACGCCACTTCAGTGCACTTCTTCATATGCAAAGTCACACATTAAAGCTTCTCGTTATACCTGGTATTTCCGTAACCAAGCCGACATAATGACAAACAGTGGACACACCCCGTATTAATGTACACCAGCAGCTGCCGGGTTACTTTTAAATATTTAATGTATGTGCGTCCATGTAAAAGATATACCCACGGGATAGTTGTTTTGAAAATGAAAACTTCATAGCCTACTCGAAGTTTAACCGCTGCTCCACTTGTACAGGAAATATTTAAGCTCCGCATTGATGACGAAACTGTCAGTTGTATAGTTCTCAGATGGGAAGATGCAGTCGGTGCCGTACAACACGTAATTTTTCTTTTGATATGAGATACTCTGAACTTTACCATATATTTCACATTAATGACAACTGACCTTATAAAATCCATATCGTGCCAACCTACAAGGTGACCGGCACTTACTTTCCGACCAACAACAGTAGTGCGTTTTCTGACACAAAGAAGTTCCACTGTTGTTTCGTAGATTCCATTCGCCATAAATTGCACGTGCTTTGTTACCGGATGGCACTTATTGTTATGTTGACTACTCTTGAGATCCAGACAAAAATATAAACAATTAAATAAAAATCAAATAGGTTTCTGTATGTTACGTCATACTTCTTCGTTCGGTTTCCCTTTTGATGTTTGCATGATTTCTCATATTTAGCTTTCACTTAAATGACGGAAAGAAACTACATTTTAGTTGCATTGCCAATTTTCTAGTCCTTTATTTTAGATCAATAGTTTACATCTGCCTATGTACATTAACATAAAATGAGCGAGGAAGTATTATGCAAACAGGAAACATAAAATCTCTCTCCGTTATTCCACAGCTTCGTTCTACTGATACAGCCACATTGACACATTGGTAAAAACAAATGTGTCGATGAAAAGCAAAAACTCCGACTCAAATGAAAGTGCGACAGAACCTCGCAACACGTGGCACGGGAGCTGAGTAGGATTCTTTGCACATACATCGTTGTAGGCGCGATATCGTTTAAATCTTATCAAAGTAATTGGGTTGCTGTGTTGATGTCCCGTCAACGATTAGAGCAGTAGAGAAGGAACAATACCTATTGTGGTGTAACAGCTTCAAATTCTTGTATAACAATTCCGATGTAAATTTTTAGTCGTTACCTAAATGACTTGAGTTGAATGACGGAATAGTTCTTTAAGCAAGGCCACGGCTGACGTTTTCCAATCGTCCTTGCCAAATAAGATTCTTAGCTCCGCCACTAATGATCTCGAAGGGACTCTAAACTCTCTCAGTTCCGTTCTTCTTTACCAGCTTGGTTGGAAAAAGGTTCGGAAAAGGAATTGGTCATGGCCTCTTTGAACGAATCGTCGCTGCATTCGCATGAAGAGATTGAAATAATGCTAAAAGCGGATTGGGATGAGTCGATGGGAATTTAACAGCACACCTCCCATGTATGGGTCGAGTCCACCTTACCGTCAGCAGAACAACACGGAGCTACGAATGCATCCAAGGCCGTTTACCAACGCCCACTCCTCATCACCCTTCTGGTGCCACATGCAAAATGTATCTCCATTAATTTTTCGATTTAATTATGAAAGCGAAGCGACCTCATTCTCTCCTCTCTTACTGGGTTATAACGGCAACATCAAATATCATACAAGAATTTGTCTTCTTGAAACCCCTGGAGGAAGATGGTCTGTTGCTTAACTCGGAGATCTATTGACGGTCTCAACTGAGGCAACGCTTTCCTTAACGTTACTGGCGTAGTCTCTCATGAATGAGGACGTGAAACAAACCACCACAACCACCTCCTTCACCGTGACATATTAGTCTGGAGAGTACGGAGTTTTCCGTCGAGACTCAAATTGATTGGTTCGAAACTAATCTTCCTGCACTAAGAAGTGTTTGACGAAATACTGTAAACGAGAATTCACATTAGCTTTAAAACAGCAGTGCAAAACAAACCGTAATTTTCCATCCAACCAGATTCCTCCACTGGTCAACGACAACACACACCTCTGTAGATAACAAAGACATCAGGCTGAGTGATAAACATAGACATGACGATGCAAACACACGCTGCACAACTGGAGCCTTGAGATCGGTTTCCGTGAAGCGTGCTAGCTGACGATGCTGTCGGTCTCAGATGGCCTCTGCAGCTTGTTCAGCGTTCTCACGAAATGGACTGAAACTAGCTTGTTCGTGGGCTAGTTGTTTATACAACACTAAACGAGCAATTGTTCAATTCCATTTCTCCCCACACATTCAACAACTGCATTTTGACTGCAGGATTTCAGATTTACCAAAAAAGGATAAACATGAAGACAGTAAATGCTATAAAATGCACAGGGAAAAAATGATTCTGTGGTATGTATGTCGAACAGAAATGAAACAAATTACACGAAATAAAAAAGCGATACTGAAAAATTTCTAGCATGCACTCTGATTATCAGAATACTGTAGAATGATTCTTTATACAGACAAACATTATCTGCTGAGAACGTTACAGAAAGACCGGCAGACAAACTAGGACTAAAACACACTCACGCTAGTTGCGAAATGGATTCAACAATTCAATCCAATTAGTTCATTAAATATACTAATGATCTAAAATAAGAAAACTGCCGATATATTGGTAAGATGGGGTAGTAATTCAATTAAGGAAACACAAAAATTAATTTTCATGAACTTATTTAAAGTTGAAACATCCTAGCAGATTAAAACTGTGTGCCGGACCGAGCCTTGAACTCGGAACCTCCTCATTTCACGGGCAAATGTGCTACTGCCTGAACCACCCAATATATTTCTATTTAAATTTGTTTATATAAGAAATCACAAATAGAGGTTTCTTTTCCTGCATAGTGCAAAGAGAGACTTACCCAAAATTGTTTTGTATTTCGAAAAATTGTTACGAAGAGTTTAACCTCCATCAAGGCAGTTGCAGTAAATGAAGTGTTTCAGAGATGATGATTATATGCGGACTATTTAACAAGGTATCCGTATAAGCGAAGTGGGACTGCTACGAATCATGATCGAATTTCTCGCTAGAACGATAGTGGATGACTTACAGAAATAACTAAAGACGGAGCACCAGAGCATCGTCAAGGCATTAGAAGAGCTAAGGGATGTTTATGCCGATGCAAACTTTCACAAGACAATTTGACAAAAAAACATTGACGGATATAAGATAATCTTTGATTATGACATCCGGCGCTTTGAAATGTTGCAGAAGTGAAGCTGGTAAACCCATAGCCCCCCTCTTCCATGAACCGTGGACCTTGTCGTCGGTGGAATGGCTTGCATGCCTCAGCGATACAGACAGCCATACCTTAGGTGCAACCACAATGGAGGGGTGTCTGTTGAACAGTCAAACGCGTGGCTACTGTAGAGGAACAGCAGTCTTTTCAGTAGTTGCAGGGGCAACAATCTGGGTGACGGACTGAGCTGGCCTTGTAGCATCATCCAAAACGGCCTTGCTGTGGTGGTACAGCGAATCGCTGAAAGCAAGGGGAAACTACAGCCATAATTTTTGGATAAGCCATTTACAACAACATCCCACGTTTCCCTGTCACTACCACCGGCATTAATCAGCGGAGTCTCCTACTGTTTAGTTGGAATATATGAAATCTGCACCTAATACCATAATAAGACCATGAAATTTATGCGAAAATCACTCGCTTTTTGCCTCAGATTTTCCACTACTACTGCTGCTGAGGCTGATAAAAGCATCCAGTAACCATCTTTGATCCACCTTTAACACTTATCTTATTACAAAATATTTCGCATTTTGAATATGTACTAATTTCTTTAGATATTATCGCGTTGTTACGGCCATAAAACACTGGCGTTCATCCTGTCTTTGCTATCTACCAGGGGTGTCTCCTGTGGGTCGGCAGGCACCTTTTTTCTGACGTTTCGGCAGAAGTTTGCAATTTCGTTTTTGGAAAGTGTAGCTGGAGTCAACCCAAACATAATGCTTATCACGTCTTTCATACGACGCCCAGTGACGACGAAAATGTCAATTTGTTTCCTGTTACAAACAAAATTATTTTTAAAGTGGAATATTAAGTGCTCATTCGATAGAGAGGTCGCAAATTAGTCTACGCGTTATTCGCTTTGTCGATGTGTATTAACAGGAACAGTAAATCGTGAAGAACAATCGGTGCTGCAGTAGCTTCTGGATGGCGGTAGCAGTCAGCGCGGGCCGTAGTGCTGCCCCTGAACCCAGGCGGCAGTCATCCGTACCGACATGAGCCATGGCTTGTAGCCGGGTACACCCAGTGTGCTCAGTTGCTGCCGGAAGAGCCTGCTTCACCTATCGGACGTGACCCCACCCCCGGCAAGCAGTGGTCACCGGCCATCTTTTCCGACCTCCCCACTATTTCCATAAGGGGCTCCATCACCCACCTACTACATCGGAGCTCCCAGTGACAAGCAATCCATTCCACCCCCCACCCCCCTTACCCAGCCGTGCGGCCAGTACCCACGTTCGCCCTCCGTTACCCGCCACTGTTCGCTATCCACCGTCGGGTGAGTACCACCGGCCGTGTTGTGCGAATCTATAGACGCTGCGACGTCAGAGATCCCAGGCGACACTGTCGGCTCCAGAGGCCGCAGCGCAGGCGGCCGGCGCCATAACCGCCCAGGCCAGCAGTTTGAAGCCTGTAGACCGTGGCCAATATTTTACGAACAGTGGTCAATTCCCCCTGCATCCGTACGCAAAAGGTGCAGTCTCTATCTATCTTTAATCAATTTTGGTCTGTACAACAAAGAAGAATGTAACTAATTCTAGCACTCGTCGGACGCAATTTATCTACTTCCACTACGCTACTTACGGTTTTACTTCTCAACGAAGTCAGTTCACACAATTCAAAGGATAAACAAAGTAACATCCACAGATACAATTCACTTCTATGCTGAATAACGTAAAAACAAAAGCTAAACTGAATCCTATGTAATAAACGGAGACTTCTTTGCTGCTAGCCCTATCGTTGGGCTACGGGACGTTGGATTTTAACGTAGCGTTGCGTTGATTCCGATGGAGCGCTAGCTTGAAATGAACAAAAAATAAATATATAAAAGCGGCTGTGCACTTGTTGAGGGAACGATACTGGCATTCACTTAACGCGATCACAGGACTGTAATTTGGAGCCGTTCCACGCCAATACAAGACAAATGTCTAAACTATTTACATTTCGCTGAATACAATTCTACTGTCGCAGATTGCTTTCTGCAAAGAGTATACACCAGTCGTGGATTGTTTTCTTTTAAATCGATTAAAATACATAAAATTAAAAGTACTTTCAAGTACATGCTTTCTACTTTTCTTGTGCAAATACGATACATATTTTTGAGAGTTCTCCAAATCAGCAATTAAAATGTATCAACTTAAAAATTTTCATTAGCGTCCAACTCAGAATGCCTCAATCACTCTAAAAACCACAATTCCTTAAAAATCTTGAAAAGTTCATTAATTTTGTACTTGCAAGCAGTAAAGCAGCAGTACACACGTTTCCCGAGTTTTTGAGAGCAGAAACAAGTTTTGCGTTTCCTAGTTCCATATATAGGACAGTGCAGTCATTCCAAACCCCCACAGTAAATATAAAAGCTTAACCATTTATGATACTCTTCAAAAGAGCAACTTATACTACTATTCATGCACATCGACGAAATTTCTCCATTCTGTAGCGTTTAGCTATTCGCCGAGAGCGGGGTCAATAGGTGCTGATTAGCGTAACGTATCGCAAGATATGAAAGTAACTATGACGTCACCAACCGAATAAGATGCCTGAACTTTGCTTCTGTCGGCGTTTTGTTGCACTTCTTGGTGTGTAGGCGGAGGAGAAAGAGACATAATTTTGGAACCGACGTAAAATAGTTACAACGAATACTACAGCTTGAGCTTTTGCAGTGTTAGAGGGCTCTGCGCTACAAAGATTCAAAGTGTTAATAAAAGAAGGTAATTTCAAGTAAATATGTGCTATTTGTAAACGTTATAGGATAACGGTGGGCGGGTTTAAGAACTGGAGAATGCGCAAAACTTTAATAGCGGTAGATAGACTGTGATTCCACCCACAGTTCACTGTATTAACGCGGTAAATTGTAAACGTTACGGCACGTAACCTCACATGAAGGGCAGTATTTCAAGAAAAAAGATGTTGCAGAGGACTTCAGTAAACATCAACGGTACTAAAGTTCGACCATACGCATTTCAGTGCCGCAACAAAAGCGTTGCAGTCGGGTTACATGGTACACTGTCCTTGTGTAATAATGTTTATCTTCAATTCTTTGACGTAAAATCAACTATATAGTTTGTTCATAGGCTTCTGTGTTCACTTCTTTCATTGTTCTGGGAGACTTCGTGTCTTCGGCCTCACACACAGGACTTTATTTCGTATTCCGTAAAAACCTTTGCTCTAAATCCAAATCTTAACCCATCACTTGTAGCTGGTTCGTCACTACTTCAGAAATCTCCACCAAGACGGAAAAGGATAATAGTTCAATACCAAGACACGTGCGAGCGCACTAAGGTACAACACTCGCCACCAAAAACGAATTAGAACTGATCATGCCCGCAGCATAGAAAACACTTTAGAATTCTTGTAAGGGAGAATAACTGCCGAATCGCTAACTTCGAGGTCCATTAGCAGTAACACTACCAAACAGCAGAACCATTCCAGAGAACCCGCAACTTGCCTCCTACATCAGGAATTCTGTCGGACGGTTCCTAAACTTCCCCAACATCAAACCACTCCTGAAATTTTTAAAAGAAGTCTTTCACCAAACAGGCTTGCCGAGCAGAACACAGTTATTGTCAATGGTAATCAATTTCCGTCGCAATAGAACAGTTATTGTCATTGGTAATCAATTTCCGTCACAACAGCACACAGGTATTGTCATTGGTAATCAATTTCCGTCACAATTTGCACTCCTTATCCATCTAATAGCCGTTCTGTGGAAGGTACTGTCCTCTGCCTGGTTTTCCCGATAGTTTTCTAATGTAAATTGGTACGGAAAAAATACTTAGCCGCGGTAAAGCTTCGAATTCATGAGCGAGTCCAGCAGACGCGGACAGTCACTCTCTGCAGCATGCATTCTACTACATCTGTACTCCACAAGCCGACTTATTGTGCCCCCAGGGGGCTCAAATCTCTTGCGAGTATTGTGATGAGTATGCAGTACTGCTCCCTTTTCTGTGCTGCAGTCTTACTGAATTTATCTTCTATCGGACCTATTCCGTAGGACAAGTTCACTACAGACTTCCTAGCTTGCTCGTAGGATGCTGGTTATGCGTTTCCCCACTTTGTTCCATTTTGCATCACCTATACCTTTAAAATTTGTTTGGTCCCCACAAATAGGTTTGACTGGCACCTTTTCAGAAGCGGAACAGTAAATGGTCATGGTAACAAAATGGTTCAAATGGCTCTGAGCACTATGGGACTCAACTGCTGTGGTCATAAGTCCCCTAGAACTTAGAACTACTTAAACCTAACTAACCTAAGGACATCACACACATCCAAGCCCGAGGCAGGATTCGAATCTGCGACGTAACGGTCGTGCGGTTCCAGACTGTAGCGCCTTTAACCGCTCGGCCACTCTGGCCGGCCATGGTAACAACCTGGGCGCCAGTGTCTGCTGCTTTCTGGTTCTCTTGGACGAAGAGAGTGAGCTGGGTTTCACACGGTCGATTCTACAGAGATTATTTTCGCTCTCTAGAAATTTCATAATACGCGAGCGTAAAACGTGTTATAAAATTCTACAACAGACGGACGTTAGAGATAAAGGCTTAGAGTTTCGTGCGTCTCTTCGACCATTCTTCTTGAAAACGAGAATTAGCTAGGCTTTTATCCAATCACGAGGAACGCTTTGCTCGTACAGCAGCCTACGGTACATTGGTGCTAGAAGAGGAACAAGCTTTATCCCCTACTACTTTATGTAAAATCGTTATGGTATCCCGTTAGGTCAAGTGGCCTTTCTTCTGCTGAGCAATTTCTGTACCGTGCCATTTATTTCGATATCCGCCATTTTGATGTTCGTGCGATGATTTAGTAGAACAAAAACAGTACAATCTTCCTCATTGAAACAGGGTGGAAAAAGGCGTTTAGTATTTCGGCGTTTTGTGTTATCATTCGTTGCAATGCCATTATGGTCATAGTGTCTGTACTGATGTAACATGATACCAAAACTTCTTAGAATTTTCTGTCAAGTCGGTTCATGAAATTTACTGTCGAATTCGTTAGACGCTTCACGCATTATGTACCTCTTCTGAGGCACTCTATACGCGGGTCCCGGCAGTGGACAGAGTCAGTCCTCTAGCCCAAAGATCTTGAAATGAAATAAAACCGCCGGCCGTTGTGTCCGAGCGGTTCTAGGCGCTTCAGTCCGGAAACGCGCTGCTGCTGCTACGGTCGCAGGTTCGAATCCTGCCTCGGGCATGCATGTGTGTGATGTCCTTAGGTTAGTTACGTTTAAGTAGTTCTAAGTCTAGAGGACTGATGACCTCAGATGTTAAAGTCCCATAGTGCTTAGAGCCATTTGAACCACTTGAAATAAAGCCTTGCTCCATAAAATCTGCATAAGTTACTAGTTCCTTTGAACTACTTAACCTTTCAGTACATCAATCGATTTAGGTAAATTACCGAACAAATATGGTAAGATATTAGCACACTGGAATAGCTGTTGAGAGGGGCTGGATTCACCGTCTCCCCCTAAATCGCCGAAGGAAAATGCCAGAAAGGTGGCTTCTTTCCATAATTTTGTCGGGGCCGAACTTGGGCCCAGCATCTACTGACACGGTCGATGAGGGGGCGTTAAATTCCAATTTACCTTCTTTCGTAGAGAAACTGAGAAAGTTGTAAATCATTCCGTAATTTGATTCACTTCATTACACCTACGTAATTTAAGCTCAGAGGTGCTATGCATGGCATTAGTCACAGTCCGTGGCTTTATAAAGATCTTATTGGTTAGAAGAAACTAGGCGTTCACGATTGCGTCTGAGTCGCAGTTATAGCCCTGAAATCACACAATTAATTTGTCACGTACTTGGGAAAAAAGTGTTCCACAAAATATAGGTTGAGTCTTTCAAAGAAGAAAACACCCAGCCATTATTGATAATGTTGTTTATCTAGCGTGCTTACTCGATACAGCGGCGCCAAATTAGTATAGTGCGATATTCGTTTTATCAGTATGTGTTAACAGGAACATTAACACACTGTGAATAACCAACATTCCGACAGCGACTCTGTACGGCGCCGACTGCTACCGCCAAGCAGCAGTGGTGCACAGTCCCAGCTAACGTACTGGTTATTCGTCGTGTTTTAATGTTTTTCTTAACACATACCAATAAAGAGAATATCGCACTAGACTAACTTTGGTCAGGTTTATCGAATAGGCAGGTAAAATTCTGCTTAACGAATCATTTTGCTTGTGACGGAAAACATACCGACGCCCCCCTGTCGACGCTAGATTTCGCAAGAAATACGTGACAAGCAGTATTTGTTTGGGCTGACACCAACTTCACATAGCAAAAACTTGATTGCGAATGTATGCCGAAACAACAGATAAAATGCACCTGACCACTCATATGAGGGACACCCGGCATGTGGAGCGGAAGCTCGGAAGGCTATCCGATCGCGAGAAACTTGGGACTCTCACCGAATCCAGATAACGAAGTCCTTGAGAGCGCACAGTTCCGAGTAAGAACATTCAAGTATCAAGCCTGCCGCTACCGAAGCAAGACAACTTCTAAACTTGTGCATTAGCGTGATGCCACTAAAACTGCATGTCAGTAACACAGAAAGCGACGCGTTTTATATTAAAAAAAGTAACTATATTCAATTCATTAAGAGACTTAGCATTCATCCTTATATGTGGATACTACTTCTCGAGTAGGAATTATCTGTTGTGTATTGCCTCGTGTTAAGAGCTGTCAGCCCACTAAAGGGTAGTAACTGCATAATATTTTTTATTTAAACGTAACATAATGAAGGTGAATACTTTTAAGCCTCCTAGTAATTCTTGTTTTCTAAAATAGTTGTTATTTTTGTTCCAGGCAATGACTATATTTGGGGCACTGGAAGAGTTGGTGTGCAATGCGAGCGTAAGTAGCCTTCAAATTTCAGATCATTATACGTGGAAACGTGTAACGTTTGCATAATCTTCACATGTACACTGATTAGCTGTACAGTTATAATAGTGAAAGGCATACTGCAACCTCAGTTCAGTCTGTTACGTTAGAAATAGTTTTGAAAACTTTGACATACTGTTTTATGCTGGCGGTCGTTGTAACTTGTTTAAGTTATGTTTATAATAACATGTGTTCAGTCACAGTCGGACAGTCAGATTTGTATTTGTTATTATTGTTTGTGGTAAATTTCGTCGGTACCTGGAAGAACATGAACATATTACAAACCGAAGTACATAGTGTTAATGTTGAACACTAATATTTATATTTCGTTATGAACAGGCTTTCAACAGTCTAGGCCACCTCAGATAACTTAAGACTGAACAGGTAGTCCACACAACATAAGCGACAGATTATAACTGTACAGAAATTGTTGTTTCTGAAGACGTGTGACCATTTTACGGCTACATACACTATCTCATCAAATGTATCCTGACACCCCCGTGTAATGCGGAACTGACTACTGGATATCACGGAAGGCGGACCCGCCAGCATAAAAACAAGCGGGGAGTAGTGTTCCGGCCGTAGAAAAGCAGTGAAATCAAAATGGATCGGTCGGGAGAGGTCAGTAACTTCGAACGTGGATTTACAAACCCATCGGTGAAGTTTCAACACTTCTAAAGAGCCCTAAGTCGACAGTTGGTGACGTAATTGTGAAGTGGAAACACGGACAACACAACTAAACCAAGGCCAGATATAGCTCATGTACTGACGGACTGGGACCATCAAGCACTGTGGTGGCTGGTTGCAAAAGTCTCAAGAAATCAGCAGAAGGAATTACTGTTGAGTTCCAAAATGCTACCAGCAGTAAAGCTGGTACAGTGATTGTGCTTAGGGAGTAAAAAGAAAATTGTTTACAATGGTCGAGCAGCTCCTAATGAGCCACACGTTTCTGTAGTCAGTGGTAAGTGAACCTTGATGTGTAAAGAGCGACGCTACAGGGCAATGGATGACTGAAAACGAGTAATTTTGAGTAATAAATCGCGATGTACCCTGTGGTAATCCGATGGAAAGGTTTGGGTTTGGGAAGTGCGGGAGAAAGATACGTGCCATCACGTGTAGTGCCAACAAGGAAGTACGGAGGAGGTGGTGATAGGGTGTTATTCACGATTCGGTTGTGGTCCCCTTATTGTGTTTAATATAAAGCACTGTTTACAGAATTGTGCAGTGCGTACTATAGAACAATAATTTGGAGACGATGACTTTACCAGTATGACAATGCACCCTGTCACCAGCATCATCTGTGATGCAATGGTTTCTGGACAGTAACATTCCTGAAATGGACTGGACAGCCCAGAACCCCGACCTGAACTGAATGGAACACCTTTGGGATAAGTTAGAACGTAGATTCTTCTCCAGAACCCAGTGTCCCAACGTGACTACAGTCTCTGGTTGCGGCTGTTGAGGAAGAATGGGCTGGCATTCGCCCGCAGACACCTCAGTCAACGTGTCCCCGGCAGAGTTCGCCGCCATCATAGGTGCAGGGTGGACCCATTCCATATTAATGTCCGCTAACAGGTGTCTGGATACTTTTGATCAGATAGTGTACGAGTATATTTACGAAAAACTCAGACTATTGAAATACAGAAATTGTTCATATCTTCTTTGTATATCATATTTAATATGTTCCAGAACGCCGCGCATAAAACGGGATTTCACGGTGCTCGTACCTAGGGTTTTATTGGTGATAAAAAGGCAGGGTCAAGTGTTTTGGATAGCCCTTGCTCTATGGAGCATTTATATACCCAATAGAAGGGTCATCTTACTATCACTATCCTACATTACAAAGTATGAATATTACATATTTTCTTCTGCGTAGGCAAACGGAGCAAATCGGTGGATTCTTTTTGCATTTGATGTGGTATACGGTGGGCTTGATGTGACTTAATGAGGTACCATTGGTTCACGGGTGGTTCCCCGGCAATCCTCACAAAACGGGGTTTTTACTAAATTTTCGCCGTCCCCAGCGGACAAAAGCTCAGATGAGATTTCCAATACAGCTATGCACAGCAAATGGGTAAAATTTTTACCTATATTCCTAAGACGCAGATCTCAAACAACCTTGAAAATTTTAGTGATACCTTCATCCGTATCCACGATACAGAGGTTCAAAGTTACACTACATGTACAAGTAAAATACGCACGTGAAATCCGGTTGAGGCGAAAACGTAGTTTATAAAGTGACTTGTCAAGTGTCTCCGAATGTTCTATTACTGAAGCACGTGTAAAATTTTTTTTGCACGTAAAATAAGGTCTGAGGTGGAAAATTAGTTTTGCATTATTTCAGTTTCACATAAGTAAACTACCTAAATTTTACTGACCAATACATTCGTTTTCATATGAGTTACATATCCAGCTGTAGAAGGCAAAAGGAGGGAACCAGCGGGAAAATGCTCCTCTCGGAGGACAAAAAGGTGTTCATATTTATTAAAATGACTCTAACTGAAAAGTAGCCGGCCGGAGTGGCCGTGCGGTTCTAGGCGCTGCAGTCTGGAACCGAGCGACCGCTACGGTCGCAGGTTCGAATCCTGGCTCGGGCATGGATGTATGTGATGTCTTTAGGTTGGTTAGGTTTAATTAGTTCTAAGTTCTAGGTGACTGATGACCTCAGAAGTTAAGTCGCATAGTCCTCAGAGACATTTTTTTTTAACTGAAAAGTGGGATACCAGCTTCCTTCATTCTACCTTACTCAGTACCTCTAATAATTTTCCCAAAAATTTGGGCATCCTAACGTATTCGCACTTTTTTATGCTTAGAGAGAAGACAAGTGGCAGTGGCAGAGGGGCGGACAATGAGTTGGCCTGAATGAGTGGTTGAGAAAGGGCAGCTTGGAGTGGATGGGTATGCTCCACTTGCAGCGATGGACTAGTAAGTGAGAATGAGTTAGTTAGGAGAGCCTGTGGTAGTTTAAGATGAGTTACGTGTTAAAGAAGTCGCGAATGTATTTGTATGCCAAAATTTTTGGGAATATTTTTAAAGGTGCTGAAGAAGGTAGAATGAGGGAGCTGGTACCCCAGTTTTCAGTCAGTCTCATAAATAAACGGGAACATATTTTTTGTGCTCCGATTGGCGCATTTTTCCGCTGGTAGACGTATAGTCGTAAAATCGTCACATATCTTTGGAAATAACACTTGTACAACTGCAAGATCTCGCTGATGATACTTGGACTGTCTATTCAGTGTAAGTTGCCTGATCGGGCCTAGGAAGCCGTAAGCTGGCTCACTGCGAAATATAAAATAGATATTATTGTGGAACATTTATACTGCGTATTTCAGTTTTTAATGTCGTCGTCGTCGTTGCTGTTTTAGTAGCTGAAAAACACCCACTTCACTTGGTCTTCTGTTTTCTTAAAATATTCGACGACATGTAAAAACCAACATTCACATAAATCATAGAAATCTTAGTATTTCGCGCTCAAAAGTACTCTCGGATGTTCAAATAATACTCTCACATCTACTTGCTTTCTGAGTGTCACACTGTTAAACGTTAAGTAATATTAACCCACTAACATTCCACTTAAAACACTATTCACTACCTCAAGAAATCGACTTTGTTAAATTTATTTCGCTTTCTATCACCTCCCCTTTCCCTTGAAGTACTCTGATCGATTTCGAAACGTATACCGCATGCATCTCGCCATCGGCCATGCAGGGTGGCCAAAACTTTCTGAAAAGCTTGCAAGGGTGTTGCGGGGTCGGTTCTGCTGAGAAATTATTTTTCAGAAAAAATTCGGTACCCTGCGCCGTTTCAGAGTTACGCAGCATTAAGTTAGCCAAATTGAAGCGGCCCGCCAGGTACGGTGTCGCCAAATGTATGCTTCTTTTGGTTTCTGAAAACCGAACAAGAGAGCGGCGCAAAAACTGGATGTGGGGCGGTAGCAAAGCCAACGGCTGAACAGTCTCGTGCGCTGCATTTATGCTATGAGAGCAACTGACACTAACTTGCCCGCAACGGCCTGATGGCCGAATTTAAATGCTAATTAACTCGGACACGGCGCAATGTAGCGATTTTCTTTTTCCTAACAATTATCTATCAGCACAACCTACCCTGCAACGCCCTTACGAACAAGGGACCGATGACCAAGCACTTCGGTCCCTTTCCCCCTCTCTCTTAAACAAACGAACCCTTACGAGCTTTTCAGATTGTTTCTGACCACTCTGTGTATACCTTCTGAGCTGAGCTGGAACATACACCATCACTGCAGGCATACGGAACATCTCCAACATTCGGGCCAGTCTCCGTCATTTTGGCAATAGATCGCCAGTGGCTCCACCGACTTCATGGTCAAAGTCCACTGGTGCAGTACCCTCTTTTGACACACTCTCTCTCTCTCTCTCTCTCTCTCTCTCTCTCTCTCTCTCTCTTTCGAACACAACCCCCCGCAGTTCCAAGCTGAAAACCACCTTCATGGATGGGGGATACAGGGCTACCATATAATATAGTTTCCGTGGGGCTGCGGAGGTGGGTTGCGGAGTTAGAGCGGCACGCACGAACAAACCACGTACTCATATTTTGATTCCTGTGTCGTGGCAAACGAAAATTTCTGCTATACTGAGATCCGAACTGTAGATTTGAGTTGGTCCTGGGAGCGTGCACACTCATGGCATTGTCTGATCTGTTAGGAAGGCCATCCATTTTCAAATCCCAGTTTGGAACAAATATTAATGTTCACGGCACACAAAAAATATAGTTGGAACTGCAAGAGTTGATTTCAGTGTTTCCATATATTTCTAGTTCTTTTCAAATTTGTGTGAAGTTCTAATTGTCACCGTCATCCCCGTGAACTTTTCAAGCAGCTCACCAAATGTTGGTTCATTAAATTGTTTACTGTCGAAATTATTTGGCACCGGACTGTAAATTTATGTATAGTACTCCTGGACTCACTCATTCCCAAGGTACACGTGTCACAGTAATGAAGTTTCTAACCGAGTGCTTAAGTAATACGTACCCAATCGAACCTTTACTCAAGCTGTTCTTAAGAATAAAAGAAATTTATGAAAGTTGTCTTCAAACTAGTACCAGTTTATAATGAACAATGAATTCACTATGCTTTAACTTCAGAGAAAAATGGCCTGATGATATCTTTGACTCACACGAGTCCGTTGTTCCTTCTTGAGTTATTCATTGCTCTTCGAGTAGATAGGGTTGCCATAATATATTGAATGTTCTCTCAGCCAATACGAAACTTCAGTTAATACATGATTATTACACGTCGTTGGACGTTCCCACACATCGCGGTCTCTCTCCCCCCCCCCCCCCCCCCCCCGACCCGACTCGACCAGCTTCCTGCTTCCGACTGCATCAAATAATATTCCATCCTGTGTTGATTAGCATAGAGCTGACGTTAATCCACAGCAATTAAACAATTAATGTTCTCGCAAAACTTGACTCAGTAGGACGCGCCATGGCGCGCAACCGCGACCTGCCGTACAGGTTCACGCAGTCTGAATCATACCTGATGTTACGGTCGCAGGTTCGAATCCTGCCTCAGGCATGGATGTGTGTGATGTCCTTAGGTTAGTTAGTTCTAAGTTCTAGGGGACTGATGACCTCAGATGTTAAGTCCCATAGTGCTTAGAGCCATTTGAACCATTTTGAATCATACCCTGGCACCAAATCGGCAGTCGCCAAAATCACAGCTAACAGGGATGATGAGACATTTTCGTGCTCCTGTGCTACTCCGAAATGACAAAGATAAGTATGGGTAGATTTGCTTCGTGAACTACGCTATCGATGTATGAACTCTTCCGAACTGTAGAGTACTTCCACTTACCTTTATACGTTTACTGAAAGTATATACACCATGGTGATATTTGTTTACATTCTAAACTAGCAATAAGTTCTACCTTTCTCACTAGCTCATCAAATCATAAATGACTTTTATTCCTGTAAAAGCCGGAGAAATAAACTGTTTCTGTAATGTACAGTTGTCACTGAGGAAAATGCTTGCTTTGATGATTCCGATACGTCAAAGGCCGTGTGAGAAAATGCTGCTATGACCTATCTACAAGAAATCGTTAACTTGTGCGATAATTAAGCTTTGTGACCATGACGAGTTCGTCAGCAAGTTACTCAGTTGAAGAATAAAAACTCTGTAATCGTGTGCATATTTATGAGATTAAATCGGGTGAACGTTGGTAAAACTCCCTGTATTGTACAGCTGTTTTGGAAAAGGATGTTAAATTTTGCCATGATGCTGGCGGCTGTGACTTAATTTTCATGGAAAACGACTACCGTCCCCATCGAAACGCCCGCGTTGGTGTGATATTCTTAAATGAGGATACCGCTCGAATGGAATGGTCTGAATACTCATCAGACTAGGGTTTTACAGCGTTTGTATCGGATACTCTTGCGAATGTGTTGCACTGCTGATGACCTCGCCGTTGAGCGCACGTTAATTCCAAGATTTGTTGCGCAGAGAATGGCATCACCTGAGTTAACAAGAAACCCGAACTTTTGAACAGCCTCATTGAGTGTGTCTGAAATCCTGTCATATCACACACAGCTGTCTGCGTGATGGTGGTCCCAACTGCTTCTTTTTTTTTCCAAGCATGGGGCACAAACAAGAACTGTCTTGAACGATTTTCCTTTAGAGTGCCCGTGGTGGGAATTCCTGCCGTCGGTATATTCAATATAGACAATCTACCAAAAAGATGCAGCGCCCAGAAGACATGATCGGATGTCAGTCTGACTTCACACACACACACACACACACACACACACACACACACACACACACACACCAATCGGCGTGTATCTAAAACTGATTAAGAATTGCAGTTCTCTGTGACAGAACGGCCATCAGGGTTGCGTCAGTGCCGAGCGGGGTAGCCGCACGGTCTATGGCGCCTTGCCACGGTTCGCGCCGCTTCCCCGCCGGAGGTTAGTCCTCCCTCGGGCATTGTGTGTGGTGGTCTTTGCGTAAGTTAGTTTAAGTAGTGTGTAAGCCTAGGGACCAATGTCCTCAACAGTGTGGTCCCATTGCCACCGCTTGAGTGCACCAGTATTGTTTGTGCTTAGTTTTGTTACCATACCTGGTAGGGTATATAAGGGGCGTGAACACCCCCAGATGTTGAGCGATCACTATGAAGGACACGTAGATCCCGCATACTCTTCTGAGAGAGCGTTTTCTGAGAGAGCGGTATCAGTGCCTGACAGTTTGAAAGAGGCCTCATTGTGGGTGTCCATTTGGCTGGCTGGTCGAATTGTTCAGTATCCAGATATGTGGGGCATTTGGATGTGACAGTGGCCCTACGTTGGACTGCATGGGAACGTCCCTACGTTGAACTGCGTGGGACCGTGAGGGCAACCTTTTCGTTGCCAAGTTTCCGGTCGACCCCGTCTGAAAACCACAAGGGAAGATCGTGGTATTGTGCACCGAGCACATCGTTATCCTTCACATCTGCGTCAACCATCCGAAAACAAGGAATGTAATTTCTGCAACATTTTGGTCATCCCGCACCATTGGTAGGAGGCTAGCAGCAGCCGGACTAGAGAATTACCGTCCCATACATACACTTAAGTATTGGAGGGCAGCGTGGAGGGTAAAAATCGTAGAGGGAGATCAAGAGATGAATACACTAAACAGATTCAGAAGGATGTAGGTTGCAGTACGTACTGGGACATGAAGCAGCTTGCGCAGGATAGAGTAGCATGGAGGGCTCCATCAAACCAGTCTCTGTACTTACGACAACACATACTTTGCCGTTAACACCACAACACAGAGCTGCGATTAGAGTGATCCAGTGGCCGGGAAGCGCGGACTGCTGGTAAGTGGCTTCCCATTGTTTTCAGCGATGAATAGAGCTACTGCAATACTCTGGATGACTATCTTTGCGAGTATGATGGCGAATAGAGGAGAAATCCCATTCTTCCAATGTTTGGGAGAGGCCCGGTGATGTTAATGTGGGTGGCATGGTATGGGCACCGATCGAGTGTGATGGTAGTGATGGAGAGAATTCTGACCGAACTACGGCATGTCATGGACATCGTTCGACCTTATGCTACCTCTCGTGCGACAGTGTAGTGGAGCCATTTTTCAACAGAACAATGCTCGTTCACTCATGGCTTCTCAGTATGAACCGTGTGCGTGATATTGAGGTATTCCCATGGCCAGAAAGATCCCCAGATCTGTCTCCTATAGAACATGTGTGGAACCATCTCTGGCGTCAACACCGTCCCAGTGCTAGTGTCCGGGCAAGCTTGCCGCAGGAAAGGATACAACGGATGTATGCATAAAAGGCCAGAGCGGACGCAACGTCATACTGATGTGGGCTCATACTGCCAAATTCTTTGTAAACTTGGCTCGATTTTGTAATAACTGAAGTAACATCACATATACCTTCAACCTGTAAAGTTCCATTTCGTTTCCTCCTCCCTCCTGAGTGCTTCACTTCTATTGTCTGGTTGGTTGGGCCCAACCAGCGAGATCATCGGTCCCATCGGATTAGGGTTGGATGGATGAGGACGGAAGTCGGCCGTGCCCTTTCACAGGAACCATCCCGGCATTTAAATGAAGTGATTTAGGCAGATCACGGAAAACCTAAATCAGGATGCCCGAACTCGGGTTTGAACCATCGTCCTCCCAAATGCGAGTCCAGCGTGCTAACCACTGCCCCCAAATCGCTCGGTTTTTTGTCATGTAGTGTGTGTTCTCATGAACTTCTGATGCCTCAGCCCCCACGTTAACAGAATGATGATCTATGATAATTCCTAAAAATGTAATCAGTAACAATTGTCACCTTTCTTCTTCTCCTCCACGCTCAATAATTACAAACCTTCTAACAAAAATTAAAAAAAAATTGAGACAGACTGACGCTACTAATAAGGGGACCTCCCCATCGCACCCCCCTCACATTTAGTTATAAGTTGGCACAGTGGATAGCCCTTGAAAAACTGGACACAGATCAATCGAAAAAAAAACAGGAAGAAGTTGTGTGGAACTATGAAAAAATTAAGCAAAATATACAAACTAAGTAGTCCATGCGCAAGATAGGCAACATTAAGGACAGCGTAAGCTCAGGAGCGCCGTGGTCCCGTGGTTAGCGTGAGCAGCTGCGGACCGAGAGGTCCTTGGTTCAAGTCTTCCCTTTAGTGAAAAGTTTACTTTCTTTATTTTCGCAAAGTTATGATCTGTCCGTTCGTTCATTGACGTCTCTGAAATATGTTTAGTGTCTGTTTTGCGACCGCACCGCAAAACCTTGCGATTAGTAGACGAAAGGACGTGCCTCTTCAATATTCATTGACCTTGTTATTGAAGTCGCGAGCTACATTTGCTGGATTCATATTGCCCACGGAATACATCTCAGGTATTTAATGCACTCTCGTCCAAAGTAGCGAACAGTCAACTGCCAGCCAGGGAGCCTCGTTAGCAGGAATACTCTCTCTTCCGTGCGCTGTAGTCGACTGACGTCGTGAGTTTCGATGTTTAAGTGTAGCGTCCCCATACTACGGCGCAGTTACCTCGCATCGGACGGACGGACGGACGGACGGACAGATAATAATTGTCTGAAAATAAAAAATTAAACTTTTCACTCGAAGGAAGACTTGAACCAAGGACCTCACGATCCGCAGCTGCTCATGCTAACCACGGGACCACGGCGCTCCTGGGGTCATGTTCTCCTTAATGTTGCCTATCTTGCGCATGGACTACTCAGTTTGTATATTTTGCTTATTTTTTTTTTCATAGTTCCACACAACTTCTTCCTGTTTTCTCGATTGATCTGTGTTCAGTTTTTCAAGGCCTATCCACTGTGCCAACTTATAACTAAATCTGAGGGTGGTGCGATGGGGAGGTTCCCTTGTAAGTGCTAAAGTATGGAGTGTACATCCCTCTCCCATCCTCTATACCCACAAAATCCTAACGCGACATATCATTGCTTTAGCTAATTTATCGTGGGTTTCTGTTTACCTCATGTTCCGTTTCTCCTTTCGAACTCTAGAACACCATGTTCAGTACTTCCTTTATCACACCTGTTAATATTTCTGAGAGCCCACGAACAAGTCTGCAGTAAACCGCTTATCCAGTGCAATTGAGCTGATTAGTTTTTATAAAACTGACCCCAACGCCATGACACTGTTAAAGTTCGAAAACCATTAGCTTATTAATACCTACGAGAAAACGTTTCTTAGTTCCAAGACCGGAAGAAGGCCAACACCGGTCGTCTTCTTCTTAAGTTGCCAATCCTAAGATTGATTTGCAGCAGCTCTCCATTCAGTGCGATTGTCGGCCAGCCTCTTCAATTCCGTGAAACTTCCGCATACTAGGTCCTGCATTATCTGGCTTATGTACTTTCTTCTAGGTCTGCCTCTTGCCCTTTTGCCCTCCACAAGGCCTTCCGTTATAGTGTGGAGAAGACTTTCATGTCTCAGAATGTGTCCCATCCATATATCTCTCCTCTTCTTGACCGTCTTCCAAAGAACTGGAACTTCCTCCGCTCTCTGCAGGACTTCTTCATTTATCATCCTGGCCGTCCATGGAATTTTTAACATCCTTCGCAGACACCACATTTCGAATCCTTCAATCCTTCTTCTTTCGTCCTCTCCAAGTGTCCAGGTTTCGCTGCCGTAGAGAAGCACACTCCCAACAAAGGTCTTTATTAACCACTTCCTTAACGACAGACTTATCATATTTGATGTGAGGAGTCCTTTCCTTTTATAGAATGCAATCTTTGCCTGATTTATTCTACTTATTACATCTTTCCTACTACGACCATCTGATGTTATTCTGCTTCCCAAGTAGACAAAGTCTTGTATTTCTTTCAGCTTCTCTCCATTCAGCCTTATATTCGTAATTGCTTGATTATTTTGTTTGCTTGTAACTAAGATTTTTGTTTTTGACTTATTAATTTTCGTGTTGTACCGTGTAGCAAGAGTGTTTTCCATTTCCTCCAACACTACTTGTAATTCTTCCTCATTTTCCGCTAGGACAGCAATGTCATCCGCAAAGCGCAGCATATCAACTATTTTTCCCTGGATCCTGATTCCATTAGCTTGTCCTAACTTTTCTCTGACCTCGTCCATTGCTTTCTGTATGTACATATTAAAGAGGACAGGGGAGAGTGCACATCCCTGTCTCACACCCTGTTTAATTTTTGCTTGTTGTTGATGTTCCCCACACCTCACTATTGCCACCTCTTCTTTGTATATGTTCCATATCGTTCTCCTGTCCTTGTACTTAGCTCCAGTTTCCCTCAATATCTGGAATAGTTTTTTCCATTCAACCTTATCAAAGGCTTTTTCGAGGTCAATAAATGCTATGTAGGTGTCCTTTCCTTTTTCCATTCTTTTTTCTATTATGAGCCTTAGGGCCATAATGGCTTCTCGCGTACCTCTCTCTCTTCTAAAGCCAAACTGGTCTTCTGTGAGCATGCATTCCACGTTCCCTTCAATTCTTCTGAGGAGGATGGTCGTCAAAATTTTTGATGCATGTGATGTTAGGCTGAGGGTTCTGTATTGTGCACACGATTTTGCTGGCATTTTCTTTGGTAATGGAACAATAATAGACTTTTTGAAGTCCTCAGGCAGCTCTCCAGTATCATATATTTGGCAGATTAATTTATACAATTTATCTTTTATTTCTGTTCCAGCTGCTTTGATGATTTCTGCAGGCAATGAGTCAATTCCTGGTGCTTTTCCGTGCTTAAGTGCCTGTAGTGCCTGATCAAATTCAGACCTTAGTATGCTGTCTCCTAGTTCATCTTTATCTACTTCGTCCTCACTTTCAATCATGTCATCTTGTACGTTGCCTCCATATAATTTCTCTAGGTATTCCTTCCACGTAAGTGCTATATCTTCATGATTATACACCATCTTATTATCCTCTCTTATTAGGGCATTACATCTAATCCTTTGTCCTCCTGAGAAGAAGCGTTTCACTGTTTTGTATGCTAATTCAAGGTTCCCTTTCTTCAGAAGGTCTTCAACTTCTTTGCATCTGTCTTCAAGGAATCTTTCTTTTACTTGCTTCAACTTCCTGTTGATTTTGTTCCTAAGCACTCGGTATGCCGTTTTCCCTTCTTCCGTTTCATTATTTTTGAGCTTCCTTCTTTTCCTCAAACATAAGTATTATTTCATCAGTTATCCACTCCTTCCTCTTTTCAGGTTTTTGTTTTCCAATTATCTCTTCAGCTGCTTTTATTAGGCCATCTCTCATATTTTCCCAATGTTGTTCTACATTCTCTATAGGATGCTGTTGAATTAGATCCTTAGCCCTTTCTTGGAACTCCTTCTGCGTCTCACGGTTTCCAAGCTTCCCTATATCCAGTTTTCCATTTCCTATTTTCTTCCTTATGCATTTGAACTTGAGTCGGCATTCCGCAACAACCATGTTGTGATCACTCACAATATCTGGGCTTGCGTATGCTCTAGAGTCTTTTAGTTGATTTCTAAATCTATTTTTGACTAGAATGTAATCAATTTGGTATCGTTCTCTATCCCCTGGTGACTTCCAGGTGTATCTTCTACGGGGGTGATGTTGAAACCACGTGTTCGATATTATCAGTTGATTCCTGTTACAAAATTCTATAAGTCGGTCTCCTCTATCATTCCTTTTACCAAGGCCGTAGCGTCCAACAGCTGGCTGTACCTCTTTATCACCTACTATTGCGTTCCAGTCTCCCATGATTATTAAATTTGTTTCTCCTTTGATTCCTCTCAAGGTTCCATTGAACTCTTCATATACAGCTTCAACTTCCTTAGCCTCCTGGTTTGTGGTAGGCATATAGACCTGTATCACAACCGTCTCTGTAGATTTGGTATCCAGACTGACAAGTATTATCCTTCCTCCATATTGTATATATCCCTTCACTCTCTGCCCCAATTTTCGACTCATAACTACTCCAACCCCACCTGCTCCAGGTCTATCTTCTATCGTTCCTCTGTGAATTATCCTGTACTCATCACTCCAGAAATCTCCGCAGTTAGGCCATCTCATTTCAGACACTCCTAGTATATCCAACTTCATTTTCTTCATTTCTTGCTTAAGGTTTTCAGGCTTCCCCCATCTGCAGTAAGGTGCGGACGTTCCACGTTCCAATTCTACTATAGCTCTTTTTATTTCCTTTCTTCCTATGAACTGTTGAAACGAGATCTCTGGTAGTCCCCTCCCGGAGAACCGAATGAGGGGCTATTACTCCGGATTGCATTTTTACTAGAGCTTGTTTCATATTCATATTATGGCTGCTGATACTTGAGAAATCTAATTAGATCTTTAATGAAGTGGTTTCTCCTTGCCTTCTTCATTCTATGCCGTTGGCCATCATGTGGCTCTTCCGCCTTTAGGGACAGTTTCCCATCCCAAGGACAAGATAGTGCCCTGCCTCTACCTGCTCATCCGCCCTCCTAGGAGGCCGTTTCGCTTGGTAGAGGGTGTCTCCTTATTCCGGGAGATACTCGGTCGCCATATCCTCGTTAGTGGTAACAGGGTGTACCGTGCAGCAATCCTTGGCTGCAACTCGTGAAGGTGAGGTTGGCATTTGTATGGAGAGGCTGTTTGAGACGCATCACATACCTTACACCGGTCGTAAAATTTTAAAATATTTATTGCAGATCAATTTCAGCTACTGTGTTGCTATCTTCAGTGCTGCAAGAATGGAAGACCATAACGAGAATCAGGCATTAAAATACAGGGTGACAATTACTGAACTATATCAAGAAAACGTAAATTAGTTACAAACTACGGCGTGCACACACACTTTATTCCACCTGTAAACGTCACTACCAGTATTCGGATTTAGGTTATGCCATGTTCGATATGCCTGCCACCATTGGCGATGATATGGCGTAGATGAATAGCGAAGTTCTGCATGAGCCGCGGAAGTCTCGGAACATCGATGCTGTCGATGACCTCCTGAATTGCTGTTTTCAGCTCGGCAATGGTTTTGGGGTTATTGCTGTACACCTTGTCTTTAATGTAGCCCCAAAAAGGAATCTCATGTTTTCAGATGCGGAGAATGACGGCCAATCGAGGCCCATGCCAGTGGTATGTGTGTACCCCAGAGCCAGAATGCGGTCCCCAAAGTGCTCGTTCAGGACATCAAACACACTCCTGCTTCGATGGGGGCGAGTCCCGTCTTGCATGAACCACATGTTGTCAAAATCAGGGTTACTTTGGATAATGGGGATGAAATCATCTTCCAAAACCGTGCCATTAGTTTGTCACTGTGCCATAAAGGAATATCGCTCCGATTATTCCGTGACTTCACATTGCACACCACACAGTCTCCCGTTGGGGTGAAGAGACTTCTCGATCGCGAAATGCGGATTTTCAGTCCTCCAGGTGAAGAGACTTCCCGATCTGGAAATGCGGATTTTCAGTACCCCATTGCTCCATTTTTGCTTATTGACGAACCCATCGAAATGAAAGTGGGCTTCGTCGCTAAACCAAACCATGCGCATGCGCGTACTAACTCCTATCATGCCCCACGGCCAACCGTGCAGTTTGAACGTTTATATACCAGTTATAATCAAGCCATGATGACTCATCGTAAGTAAAATCGTACATGATACCACACTACTATTAAAAATAACAAACAGTTAAACTGAACTTGCTGCTTACATTTCCAGCAACTAACCTCGATATGTGACGTCAGTATTAATAGCGCCCTCTTTCTTATTGTCAGCAGTATACTAAATTTTTCACAAATATTTTTTAAAAAATAAAATGTATTAGTTTTACGGAAAATTACAGCGGCATCGTTAATACTAAAGTATATTCATTAATTGTGCTAAAACTAGAAGTAAGACTCCACACATAGGTGGCGCAAATTGAAATACGAATAACATTTGTTTTTGTATAGAACAAAAAATCAACACGAATATTTAAAAAAAAATTACAAATTGTGGATACTTATCGCACCCACACAGGGAACCCATTGAGTGTGAGGCCGCAAAAGGCCCATGATGTTTACGGCATTCGACGCCAGAAATGTTGCCTACTATGTAACTACAATATTGCCTACTAATGGCAACAGAGGGACGGCACTGGAGATATCCAATGGTGAACACAGCACGCGGCTACGGAGCGTAGTTGAACTGCTTAGTCGACGAGTAACTCAGAACATAGCTACAGTGCTAGCTAGCGGTGTTGATTCAAAAGCACCGGGCGAGGTGGCGCAGTGGTTAGCACACTGGACTCGCATTCAGGAGGACGACGGTTCAGTCCCGCGTCCGGCCATCCTGATTTAGGTTTCCCGTGATTTCCCTAAAACGCTGCAGGCAAATGCCGGGATGGTTCCTTTGAAAGGGCACGGCCGACTTCCTTCTCCATCCTTCCCTAATCCAATGAGACCGATGACCTCGCTGTTTGATCTCTTTCCCCAAACAACCCAACTCAAAGCAGAGCAATGGCAACTATAAACAAAGCAACAACGGTTGCCGAAGTTGACATTTCGTCAGAAAGGAACGCAAGGAATTTTGCTGAGTGAGAAAGAAATGGCAGATTAAATATTAGCGTTCCTGTAAGATGAGTCAGTAAACTGTGTGGTGTCGTATACGCTCGACTGTGCGGACAGTGTACGCGAGGAGTACAATGACGACAATATGTGCTTAAAAAGTGAGAATGATATTGAAACGTATTTCGAACTATGTAGTCCATCATCATTGTCTGACAGGGAGCCACAAATCCTGTCTCCAGTGAAACGTAGTAGGGGACAATCATTGTCAAAGGAGCGGATACTAAACATAATTATGTACATAAAAGATCACTTCAACATAGTAAGATAACAGTTATGAACATATTTCGAACTACAAATGATATCACATTAAGGCGGGGATTCACTCCCTTTCGCTTGTTGCCTGCTAATTTTTTTTTTTTTTTTTTGGTGGTGAAGACTAGTGAAAAATTACCACGGTTCATGTATCAAATACAGAGGATGAGGAACAAAGTGTGAAATCAGAACTGCGACCACTGTGACATAGAAATGTTACCTAAGGAATTGTAACCGCAGACATACACAAATGACCGCATTAGGACTCACATACAACCCGTGGGTATGTACGACTGAAAAAAAAAATGCAAACCCTCAAGGACTGTGTTCAGAGGCAAACAGAAGAGTTGCAGTGTTAGTGATTCATTTGTTGCGGTTATCGGCGATCAAACGGCGCTCAAGAGGCCTGTCCGTGCACCCTCTGTTTTGACTCTGCAGCCAGTAAATGTGCTGAGTTTAGAGGTGAATAGTGTTTGCAACATTCATTCTACGGTATAACCATGACCACCCTTCCAGTGCGTACTCCAGGTGGACAGCTTCAGTCGTTTGAACAGGGTCGCACCGAAAGATTGCGGGAAACTTGGATGGTCGTATCGACAGATTGCTGCACGTGTTGGGCACAGTGTATCGGTAGTGTGTCGTTGCGTTCAACAGTGGTCTGTGGAACATTCGCACACCCGTTGGCCAGGCTCTGGACGTCCTCGTAGTGCAGACGCGCGTCAAGATTCACGAGTTGTGCGAGCAGCGGTAGCCGACTGAACGTCGTCCAGGGGCGAATTCCGGGGACACGTTAGGCTGCATCTGGTGCGACATAAGGGACCATTGGGAATCGTCTGCTTGCAGTAGGATAAGATTACTTGTGTCTTTGGGCAACCTACCACTGGATACCACAATGCCACCAAGCATGGCTACCGTGGCGTAGTGAAAGAGTTGACCGGAGAGTGGAATGGTGCTCTTGTCTTCAGTGATGAGAGTAGGTTCTGTATTTATGCGAGTGATCGACTTGCATGTATATGGCGTAGACCTGGTGAGCTGCCTATTCCAAAGTGCATTCGTCCACAACACACAGGTCCCATCCCAGACGTCATGGTTTGAAGGGCCATCAGTTACAACTCGCGATCTCATTCGGTGTTTGTGCGAGGTAAAAGTATGTGTCGCTCGCTACATAGCATAGGCTGTTACCCCCGTGCTACTGCCATTTCTTCCACAGGAAGAGAGATGCTTTTTCAGCGGGACAGTACACGTCCACATACGGCCGCTGCGACGCAACGTGCTCTTCTGGTGTGGCCAGCAAGATCACCAGATCTCTCGCCAATTGAACGTGTATGAGACATGATGAAGCGGAAGCTTAGTCTTTCTCCAGGGCCTGCAAGAACCATTGCCGAATTGTAACAAAAGACGCAAGACGCTTGTGACAAACAGTTGCTGGATACCAGTCTGCACCTTTACGATCATTTGCATGCGAGAATACACGCCACCGTTGTCGCCAGAGGAGGGTACACTGTGTATTGATGCTACTGTTTGGGCGCCCTTTACTGTGAAGTGTGTGTTTCATTTTGTCTGAATTTACCATATACTCCTCACTTTCCAATAAAATGATCTTATCCTTAAGGGTGTTGCATTTGTCTCGGCAGCCTGTATCTGTTCAAGGAAAGGAAAACTAAACTAAACTTGTGAATACAAGCTTACCAAGTTGGCAACTTAATAAGTATATATACTTTTCTGCCTTCTTCTCAAACCTGTGTGAAGATAGCAATAAAAAAATTCAAATATAACCGATCTGTGGATTTCCTGCTTATGTTTATACACTAGGTAGTGTCTACAAATGGTTTAGTATTTTTTACGGTTTGGATATAAGGAAAAAATCTGAAACTGAAATATTATGAAACGTATCAATCCCAAATGAGTCCCAAAAGTCAGTCTGTGATAATTTTGCGGTTCTAGCTTGTCAGTGTTCTATAATGCTTTCGGTGTCACGCTGCTGTAGGAACATGTGCGGAACTAATAATGAGCCTTTTGTGACGGGAAAACGCATGATACGTTACCCTAAACAAACGATGGTACAGGGGAAAAAAGCTATTCTGTAGTTTTAATGAAAGTGTAGAAAAATGTTTTCTGCTGATTTACGAGGGAACAGCATTATAAGGAATGGCTCTTCAGTACCTTTAGCAACTCATTTCGATAGAGCTCATTTCATAGTTCATTTTCAGCGACTTAAGTTCATTGACGCCCTTGAATTTAATCATCAGTAATTGATTATATCTCTGCGTCGGAGAAGGCCTCGGAAGGCCCAGCGGTACTGACTGACCACCGTGTCATCCTCAGCAGATAGGCGGATATGGAGGGGCACGTGGTGAGCACAACGCTCTCCCGGCCGGTTGTCAGCTGTCGTGACCGGAGCCGCTACTTTGTCGAGTCCTCAATTGGCCTCACAAGGGCAACTGATTACATTGGTGAATCAGTATTCCATTGTGATGAAGATGGGTTATATTTTTGGCTGCATACTCCACATTCGGTGTTGTCATTGCATGGTGATAGTTGTCATAATAAACTGATTAACTCGTAGAGACGTTATACACTTTCTACAAGTCATGTAAAACGTCTAGATAGACAATATTCTGAATGGTTAACTTATATAAACTCCATCTCGTTACAAAAGGGAAAGTTAACGAACCTTTGACGCTTGATTGGCGACACAAAAAAGGTAGAGATTATGCGAATAATATTTTGCAGCCGTTCGCTAATGCTCCAGCAATATCATTTCATAGGTGAGGCCCAGTTTTTCAGAGTGGAGGTAGAGGATGGCACCTGCCCTTGATTCAAGATAAGTGATATACGTGTTATCTTCTTTGTTTTTCGGCCTCTTTTTTTCTCAGTTGCGCGCATACTAGTTGTGTAGGCCAATTGTCTTTAGCAGCCGAATAAATCTTATTATCATCATACGCGTTACGCTTTATTTTAGAGCATCTTCAGTGATTAGGTTTTTTTGTTTATTGCATTCTTCTTCGTCTTCCACATATGTGCTCGAGTTTTTGTAGAGGACAGTGATATTTCCCCATGCAGAATGTGAATGTGCAGTGAAAGTGCTGTGTGCAAAAATTGAACGCATACATGTGGAAAACGAGGAAGAATACAATAAACCACAAAAGAATCTGACTAATGAAGATGTTTTAAAATAAAGCGAAACGCGTCTGGTCTTAATAAGACATTTATTGCCGTTGCTAAAGAAGGCACTTAACCTGTACAAGAATTAATATGCGACTGATGATGCTTTGTCTTTGTCCCCCTTACACTACTAATACGCAAACTATTCTAGATTAGAGAAAGTATTTAAGAACAGTCATAACATCACCAACTGGATATGCAGTAATACACACACTATGGGGTCTCCACAACCCAGAATTTAACGTTAACACTGCTCATTGATAGTCAGCAAATTGGGTTCTGTCGTGGTCTACCTTAACAGCAGTTGCAGGAATGAGGGGAGGGGGAAGAAGGGTTTACTTGGACGAGAGGCAAAAATAATCTAGAAAACGTTGGCTGTGCTAAATGTGAGTACGTGCGCCACGGCGTTGCCCAGCAGCCGGCAGGCTTTGTTCTGTATGTGGCGAAGGTCGTGCCAATAATTGTGCCGCTCGGCGCGCTGCGTGCTGGCGCGCATGCTCTGTGGAGCGGCTCGGTTGTCGGTGGGGGGGGGGGGGGGGGGGGTGTCGAGAGGAGGGGGAAGTAGCGGCCTCGCGACTACCTTGCCAGTGCGAGTGAAGCCGGCGACGTGCGTGTACGCCGCACTGGCCGCGTCCCAGGCGCGCCGCATGCGCTGTCGCAGTCTCCGTGCACCAGCGAGTCATGAGGCGCACGCTGCTAGTAGAGTCTAGCGTACCTTCGTCCAATGCACTCAGTTCTGACAATGACGAAGAAGACGACGTTGTCTCGGTGCAACAGCCAGCCTTGAGACGTTCGCGGCTGCACAAGTCCAACATACCACTCCATTCTGACGACGATAACGACGATGGTGTCACCGAGGAGGGTCCCTCCTACTTTAAGCCGAACGTGGACGAAACTGCCAACATTGACTCTGACAGTGACACCAAGTCGTACGATAGCAAAATGCCAAGTGCTGCCGGCGCGGTAGCGTCGGCGCCGCCGATGCCACTGAACGTGGACGCGGACAACTACATGTTCCGGCCGCGTTCGCTGAGCTTCACTCAGGCGTCGGCGCCGGCGCCCGTACCTGCGGCGGCAGTGGCTAGGACGACGTCGCTGCACACACTCGTCTGCTCGTGCCACCTGTCATGCTGCTGCATGTGTGTGTCGCTCTCTGCCACAGATTGCCACGCCTGCTTCCACAACGTATGCCTGCGCTTCGCCAGCAACCATGTGTGCCAACGAAACAACGAGATCTTGCCGCCCATCACCCATCACAAGGAGAAGGTAAAAGTTTCTCTATTAACCTTATTTTGTGCCGACAGCTTCGCACGGTAGAACGTGGAAATTATATTAAGACGGCCCACGACCTGCTGTGCATGCTTAATGATTGCGTGATTGAAATTTATAAATTGGTAGTTACAATTAAACACGATTAAAATAAATAGTTTGTCTAGGCTGTCGTATGTTATGCGCGTTTTATGTTGTAGTTTGTGTTTTATTTGTACCGAGTACCGCCGGATAATACTGTTTGGTCCATGGTGGTTTAGGTAGTAGGGAGTCCCCTCCATTGTTATACCTTAATGGAAATAGCTTGTCATTTGTATAATTAAATCTGCCGTTCAGTGATCTGTTTTCTGATCCATGGTTTATTTACGATGTGCTTGATTTATTGATTCATTGTGTGGGTTGTTACAGAAACATTGTTGAGAGTCCCATTCTGTGAAGGTTTCATACGTTTTCCATAGTATATGTTGTCCTGGAAAATACTCGTAGAATATTCACTTTTTCATTTTGGAGTTAACCCTCCGCCACTTGTTCTATAACGCGGCAATTGCGGTGTCCGAAAGAACGGATCGTCTATGGAGAGCGGAATGTGAAAACAATTTTCTTATCGCTGTGAAGGGTTAATAAATACTCCGAATTGTAATTTACGTATTTTTGCCCAAATGCGTTTCAGGCCTATAGCCTATTGTTTTAGGCTAACTTTCTTTGCGAAAATTAAGTTTCTTGTTATAGTGCCGTAATTGCATACATCGTCGTGTATGCCACAGAGTGGAGAATCGCCTTGACGGCAAGAAATTTGCGTAAGGTCAGTGCCACTGTTCAATGCCAAAGATTCAAGGATTGCTCCTTCTGCCGTTTTACAATCCGGTGCAGGTATGTCGCGTTGTGCTGTTATTTTGTTTTGTGCCATTTAAAATAGATATTCGATGTCACTCTTCACTGTCGAATGACATTTTCCATAGTACGCCGGGTACAAAAAGTCAACTTGACATTTCTGATACGGGAAAATTCATTTTGATGTAGTCAAATGCTGTGCAGTACACGACTTTGTTATTCATTATGCTAAAATATCAATTTATCAGCTCTGCCGCCACAGGAGAAACTGTGCGCTGCATAGGTACAAAGGCCTCGTTATTTATATCTTATGAAATAACGGAAAAAAACTTTTTCATGTCTCGCCAGCTCTGTCAGGTAGACTGATATTGTCATTCCGACAGCCTGTCGTAATTCTAAGTCTGTATATGTTACTTTTTTGTTTGCTAATGCGGGACCTCTCGTCCCCCTGTTCTTTTTTTTTTTTTTTTTTTTTGTTTTTTTTTCAGTTCATGGAAAATGAAGTGCAGCATAGTGTGATTAAGGAACTTTAGAGTATACTGCTTCCTATTGGCCCTCCACAAAATCATTGATTCTCGTGAAAGTAAGTTTGTGTCAGCCAAGTACGTTCCCTTGATTACAGCGTACTGTGTTCACCGCTGATCTTAGATAGTATATCAAACTCCCTCGTGACTGTAATAGCCCCCCCCCCCCTCCACCCTATTCCCCAATGATCAGTGTGTGTGACACTTGAGAGTGCCAACAGAAATAGCCTTATCTACACATTTACTCGCGCAAAATTCCATTCTACATAATTCAACTATGTATTAACAATAAATCGCCGTTTTAATTACCTATTCTTGTCACTGTGTCCGCTAAATGGAAGCTATGTAAAACGCGACAGCATTAGTAACAAAATGGTTAAACTGTTCAGTAATGTGCCACGATGTTAATAAATTGTCATCTTACTGGAAGTGCGAAAGTATTTTGTTCTTTTGCAATCTTCTTTCATCAGGGATCCGACCTTAAAGTGAAAGTTGAGTTTTATGTATTTCGTGAACGAAATAAAAATAGGACATACATTTCATGAAATACTTGTCCCATTTACATACCTTGTATATTGTATAGTCACACCTGTTAAGATTTCGTGTAGTCTGTGATGCGGTTTGTGCCTGTGGAAATCTTGTTTAGGCACAAACTTACATGCTACTTTTACTGCGGATCATACAGAAAAGATGCGTATTGTTGATCGATGACAAAGACGAGTGCGTTACGGACTTCAAAATCATTTCATTGTATATTATTAATTTTCGTAATTGATGCTGATTAGGCTTTGATTTCAGATTAAAATTTGTTACTTAAAGCTAATACCTCATCGTCACAGTAACCACCTATTAGTGGAAAGGTTTACGCACGTCCATCTCAAACTGTAAGAATTGACGCTAACCAAACAATTTACGAAGGGGCGTTACTGGGAACCCCGCCTTATTTTCTGCTGCAATTCTCGTCTGCTGGGAAACAGATTCCCTCGTTCACGATTTAGTGTTTTCTCTCCGTGTTGTTGAAAAGGAAATAAATGGGGCAAGTGTGCCTACACTGTATGGTAAACGTTACAAAAATCGGAATTGCCCGTATTTTGAATGCTCGAAACATGGCTGTGTTCCACTTTGAGGTCAAAGCTTTGCATGTATGTGGCAACAGGGTTCAGCTATGCCGCAGCTCAAAGGCAGTCTGCTGCCATTGGCAGACAGCGGGCCAATCACAGACAGGCGGCCACCAGCGGCTGTGAGTTGTTGCCGGGCCACTCCCTGGTTTGCTATACATTAATGCCGAGTAACATTTTATGAATATCGTATTAACCCGTCCTCACGAGCCTTCGACCTAAAACCCAATAAAGACTTTCTTCAGACTCTTTCTTTCTCAATTTTTACAGCCCATCAGCGAATGGACGTCCGCCAATGTTGTGGAGTGGATGGCAGCTCTCAATTTGTACCGCTATGCCGGCGTGTTCAAATCGAAAGATATCAAAGGCTCTGATCTCATTCTCTTGGATCGCGAGAAGCTGATGGTAAGTATACGGTAAATTTTATTTATGATTGTACATGATTTTTTTTAGGACCCAATGATAATGAGAAGAAAATTGATTCTAGCTGTGCTGGCGACATTGTCAGAATTAAATAGAAAGCATAAATTTCCACAACGATCAAACTACGTACGTAACATCAGATGCCAGTAAACCCGCGACTGCATATAATAGGAAATTAGCAATCCATATAGAATGATTTTGTTTTGGTCTTCATGTGTTGAATATTTTTCAGTTTTCCTTAATTTTATTGTTGTTTTATCCCCCTCCTGCTCTTACCATGTCACAGCTTCATCTTATAAACAGTGATGGGGTAAATGCTTTTCGTAAGATTTCTCAGTGTATGCTGACGCTTTCTGTAACCAGTCACCAGGAGAGCTGTACGTAATACTTGTCATGTTTATTATTAAGAAAGCGCTCTACGTTCCATTGTTAGATTTTGCATTTGCGTTGAAATACAGGACTCCTACCGGAAGACACCCATTTCTCAGGTGTACAATAAAAACAGCAATGGAAGTAAAATTTAACTAGTCCTACGTTAGCTACAGGGCCATGTGTAGAATATAGTTTCGAAAACATCACAATATAATTACTGTTGCGTATCTGAGTAGCGTCCAGTTCCCGTTCTGTACATAGCCTTTTTCTGCCCCATATACTTATAGAGCCTGTAGTGTCGCGTTGTACTTGTACTGTCCATGCATTTATCGGGCATCTGTACTGAAAACTCATTTTCAATAAGCTGCTCTCTTGCAATGTTTAGCAGTGGGTTCATAGAACCAGTTTGACTATTTCTCGGTTGTTCCACTCTGGAATGGCCCGTGGGAAAAACGAACACCTATATCTTCCCGTGAAAGCTCTGCTTTATTTTATCACGACGGTCGTTTCTCCCCAAGTACGTAGGAGTCTAAAAAATATTTTCACATTCGGGGGAGAAATTTTTTCATTGAAAATTCGTGAAAAGATATCGCCGCGACGAAAAGAACCTTTTTTCGTTTTTTAACTATGCGACCTAACTTCTGAGGTCATCAGTCGCCTAGAACTTAGAACTAATTAAACCTAACCAACCTAAGGACATCACACACATCCATACCCGAGGCAGGATTCGAACCTGCGACCGTAGCGGTTCTCGGCTCCAGACTGTAGCGCCTAGAACCGCACGGCCACTCCGGCCGGCAAAAGGACCTTTGTTTTAATGATTGTCACCCCAGCTCGTGCATCGTATCCATGAGACACTCCTGTATTTCGCGATAACACAAAACGAGCTGTCATTCTTTGAATTTTTTTCAGTGTCCTCCGTCAATCCTATGTGGTAAAGATCCCAGAAGAGGTTGAACAAGTGCATATTGTTGACATGCTCTCTAGTAACTGTGTTGCATATTCTAAGTGTTCTGCCAGTAAAACGTACTCTGTGTGATCATTCCACTTGAAGCTGTTCGTAATTGTATTCCTAGTATTTATTTGAATCGATGACCTGTAACTTTGTATGATCTATCGTGTGACTGAAATTTAACGGAATTTTTAATGCTAATTGAAGGACTTCGCACTTTTTGTTGTTCTCGGTCGATGGCCACTTTTCGTACCATGCAGATATCTTTTGTAAATCATTTTGTAATTCGTATTGATCTTCTGACGTTTACCTGACTGTAAACGAAGATTCTTTTAATATTAACTGAATTTTCCGTCGGTGCTTGGCAGAATACGATGATAATATTAGGAATGAAAACACTTCCTAACGTTTTGCAAAGTTATATTTATTTGGTCACGCACCGGTTTTCGGCTTCTCGGGCTATCTTCAGGTGACAGCTGAATGTCGCAGCCGTCCGTTGTGGCCGAGCGGTTGTAGGCACTTCAGTCCGGAACCGCGCTGCTGCTACGGTCGCAGGTTCGAATCCTGCCTCAGGCATGGATGTGTGTGCTGTCCTTAGGTTAGTTAGGTTTAAGTAGTATTAAGATCTAGGGGACTGATGACCTCAGATGTTAAGTCCCACTGTGCTCAGAGCCATTTGAACATTTCAATGTCGCAAACACAGGTAAGCACGATGCGCGACTTTCACAGATATAATTTGTACAGAAGATTCAAAAATGAGAAAGTGATTACCTATGAAAAATTGCGATAAATCATTTCGTAAAACAGGGGTAAATGTAAAAATTTTGTTTACCCCGTTTTATATAGTGTAATTATTGTAATGTTTTCCTATGTAAACACTTGCCATTTTCGTATCCTCGGTACAAATTATATCTGTATAAGTCGCATATCATGTTTCCAGTGTGAAGATTCTTTTTATCATAAAAATATTCCATTTGATATGTCCCTGAGGATTCAAGGAATTATCAGTTTCGTAGTGGAAGGGGGGGAGGGGGGGCGGCATTAAAATTGTAGATGGCGAGCAAAGAATGAGAGTACAGTAAGAACGTTCTCAAATGGATGTAGGTTGCAGTAATTATTCAGATATGAAGCAGCGTGCACGGAATAGCCAAGCGTTGACGGCTACACCAAACCAAACACGACAAAATATTTGATGTAAGGTTCTGACACTGATTAATTCATATTAATACTGACCGCCTTGTGTCAACTGCCTAAACTAGTTGCTCAGTGTCATAGTTCGTCGCGTCTGATTCCTGGATGGCTCCCAACTATCAACGCGGCGTGTTAATTGGAAGGCGACTAGCTGCTTCACTCTGATGCGCCCTTAAGATTTCCCAAATGTCGAAACGGTTATATGTCTACCATTTTCCAGAAGTATACTTCACGTCTGTTGATCCACAAAGCTGACCGATTTTGCAAGTTTTTTAAGTTCAGTTACCGCTAAGTATGATGTCATCTCCAGTTTGTAGCCATTTAAATAGCTGTGGTCATCACTGTCATTTTGCTACATGCAGGTCTTCCTTTATGTTAAACGTCCGGATAGCCGTGCGTGTTAAAAAGTGCCACTTCCGTGACAGTTAGGTCCGCCTGGCGGATCGACGATGGGGGGTCGGTGTGGCGGCCAATCTGGATGTCTGTTTTTAGGCGGTTTCCCACATCCCACAAGGTGGATACCGAGCTGGTACCTAAGTTTCGCTTCAGTTATAAACTTCGCAAACATTTATAAAACTTTCGCTCATTTTCACATGAAAAACCCTGCATGCGGAGAGAAGGGGTGCACATATTCCTTCCTTGGGGGAGGGGGGGGGGGGGAAGGAGGGGGGGCGGTATGGGATGGCGACAGGAAAGGCATTCGGCCACCCCTTTAATTAACCGTGCCGTATCAGTTAACCATGACAACCCTGTGCTGATGCCGGACAAAGGCACAAGAAAAAGAGTAGGAGGTCTTTATATTGTGTTCATGATACTGATCTTAAATATGGAAAACCTACCTAAAGATGAAACGTAGTCGTCCTGTTACTATGAATAGACACAAGAGACACTGAAAGGGAAATTTTTGTGCTGTAACTAATTTGGTTATGAAAAGAATCGATATGTGGTAGTTTATAATGGTATTTGTGCACGAAAAACGGAAAAGAAAGTAACCACAAAACAAATGCTGACTTCTGTCTGTAAATAAGATCATCAGACGAACGTTGCAAGCAAGTGCGTGGATGAAAAGACACTCTAGAGATTCTTCTCTTTTCATACAGAAATAAGTTATTAAAATTCTTTTAGCGCAAATTTTCCTATTTGCAAACTTGTTATGTGTAAAACTTTTATATTAGGAGGACAGAAGTCCGTCCGTCGTAATACTAACTAAACTGAATGTGATAATTTATGTGCTGAACCAGAGGCCAAAAAGATGCTGTTGAATTCCGTTAAATTTATCAGACTTATGTAGACCTATCTTCATACAATGCCTCTCTGGGAAATATGCTCTTCAGTTACGCTTCAGAACGTTCTGAGACAATCTAACGCCCGACTTGTTATTGGTGTAGCTAGTTGACCTTAAGTAGCTTTTATTTAGCCGCCGGGGCACACGGCGCTAAAACTCATTCAGCTTTCTGCGTCAGAAGGGAATGTATGCTAGTCGCTATGTTGAAGAGGGTTCTGACGTTCTCTCTTCCTCCGCGGTAAAGGACCGAGTTGTTGCACTTTTCGTAAGTTACATATTTCCTGAGAGCAAAGTACTTTCTGCAATATCAATTGCAGGTTTAGTGTATTACGTTTCACTGCTGTTCAGTGGGTATTATGGGCATTTAGAAATGTCGAAAAAACGAAGGTAATCGGTCGGGTCGTGCCCTTTCAAAGTAACCGGCCCGGTGTTTACCTGGAGCGATTTAGGGAAATCACGGAAAATCTAACTCCATATGGCCGAAGGCGGATTTGAACCACCACCCTCCCGAATGCGAATCCATGTGCTAACCACTGCACCACCGTTTATACTGAAGAACGCGAAATGAAGTAGTCAGAAAATATGCCGGGTGTCGCTTTAAAAGATCATCTGTTTTCCCCCAAAGTGATTGTTTTTTGGCGAATGTGGGGATAGAACTGTGTGCAACCTATTCTGTCTGAACTTGAGGTGATTCTCCACTTTTAAATACCATACTGACGTTCGGACCTTAAGTCGCAATAAGAGTTACCCGTCGTAACAAACTCACCGTTCTGTAACTCGTCCATATTATTGTCGAGACATCAGTGACCAACGAATTATTAGCTTCCAGAACCGGTTCAGGACATAATTGAGTGATCTTGAAAACATTACGATCAAGAGTATGAATGGCGCGACTAGTTTCATAAACCTTCCTGGTGTTCACATGGCGTGAGATAGTTACGCCACGCTGAACCTAAATTATCGTGGCAGATCGAAGATTTCATCCCAACTCGTCACTGTTAAGAGTTTAGTTTCTCGACTACTGACCCATCTCGCTCCATGTCTGAACTTCATATCAGATAATAATTGACAGGGTCATTTTTTGCATGCTTCATATTTAAGCCGCAGAAATCTTCTTGAAAACTGTCGATGTCATTGTCATGTGGTGCATATATTGATGTCTGGCCAAGTTATGTAAAGGATCATGCACTACCATTGTAAAATGATACCTCACACCTTAAAAAGCACTAAAACATTGATAAGCGACGGATCTTAGCCGTGTGGGGGCAAATAATTGAGTGGTGGGTATCTAAACCAGAGTTCTAAGCCAAAGTAACCCTTTCTTGCTCACCTCTTTGGGAAGGGCCAACTCCTGAATGAATAATCCAGATACTGCGTGAAAACTGAGAAACAACTTTTTGTCCATAAATGTTTTTTTTTACTTGCCTTATTAGAACAACTGTCATAGCTGAAGATAAATAACAAAATTGCGCCAATGCTTTTTCCTGTTTTTCCCATGGAATCAGTGTTCTGTAGTTCTACATTGTACAAGAATGTAGTGTATCTCATCCTGTCGCTCCCTTTCGCTTCGAAGTCTTTAATTTTTTAATAGCAGCTCTTTCGTGAAAATTGTGTGATACTACAGGTGTTATTCCACAGTAAATGCTAGGCGCTGTATGGCTTAGGCAACCTCATAGCATCTGGAAAAGTGTACCATTCTAAATTTGCCGTTTTCAGTTCCATGATTACATACAATCGCACATGACGTTCCAAAAATGTCCAACGTATTTAACAAGGCACATATGCAACTTCCAACAGACATATCGCTATTTCCCAGGCATTCTAAGCCTTAGTACTGTGCTCGAGGAACGCTGTATACGGGCGAGTGCAAAACAATACTGGGAGTAGAAGTGGCTTCAGCGTAATAAGCGTTTCAAACACTGTCAAGCTCTTTGAATACACGGTGGCGTGTCATCTATCTAGTGTGTAAATGGTTGCGTGCGAGCGCACCCCTCTACTTCCGACACGTGTGCATACTTTCTGCGCTCGCCTGATGGGACGTGACGTGACGTGGAAAGTAGCGACTAGACACAAACACCGCCTCACATTCAAGCAGCCTTCCAAGCTGCAAACATTTTGCGTAAGACAGAGGCTGTAAGTAATGTTATCTGCATAAATCGTACGGAAAATTTGTTGACTGAAAAAAGAAGGCGATCTGGTTGTAATGAAGGGTAGGCAACTACGGATGCTGACTATGGGAGAGCAAACACTCTTTTTATGGGAAATCCTTATCGGCGCAATTGAATTGATGCAGTGCTTCCTGACGGACCTCCACAATTTGCAAATGACTGTCTGATCACTGGGAAGTTCTACGACAGGGATTCAGGAGTTGGAGGTCAGGAAAAATGTTGCTGAAACTCACAGTATAATGCACGTGATAAAGAAGGCGGAGATGGATATTAAATAATTTTACTATGCAGCCCTGAAACAGGTAATGGGAAGTCAACTGACAATTACTGTAGTGCATGTGTACATCCCAAATGTATATTGGGCTTTACCTTTAAGTTTGGCAGTCCTTTCTGTCTTGCTAGTATTTCCCTGTGCATATTTTCACCTCCTTCGATAAAGATTTGGTGGATCAGAACAAAATGAAAAGTCCCAATACACCAATCATTCTGTTTTAAATTATCACATTTGGAACATCGATAAAAGAACTTCCGGAAAGACTTATGGGTGTCAGTGTGTCGGAAAATACACGTTCTGTTAATACGACACACTAGCAAAGGTGGACGGTGAGAATTGTAATATGGAGTATTTATGCAATCGGAACAGTACCGTGTCGCCCTGTACGGCGCTCCATTGTCTCTACTGGTGACATGGCGTAGTTAGCATGTGAATTAAGAGCGGACTAATTTATAATAAACGGCTAGTACCTCTCTCAGTACCGCACAGGCTCGCAAATACTCGTCCATTGCTACAGCAGTGTAGCGCACCAGCCGCTTTGACTTCCCTGTTCATACGACGTGACAAGGTATTTTACGAACAAAAACTTTAATTCTGGCTTTTGTGGTGTAAAACTGCTAAGAAGTTACTTCTTTACTGAGTTGTCATCAATAAAGATGTAACCTAGGAGGAGAAACAACTGTTGCTAACACGAAAGAAATTGTTTTAGCTACATGATGTAAAATTTTAGTCGCACGGAAACGCCTGAACACTCGTCCATTCATCAATACGGCAGAGAGATAAATAAAGTAGTTGCCTTTGCAGGATATATTCACTGATACGGCTGGCTAAAGTGGAAATGGTTTTGTATAAGCAGGATCAAGGATGGAAAAACAGTACGCGATCATCAGTTAGGTGGACAACGGAAGGTGGCCTCTAATACCTGTTGCGAGTCTGACGACAGCTTCAAACACCTGCGGCGTAGTATGCGGAAACAGGAAGTATGGCAGCAGCAGACTATCCTATCGTTAATGGATGCGAAATATCAGCAGAGTGGCAGATAGACGGACAAAAATTGGCACTTTCTGATTAGAAACGTGTCGTAATTTCAGTCCATGTAAGAGACTTTCAAACTCCAATACGGAAAATATTTAAAAACGATTGATGACTACGTGCTCGCGACCCAGAATTGCCAGTAAAATTAACTTTTGTATTTGGCATACAGTGAGAATGCCGAAAGGCAGAATACCGCTAGAGATATTCAGAGTAGATGTGGATAGCAATACGGGACGGGGAAGGCTACTAATAAGCTGTAAGCGTAGCACCGACATAAATACTGCAGAGATGAGTAAGGACAGATACCGGCGGGAAAGCAGAGAAAGCACATAATGAACTAGAAAAAAGCGATGAATAGCAAAGAAACAAATATGAAATTCGTTTTACTCTCGACAAAAATAGCCCACCCCGTTTTCCCGGCCACAAACCGCGCGTTAAGAAGAAATGTTCAGTGTCGTGTTAAGAGTGGCGGCGAAACTGGCGCGCACCACTGCTGTAGTAGTCTAGTAGAATGTCTGGAAGCCTGTGCGATAGTCATGTTATTCATGTTACAAGTGCAAAATAATGTGATAGACATTTCATCGCCCGAACTGGTTTTCTTTGATAACGGCGTTACATTTTCTCCCATCCCTCTGAACCATAACAGATCAGGAAGTGTTGCGCGTTTCCGTTGCGTCTATGATCTACCGTCATATCGATTATTAACAGGTTCCCAACGAGGGCATATCGTCGGAGCTCGTTTAGTTAGCACATTAACGATACACACAAATCTTATAGGGGTATTTGGAGCCACTGTATCTGTTGTACAGGGTGTATAAAGTAAAAGAAGTCTGCTAAGCGCAATACGACACTGATAACCAGGAAGATTATCGTTACCTTTATTGAAGTATGTGTGAAACAGAGTACATACAGCGACGCGTACTCAAACAGAAATATCATAGTACACGTGTTATTGTCAGGCCTCAGGAAACAGTGATTTCAAAGAAGAAAGGTGCACAAAACCTGGACCACTGATTACCTGGACCGGAAATGCCTTGTGATCCGACGAGTCCACGTTGATAATTCTCAACTGCAGGACACGTTTACATGTGGATAATAACAGGGATGGTGTATAATCTAGACAATCATCTTCCGTCTTTGAAGCAGGTGGAGATTCAGTCGAGGCAATGACGGCTATATTATGGTCACAACGGGTGAAATCTGTGAAACTATTTCAGGTGGCCACGTTCACTAAGTCGTACACGAGTTATTCCAATCAGGGGATCGCATCTTTCAGCCTCTCGCATTTCCGGAAATGTTTGAACTTGATCAAGAAAATGAAATAATGTCTTCACTGGCCTCCATAGTCAGTGGCTTCGAATAGTAACATTCCCCGACTGTCTCTCTGGTAATGATAAATTTCTTTGCAAGAAATGATAAGAAACAGTTTTGCCCACCATTCAAGATTAATGGAAATTGATGTCAACTAGTACCCAAGCAGTTTTGGACGCCAAATGTGAGCCTATACAATATTAGGTGGATGTTCGCATTGTTTTATCCAATCCTTGTATCCGATTTTTTTAAAATGGTGTATTTCCACATACCGATGTATTTCGGTTACTGACAAATCGGGCCGGTAGTGTCTACTATTGTTTCTTTCGTTTTACGTTCTGCAGTTTTTTTTCACTTCACGCCACCTGAATCAGTGTTATCTATCGCTGAAATACATTCCGCAAATCTTAACAATGTTTGCACGAATTGGTTTTCCTTGTCAAGCTATCAGTTAGGGATTTTTATTTCGCTACTACTATTTTCTATGGAAAATTTCGATGCCGTGATAACTATTTATAATATCATAAACAATTATCATGACACCGAAATTTTCCCAGGTGACACACAATGTAGAGTGTCTCGGTGCTTCCGTTTGCTTCACCATATTCTCTCCACAAATCAAGGTCACTTTTAGGATTGTCTGGTCCCTATATACATAACTAGTTTCAAATCTGTGCTCATCATTAACACATCAGTGCCGAAAGGGTATTTTATTTGAAAATAATACTCTGTGGTCAAAGAACACGACCAACATTGCTCCGCACTTGCATGGCACGGATTCAAATATATTGATAGCCTGTCGTCAACCAAGTGAGATGTCCGCCTCGGTAACTGCGCTGTCAGAGCGGTGGATTGCTAAGCAGAGGGGCCCGGATTCGATTTCCGGCCGGGTCGGTGTTTTTCTCCGCTCGGGAACGGGGTGTTGTGTTGTCCTAACGTTCGTATGTTCCTAATTGACATTACATTATTGAAGTGGCTGAATATACATTATTGAAATGGCTGAATAGAAACGGCCCAAAAGCCAGTAAATTGCAAAAAAGGAAAAAAAGCTGAAATGTACAAAGAAAGCATTGTAGTTCATAAAATGGAATTAAACACAAGTGGCACCAGCATACGGCAGATAAAAATTACATACAATCTCTTCTATACAACATAGAGGCTTCAAAAAACGTGACGTGGATATTATTACTTTGGCAACTCTGTATTATTGCCTATACCAGTAGTTTGTCACTACGTTATTGAGATAATTCACACGCATGTATATGTGGTTTGTGTTTGGAGACTTGAGCCTTTGCAGAATAAACGCTGCCTCATTCGGTGTGCTCTTATACACGATATCCCTTCGACCAATGTCATCAGTCATTACAGGGTAACGTCTTGTTGCTAATTCACCTACTTGCATAAAAAAGTTATGAGATCTATTAGTTTCGACTTATATTATGTGTGCTGTTAGTGTTTTAACGTCCTACAGGTAAACTATTTTGTGACGCATACTCCGAGGGCTGCCTTTGTTTCTGACTATAGTTTCCCTGATCTCCAAATACCTCCCTTCGTTCGAAAGCGAAGTCACATTCGTGGAATTACTCTTTGTGACGGTCCACTGGCATTTGCGTCCTGGCGCTGTGCCTAACCAGCTTCTGTCCTGCCAGTACTATTCCTTGTTACTGAGATAATGCATCACTTTTATTCATATTAGCCCGAGCTCCGGCTGCTTCTGGAGCACTAGTGCTTCACTTGCCAGTCACGTATTTAGCTCACAGGTAACTAAGCGAGCCGGGCGGCTTTTTGCTTCTTCCTGTATCAGTACAGGGTGCTTACACTGTTTTATCCGGAACTGTTTATTGTCTTTAGGATATCATGGTCGTGCTTCTCTGACCAGCATGCAGAATGATAGTTGTCAATGAAAAGACTTCTGCGGTTTGCAATACTTGACTATTAAAGAAAAAGAATTAGGCACCACTAGAATTTTTAGCTGCCAACAGTCAAAACTTCCTCTAAACGGTATTCTGACTATGAGCCAGCCAGCACCTTTTGCAATTGAATTTTGTTTCTTAGCCAAGCACATTTGATAAAATATTTTAGGCACCTTCAGTAGTCTCCTATTTTCTGTTCGTGTCCACTGGCTCTTCGGTTAGCATGTGTGGAATTATAATCGCGAAACTTCTCTCTATAAACGCCTGCAATGATCTTACTGTTGCACTTGATCGTGCTACCACTCTAATTTTTAGAGAGAGTTGCGGAGAGAAGTGCTGCCGTTCAGAATGGCAGGAGGAGAGGGAATAAACTTCCTCCCTAAAGTAGTGTTACCAATGAAAAGAAAAATGCAAACGTAAGGAACACGTATATGTTTCATGTAGAACGTGAAATTATCGAGTACGGAAGTAGATTCGCATAATGGTAGGAACTGCATTATAAAAAAATGAGTTTTAACAAAATTTCGAAGTAACAAAGGTTGAACATAGGCTTTATTGTTGTTATTATGCAGAAGAGTTCCTAGACTGCAAAGACTGGTTGTTACTTCAAATGGTTCAAATGGCTCTGAGCACTATGGGACTTAACATCTACGGTCATCAGTCCCCTAGAGCTTAGAACTACCTAAACCTAACTAACCTAAGGACAGCACACAACACCCAGTCATCACGAGGCAGAGAAAATCCCTAACCCCGCCGGGAATCGAACCCGGGCGTGGGAAGCGAGAACGCTACCGCACGACCACGAGCTGCGGACTTGGTGGTTACTTACTGGGGACTATGGAACCGACAAGTAAACAGTCATCAGCACGGTGCATTTACAGAGGTTGAAACACCGTGAGAAATGCATGCTTGAACATACACACGCTAGCCAAGCAGGCAGGCTGCGCTGTTCTATTTGACCACAAACGCTACCTGTGCAAATTTCCTCAATGTGTGGTCAGAATAGTGTTCTGTGTGTTGTGCATTATACCGGAGCTACGTGAATTCGAACGTGGGCAAAACGTTGGCGCTCGAATGGTGAGTGCTTCTGTAACTAATCTAGTCGAAGTGTTTGGTTTGTCAAGAGGCACTGTATCAAAGATTTGTAACGCACACAGGAAAAGCGGAAAAACATCATCCGCTAAGTCGCAACGCGGACGGACGCATGTGTTGAGTGTTCGTGACGAAAAGTAAGAGGACGACAGCTGCAGAAGTCGCTGCAGAACTGAATGTCGCACTCGCGAACCTTGTCAGTACAGAAACAACACAAAGTGAGCTCGTAAGCAGAGAATTTCAGAAGAGCTGGAATTTCAATCATGGACTGTGCGGCTGGTCTCGGCGGAGGTTCGAGTCCTCCCTCGGGCATGGGTGTGTGTGTTTGTCCTTAGTATAATTTAGGTTAAGTAGTGTGTAAGCTTAGCGACTGATGACCTTAGCAGTTAAGTCCCATAAGGTTTCACACACATTTGAACTTTTTTTTTTTTGGCATTTCAGAACCGCTCACCAGTGATAGAAATGCCCATAACGGGAAAACCTGGACAATGGAGCAATAGGAGAAAGTAATTAGATTGGATGAGTCTTGTTTGATTCTGTTTTCAAGTTCTGGCAGAGTTCACGTCCCAAAAGTGAAATATGGCGGGGGTTAGGTGATGATTTGGGCACCCATATCATGGTATTCCATGAGCCCCATGGCTCCTCTGCTAGGTCGCTTTACTTCCAAAGATTGTGACCATTTTGGCTGATCAGTTCATTCTCATGGTACAACATTTGTTCCTCAATGGTGATGCTGTGTTCAGAGACGACAGGGCCCCTTCTCACACACCTCACATTATCTAGGACTGGTTTTCTGAGCAAAAGGATGAATTGTCGCATCTACCCTGACCACCAGATCTAAATATGGTATATTTTGGAGAGACTGGTGCGTGATTCCTATCCATCGTCATCATCGTAACCTGAACTTGCCACTATTTAGCGGGAAGAATGGTAGGATTTCCTACGCCTATTAAGTATGGTTAGTTGTTACGTACGTTGTTTCCATATTTTTATCCACTCGTCTACGTGTGGAGTAAAATGGCCTGAATGCGGGATGGGATTCTTGCTGTGCTTCCTCGAATGTGTTAATTTCTACGCTCAGTTCTTCACGCAACGGATTGATATGTTTATGTAGAACGAAATACCCGATGATTTCTGCAGTGCCGCCATCGATTCCATGAATCATCCCTCACAGTAGACAGAAGATTCTAAAAGAATATTCGGTGCACAAATAATGAATAGACGTAGAACTACGGTATATTTGATTATTTTTTCACATACCCAAAGTGTCCTGGAGGTGACAATCACTTTACTGTCCTGGAAAAATACCTTGGTATCAACCAGACACTGACTGTAGGGCCTTCCCATTCTAAAGTCTTCACTTACACAAGTTGCAATTATATCATCTATGAAATTAGTTACAGTGTAACTAATATTATAAATTAAATTAATATTGTATAAAATGAACGTCAGTTGTCCTCATCGCACTTCCAAGGGATAGACACACAATTACTTTTGTCTCTGTGGATGTAAAGTTTGGCCGCCCGGGGTGGCCGAGCGGTTCTAGGCGCTACAGTCTGGAACCGCGCGACCTCTACGGTCGCAGGTTCGAATCCTGCCTTGGGCGTGGATGTGTGTGGTATCCTTAGGTTAGTTAGGTTTAAGTAGTTCTAAGTTCTAGGGGACTGATGACCTCAAAGTGAAGTCCCATAGTGCTAAGAGCCATTTGAATAATTTTTTGACGTAAAGTTTTATTTTGTGCAAACTAATAGGTCCTCACTTCTCACTTACATCTGGTTAGATATCCAACACAAACATATATTCTTTTGTGTCTGAGGCAAAATCTTTTCGAAAGTCGGAAAACACCAAATCTACTTGGTTATTTTGTTTACTGCTAATAGGATATTTGTGTGAAGAGCAATCGTTGTTGAACACTCTTTGTTTTGGGACTCGTGTCAATGAGCATTGAGAAGACGGCTCCCTTAAAATTAGGACATGATATTTGAACTCTGAATCTACACACATCAAAAAAAGTTTTGTATCACCCCAGTTCCCAGAACTCCTGAAGATTGACGTTGATTGTGGATACTGTATCACAGACACAGTCCCTTTGACTGGTCAGAGAGGTCACTAAACCCGCCCAAAGATGTAAACAACCATGCATGAACAGCGCCTATTAGACGAAGGGGGTCAGACAGCCGATCAGTACCAGTTATTCCACCAGGAAGGAGGTACACGGCTCGTGTTGTCTGTAGTTCAACCATGCCTAGACGGTCAATACCGCGTTTCGATCGCGTCCGCACTGTTACTTTGTGCCAGGAAGGGCTCTCAATAAGGGAAGTGTCCAGGAGTCTCGGAGTGAACCAAAGCGATGTTGTTCGGACATGGAGGAGATAGAGAGAGACAGGAACTGTCGATGACATGCCTCGCTCAGGCCGCCCAAGGGTTACTACTGCAGTGGATGACTGCTATCTACGGATTATGGCTCTGAGGAACACTGACCGCAACGCCACCATGTTGAATAATGTTTTTCGTGCAGCCACAGGACGACGTGTTACGACCCAATCTGTGCCCAAATAGGCTGCATGATGCGCAACTTCACTCCCGGCGTCCATGGCGAGGGCCATCTTTGCAATCACGACACCATGCAGCGCGGTACAGTTGAGCCCAACAACATGCCGAATGGACCGCTTAGGATTGGCATCACGTTGTGTGATGAGTGTCGCACATGCCTTCAACCAGACAGTAGTCGGAGACCTGTTTGGAGGCAACCTGGTCAGGCTGAACACCTTACACACGCTGTCCAGCGAGTGCAGCAAGGTGGAGATTCCCTGCTGTTTTGGGGTGACATTATGTGGGGCCGACGTACGCCGCTGGTGGTCATGGAAGGCGCCGTAACGGCTGTACGATACGTGAATGGAATCCCCCGACCGATAGTGCAAACATATCGGCAGCATATTGGCGAGGCATTCATCTTCATGGACGAGAATTCGTGCCGCTATCGTGCACATCTTGTGAATGACTTCCTTCAGGATAACGACATCGCTCGACTAGAGTAGCCAGCGTGTCCTCCAGACATGAACCCTGTCGGACGTGCCTGGTATAGATTGAAAAGGTCTGTTTATGGACGGTGCTACCCCTTTCTGTGAAAGAATATGACCTGGCCTCGCTTTTTCTTGTATAAAATATTTTTCTGTTCAGTAAAGAATGTTAAGAGTGGCGCTAAAATCCTGATACAAATTTAGACTGCTCGCGGATGATCCCAGCTTTTCTTCTATCCACTTAGTACCGATACAAATACCGCTCATTTTAGTGGTGCGGCAGTTTTATATGAAGCAGGATTACTTAATTCTCTCCATTTGAGAAACATTTAGAAAGTGAGTCTTTTTGTTGTTTTTGCCACTCCTCGTTAAGTATCTGACAAATAATTTTTGTGCCACTGGCAACCTAAACGTATGACCAAAATTTCTCGGTGTTTTGGACGTGGTCATGAGGTAAGGTTTTGCTTCGGTAGTCTTGGAAATGAGTTTCGATTAACACCTGTCTGTCCGAATCTCTACTCGTTTCATTGTGATTATAGTGAAGGGGGCACTGCTTCTCAAGAAGCGTCTTACTATATACTTTTTATATCATGCGAGGGTGTCAACCATTTTTAACTGCTCTGCAGGCTACACGTTTTATGCAACGTTTTAACAGCTATTTATCGGAAGACTAGCCACAGACCACTACATTTCCAAAGCCAAAATTAAGCAGTTCAATTTCTCATGTTTCATATGCTACACGACCTCCTGCCAGAGTAAATACGAAATTCGTACACGTTTTGTTGCTTTTCTAGCCTTTCGGCCTCTTCGTAATCATTATTACATCTTGCTCATTGTCACAGATCCTAGTTTCTATGCGAATAGAGTATCTTCCAAGGCATCTGATTACTTCGTCTAGTAATTTTTCATTGTTAATGGTTTCGCAAACAGTCCTCTTTACGTACAAAAATACGGAAACACCAAAAACACAACACATTACCATATCTAACACCGTGTATGAAAACTGGTGGCATTTAAAATAGCTATCACTCGTCGCGGAATGGATAAAATCAGCTCCTGTATCATTTTCGAAGGAATCTTATACCATTTTTGCTGTAGGTTAGTGACAAGTTCAGGTAACGTTCAAGAATGTGGATGGAGATCACACACCCTTCTTTGCAAAGTAAACCATGAATGCTCAGTATTGAGTCTGGTAATTGTGATGGTCGGGGAGATACAATAATTCATCCTGGTGCTCACAAAAATAGTCCTAGACGATGCGAGCTGTGTGAACAAGTGCCCTGTCCTCTTGCAACACAGCATCACCATTGGGGATCAGATATTGAACAATGGGATGGACCTCATCAACCAAAACGGTGACGTAATTCTTGAAGTAATGCGACCTTGTGAAGTACCCATGGAACCCATAGCACACTATGGTTTCCCAGATAATCACCGAATGCCCGCTGTGTTTCAAACAGTTTGAAGCACTGTACAGCAAGACCCATCCGACCGAACGACACACTTCCATTGCTCCACAGTCCAGGTTTTATGGCTACGGCACCACGTTTTGTTATTACGGGCATTTGTATCACTGATGAGTGGTTTTGAAATTCCAGCTCGCCTTGCAATTCTATGCTTCTGGGTGTGTCTTCCTGTTGTTTTTGGTGCTGTGAGGGTTGTGAGTGCGACATTCAGTACTGCAGTGACTCTTGCAACTGTCGTTAGAGCAGCTCCGACATCATGCACTGTCTACTGCACAGAAGGCTGTTCTGACCGCGATTGACACTTGCAACGTCACGAGTGCATTGCTGAGATCAAATACAACAGTGCGACCTTCAAAAGGTTCAAATGGCTCTGAGCACTATGCGACTTAACTTCTGAGGTCATCAGTCGCCTAGAACTTAGAACTAATTAAACCTAACTAACCTAAGGGCATCACACACATCCATGCCCGAGGCAGGATTCGAACCTGCGACCTTAGCTGTCGCTCGGCTCCAGACTGTAGCGCCTAGAACCGCAAGGGCCACTGCGGCCGGCCAGTGCGACCTGCGGACTTGGCTAGCATCTGCATCTCTGTTCAGGCATGCACGTCTCGTGGTGCTTCCATATTTTGGCCAAGCTCTGTACCCATGGGTATATGGGAAACGTAACTGTGGACAGGGCCGTGTATATGATCTATAGACCCCTAGGCGGATCTAAATAGTGAAAATACTGTGGTAACTAAGTCGAAGCAAAATCAGTTTCAGAATTAATTGTTTAACGCACTATTTAATTGTTTAACGCACTATTTAAGGCTTAATATTTGTGTAAAGTTTTATTACTCTTTTTATGATAGAGAAGACAAGATAGAGAAATTAGAGAAAGAAGGAAAATATGATTTCAAGGACAAAGAAGCAATGGATTTGACATTCAGGGAAATAAGGAACAACAATTGACTGAAGGAAGTAGAGACAGCAGACGGTAAAATGGTGAGTGAACCCCAAGCAATAATGAGAAGATTGAAAGAATATATAGAATGGCTATACGCTGCAGACAGACGACCAAGTGAAGAAGAGCTTGGGGTAGAAAAAGATGAAGTATCAGATGATAACTAGTGAGATTGATGCATCTATGAAGGAGCTGAAAAATGGAAAGGCAATGGGAATTGATGAGATTGCTGCGGAACTGTTAAAGTCATTGGAGAAAGTAGGGAAAAGGGAGTTGATTGAATTGTGTAATCAAATATACATGACAGGAAAATGGCCAAAGGACATTACAGAAAGTATGTTAATACCTATAGAAAAGAAAAAGAACATCGAAAAGTGTGAGGAACATCGAACAGTATGCCTGATGCCGCATGCAGCCAAGGCTGTATGGAAAGCTTAATAGGAGATGAACAATTTGGTTTCAGGCGAGGAGTGGGGACTAGAGATGCCATTGGGCGACTGAGAGTGATAGGGGAGAGGTACATGGAGAAGAAAAGGAAGCTGTATGTTGTGTTCATTGATCTTCAGAAGGCTTTTAACGGTGTCACATGGGACAAACTAATGGAAATCCTAAGGAAACATGGAGCTGACTGGAGTGATATGCGGCTAATTAGAAATTTATATTTGAACCAGAGAGCAAGAGTAAGAATATGAGGTGTGATGAGTGAAGAAATTGAACTGGGAAGAGGTGTAAGACAATGTTGTTTATAACCAACGCTGTTCAGTATCTATCTGGAGGAAATTAAAGTTTTGATGAAAGGAGAGGAGTTTGTATAGGGGGTCGGAGAGTGGAGTGTATAAGATTTGCAGACGACATGATTGTGATGGCAGAGAGTGAATGAGAGATGGAACAAATGTTAGGTTATCTAAACACAAAATTACAAGAATATGGAATAAAGATTAACAAGAAGAAAACGAAAAGCATGGTAAATGGAGGAAAGGGCAGAAAATGTCGTATGAAAATAAGGGGAGAGGAAATAGAGCAAGTGAATAACTTCAATTACTTGAGAAGTGTAATAATTGATTATATGTATTGCTCAACAGAAATTGGGAAAAAAAATTGCAATGGCAGAAGGAGGATTCAAGAGGAAACAGAAATTACTTTGCGGACCACTAAATAAAGATCTGAGGAAAAGACTTGCCAAATGTTACATCTGGAACGTAGCACTGTATGGTGTGGAGACCTGGACATTGAGGAAGGAAGATGAATGAAGATTGGAGGCACTAGAGATGTGGATATGGAGAAGAATGGAAAAGGTGAAATGGGAAGACCGAATAAGAAATGAAGAAGTATTAAGAAGAGTTGGAGAAGAAAGAAACATGTTGAAAGTCATCAGAAAGAGAAAACGGAACTGGATTGGACATTGTTTGAGGAGGGACTGTTTATTGAAGGAAGGAATGGTGGAGGGAAAAAGGGGAAGAGAAAAAAGAAGATATCAAATGCTGGACAATATCAAAGGAGACAAATATTCAGACATGATAAGATTAGCTATGGACAGACAAAAGTGGAAGAGGCTTAACCCGTAAAAAGACCTGTCGTAAGGCAGAATACCATACTATTACTACTTATGATTTTAATGTGTTGATGAGGGTAAGTAAATAAAAATAATTGAACTGTTTACAAGAAATTTAACATCACTATGAACAACTACAATTAAAAACAATGTTCAGATTCATATCCATAGACATATCTTGCGCAATAGATTAGACTTGGTAATCTAGGGACACAAAAACCTCAACGGCAAGCAACATTTCAATGTAAATTGAAGAGTTGGTACTTAGATGTATATGTAATATTGAGCTCATCACTTCCCCCTCTCCAGAGTTCTGAGGATGATTCTGGATGACAAGTGAAAGTATATCATTGATGTTTTTCAGAGCAGCAAATGAACTTACCTATAACTTGATTTTACTGTTATTTCTCTTTTGTAATCTTTCGTTTAGAACCTCCGCTTTTTAATTCCTCTCCATTTTAATGGCGATTAATGTACTTTTTACAGCGGTACGCAGCGATAGGTATACTTCCGTTACTTTACTGGTATTAGCTTGCAATGACGGGTACAATACTGTGTAATGCGCTACGATGATGGCATTTGTTTATCTTTTGAATTTCCCGCGAAAACGCCTTCGATGACATTATGACGTCACGAGTCAGTAATCAGGTTGTCAGGCGCTATGGAAGTTAAGATAATCTTGTAAGTTACCCATAGTATCGAGTCAACGAATGATGTTACTTGAAAATAGTTTTCCCTAGCTTCAGCAGCTCCAGAAATCGGGGTTCCGCGTTATGTTACTTATTTCAGAGTCCTAAAATTCCGTTATTATGCATCCAAAAGTCTTAGCGATTTTGCCAACGTAAATATCACGCGTTTGATTGGGCGAAAAAATAAATTTTACGAGAGGGGCAGAGGTTTATGACGTGAATCTTATCTGCTGTCCATTGAAAAATTCAGGTGAATAATTAAAAGATGAGTAATCTCTCCCTCAGCAGACCTGATATTTGAGACTAGTTCATCTCCAATGCCTTATACCCTGTCCTTTCAATAAAAACCTGAGAGATCTCACTGCTACCAATTTCTGATTTTAGGCAGCTGTCGGAACCGCATATGACGTGAGCTCCTCTCTTATTAGGAACTGTTTAACTCTGGTACGTTTTTTGCCAAAGTTTCCACAATTTTTCGTTGATTCATCTGCCCACATACTAGGCAGGCCAGCGTGTGTTGCCTGACCGAAGTTACCATCTACCACTACTAGTCATTTCCTTCCCGCTTAGATTCGCAAACAAAGCAAGAGAAAAACGACTGTTTATGTGCCTCCGTATGAACTTAAATTTATCTTCGTGATCCTAACGCGAAATGGACGTTTGCGGCAGTAGAACCGTTCTGCAGTCAGCTTCAAACACCGGTACTCAAAATTTTCTCGGTGGTGCTCCGCAAAGAGAACGCCGTATTCCCTCCAGGGATTCCTATTTGAGTTCACGCAGCATCTCCAAATACTCCCGTTTTGATCGAACCTAGCGGTAACAAATCTAGCAGCCCGCCTCTGAACTGCTTCGATACCTTACTTAATCCGACCGGGTGAAGATCCGAAACACTCGAGCAGTACTCAAAAATGGGTCGCACTAGTGTTCTGTGCACCATTTCCTTCATAGACTAGTTAATTTCCTAAAACTCTCCCAATAAATCGAAGTCAACTATTTATTTGCCTTCCCTACTGCGTCCTTAAATGCTCTTTCCATTTCAAATAGCTTTTCAATGTTAGGCCTAGATATTTAATCAATGTGACTGTGTCAAGCAGCACAACACGAGCACTGTATTCGAACATTACAGGATTGTTCTTCCTATGCATCTGCATTGACTTAAATTTTTCTACCTTTAGAGCAAGCTGCCATTCATCGCACCAACTAGAAATTCTGTCTGTCACCTTGTATCCTCACACTCAACGACGACATCTTCCAGCACACAACGGCATCGTCAGCAAACAGTCGCAGATTGTTGTTCACCGTGTGCGTCAGATCATTGATGTACATAGAGAAAAATGCGGATCTGTCACATTTCCCTGCGGTACTCCTAACGAAAATGCTGTATATTATTAATACTCGCCTTCGGAAACAACATAATGGGTTCTATTACTTAAAAAGAAATCTACGAACCACTCGCATATCTGGGAAACTATTGTGTATTTTCGTACCTTCGTTGAGTATACAGTGGGGCACTATGTGAAACGCTCAACCGGAAATCTAACAATATGGAAATTGCGTGTTGACCTTCATCCATGTTTCGCAGAATATTATGCAAGAAAAGGACAAGCTGAGTTTCCCACGAGTGAAAACCTATGTTCTGAACCGTAGGTAGTACTTCTTGGGATTGATAAGTTGTATAGCTACAGTCATTCATACAGGACTGAGAAACACACAGTTTTACAGAAGAAAACTTTTTTTTGCTCCACGCAGTCAGCTACAGTAATGGTCCACATTCAGTGACTAATGCTCCCCTTACTATTTCGGAGTACCGTATGGAGAAATTCTAGTCACTACCTATGTTCTCACAGGAACGCTAAATCTACAACCAAGACGTTACACTCGACTTGAAACCAGATTCTGCGACCTATGATTAATATCTTGTTTCTCGTCGAAATACCTCGACAAAGACAGCTCATTTCAAGTGTCACTGGCTAGTACCTAGTATGACCTCTTGTCCGAGGCAACAGAAATCCCTTTTTTTCCGAAGTTTGCAAGTGGTTGCAATAGATACCCCCCTCTGGCGGTTGGAACTGCTTCTTCAAGAAATTGCGACAGGACGCCATCTTGACATTCCCCAACAGTAAAACTGTCACTGGGTTCCCTGTCAGTTTCAGGTAGCACTTCATAGTTGTTAAGAGGGATGGGAACAGCACACACAGATGTCACTGACGCGCCATCGTGTTGGCTGGCAACTCGCAAAGGAGTCGCTTCTGAAAACAGACATGGTCAAGGCGGTCTTGCAGAATTTTGAGTTTCACCCTTTGGAAATCTCCGTTACCTGAAAATGAAAATACGCTCTTCTAATATGTCAAATCGTATTTGCAAATGGATATGTTTCAGTACGTGTGGCCGTAGTGGGTTAATTCACGATGTGTTTCAAAATGATGCTGAAAAACTTAAAGGTATTCGCCCACCGTCAGTTCGATCACCTGCCTCAAAGTACGAGTGTGTGCTGAAGAGTAATACTTCCGAATTTTTAATGTGAATATTTATTTCTCAACATAGTCACCCTGGTGACGAACACATTTCCCCAAACGAGAAACCAGTTTATTAACCCTAGGACTCTCTCTGGGGTCATAGGTGACCCCAATCATCTTTACTATGGATAAAATAATATTTCTATTTCTTGTAAAAATCCAGAATTTTATGACTTTTACCACACGGTATTGTAGTTCTTTCACAAAAATTTTTAGAGCGCTTGACGCAACATTTAAATCAATAATTAACAAAAACTACTGTTGGGGTCAATTATGACCCCAGATAGATTATATGTAACATTCATAGAATGTATAGATTATCAACTATCAATCTCTTTCTTAGGTATTTTTAGTTGGTAACACTGAATTCAGGTGTTATTCAGGTGTTACTCAGAACTAACCTCAAACTGGAAGTTCGTTTGTACGTTTGTTGTTGCAGTGTAATTTCAGCATGGATGGAATACGTTTTGCTCCTGGCTATAGTGTAGAACAAGCTATGGAAGACTTATTTCGTAGCAGTGGTGATTCAGAAGGTAGTGACGCCGGGGATGATGGAACAGACACACAGGTAGACCAAAGTGATGAAATTTGTTTACATGAATTAGAAGAAAATGATATTCTTGCTGAAAATGATGACAGTGGAGAAGATGGAAGTGCAGTACTGGTAAGCAGGGGTCGGGATATTGCATGGAGTACAAAAGAACCATCAATTCGTAGATTTCCAATCCGCAACATACAAAGTTTTTCAGCAGGTATTGCTAGTACAGTTAGTGTTAGCTCAGCTGTTGACTGTTTCAGGCAGTTTATTACTAATGAATAGCTGGATATAATAGTTCAGTTCACAAATCAACGAGGAAATGAATTGAAAGTGTCTGGAAAATTAGTTGACTGGCGTGATACAGACAGATGCGAGCTTCTTTCATTTTTAGGCTTGTTGATTCTATATGGCGTACAGAAGAGCCGGGGGAAACCTATTGACGAATTTTGGGACTCTGAATATGGCGCTTCTCTATTCCGTGCTACTATGTCGAGGAGGCGATATCAGGACATTCTGCGTTCACTTCGTTTTGACGACCGCATCACAAGACTTGAAGGGAAAGAGAGGACTGGAAATAAGGCGGAAGCTGTACAGGAAATATTTGATTTGTTTTCCGTGCAATGTCAAACATCATTTATACCTTCCAGCAACATTACTGTTGATGAACATCTTTGCGTGTACAGGGGTCGGTGCAGTTTCAAGGTCTACATTCCTTCAAAGCCAGGAAAGTATGGCATCAAGATATGGTGCGCAGTAGACTGTGAACATGGTTATCTGACAAATCTTCAAATGTACACTGGAAGGAGTGGTGATGTGAGAGAAGTGAATCAAGGCAAGAGAGTGGTCTTAGATTTAGTGCGTCATCTGGCTGGCAGTGGTAGGAATATTACCAATGACAATTTTTTCACGAGCTATGACCTTGGCCAAGAATTGTTGAAAATGAAGTTGACACTTGTAGGTACTCTACGTTCTACAAGAAAAGAAGTCCCAAAAGAGTTTTTTTTTTCCTTCGAAAACTAGGGAAGAATGCACTACCAGATTTGCATACAGTGGTAAAACCCTATTAGTTCCGTATGTTCCAAAAAGAAATAAGGCTATGCTATTCCTGTCAACACAACATCAATCATTTGAAGTGCCCAAAGAAAACAACTTGAAACGAAAACCAGAAGTAGTGTTTTAATACAAATCAACAAAATCAGGTGTTGATACGCTAGATCAAATGAGCTCTTACTATTCTGTGAAAAAGGGTACAAAACGTTGGCCATTAGCAGTATTTTATGATCTTGTCGATCTAGCTGCACTCAATGCCTACAGACTCTTCTGTGTTACTGTTGAAAAAACAGAGAGACGTCTTTCTCTAGTGAAGTTGGCCAAAGAAATGGCAAAGCCCCAAGTGGAACGTCGTTTGAGTTTACCACAAGCAAGGAACAAGGATATTATTAGCAGTATCAAACGGTGTGGATTTGATGATCTGTTAGACAATGGACATCCAGACGTAATACCCGACAATCAGAAGAGAAAGCGAGGCAGATGCTCCATTTGCCCCAGATAAAAGGACACAAAATACAGTTCAACATGCAAGAAGTGTAACAAATTTGTTTGCAAGGAACATTCTGAAGTAGTTACTACTTGCAAAATATGTGCAGATGACTATGGTACGGATTCCGGTTAGAATTATGTTTCCTGTTGAGTTGTTCATCACATTTTCTGTAAATTTGAAGCCATTGTGTAACATTTATGAGTGAAACAAATTATGACTTAGAGTAATATTGTAACTTCTGATATGTAATTACTCTGCCATATGTAATTTAATTCTACTATGTACATACCAGTTAAAAAAGCTGTGAAATGTGTAAATAATAAATAAAATGTAAACAAACAGTATTTAACGACAGTATGTTGTTCTCTGAATGATTAGTACACACAGTCAACTATGTATTGATTGGGGTCATGTATGACCCCAGATGGAGTACGAGAGAAATTTTAGCAGAGTGAGTCCTAGGGTTAATACCGTAACTGTAGAATCTTTGACTTTTTTGGCAGAGTCACAGCCTCACCTCTGCTTGCACCATTTCATCACTGTCAAAGTGAAATCGTAGAATGCGTTCTCAAAGTTTTGGAAATAAATGAAAATCAAATGGGGCCAAGTCAGGATTGTAAGGATGATGATCGATGACAGTGAACCGAAGACACCAGATTGTTGCAGATGTTGCAGCGCTTGTGTATGATCCGGCATTGTCATGCTGAAGAAGAGGGTTCTCCATTTGTGGACGAACTCTTAGAATTCGAAACTCTGTTACAGCATGCTGTTTCTCACGCATCGACATAGTTCGTTATACCGCCATGTTAACGCGCTACAATTCGGAGGCCTCTTGCAGAAAAGGGCTGCAAATATGCAGATATGAAAAATAAAAATGTAGAATGTTAATAACGTTTGTATTACTTAAAAATCTTTGAGTTTTCACATAAAAAATTCGGAGCCATTATTTTTCAGCACGCTCTCGTAGCTGGACTTCTTGCCTGGACATTCGAAGTTCGAACACCATCTTTAATTTTTCTTCTCCTTATAGCATTAGCATGAATAATAACACTTATTTCTTCAAACTGTTGTTTTTCCGAACACAGTAGGAATGACGAAATCTTCAAACGTGTATTGTTACTTATGAATCTCGAATTAATTGCCGCATTGCCAAGTGACGACGATAACTGTAACTTGGGCTGTGACGGCACACTAGTAAGGTCGATCCCATATTTTAACCCCTCTGTAACATCGTTGGATGAGGTTTCAGAGTTTGAATTCCGTTTCGTAACTTGTTTCTCCAGGCACAGTATGAATTTTGAAACTCGCTTTATATTCCCTTAGCCGATATTACATGGAACATGAGATTGACCGCAAGTGACTCCATCTCATGTCAGGGCGAGAAAATAAATTTTACTGAAAGTTTACAGTTAAGGACTGAGAAATAGACTTCAAAATGATTATAAGCTAACTAGTTCACAGTACCATTCATTTATGACATTAATGCATAACAGCTGAAGTTAAGAACGGCGTAGCCGGCCGCGGTGGCCGAGCGGTTCCAGGCGCTTCAGTCCGGAACCGCGCGACTGCTACGGTCGCAGGTTCGAATCCTTCCTCGGGCATGCATGTGTGTGATGTCCTTAGGTTGGTTAGGTTTAAGTAGTTCTAAGTCTAGGGGACTGATGACCTCAGATGTTAAGTCCCATAGTGCTCAGAGCCATTTGAACCATTTAAGAACGGCGTACGAATGCCCAGAGCGATGTGACATGAAACGATCAGATCAGCTCTGTTGTAGGCAAAGAAAGAATCAGCTTCGAATTAATAGAAGCTCTCAGAAAACGATAACAACTTAGAAAGCATTTACTAGTTGTTTTTTTACTGGAATACGTTTCAGTATGACGTTTTAGGAAAGACTACAAGGGTGGTCATCGCTTTGTTCAACACATTACACCTTATTTCCGAAACACTGAACAGACTAAATTTCTAAGACATTTAAAGAAAGGGAAGTCCTTTTTGCGTTGCCTTTTCACATTCCTTTTCCGTTCATGAAAACACAAGTACGTACGTCGACGATGGAATCTTTGGAATTCCCCTCTTCCCTCATAATAAGTATACTATCGGTGATACGTCTTACTGATTTCTTTGGAATACCATACGCAGTACTACCGCAAAGCCAGTAGTGGCTTCCTTTATTCGATTGCACGCAGCGCGCAGGCGCCCAGCTCTTGCTGGCATTGGACCAAGCGAGCGGGCAAGACACTGTAGCACGCTCGCAATTAACGTCAGGACGTAACGCACTTCCGCGCTCTTAAGTAAAACGTACAAACACTTTTATATTCTCATATTGACATGCCCGCATCTCGTGGTCGTGCGGTAGCGTTCTCGCTTCGCACGCCCGGGTTCCCGGGTTCGATTCCCGGCGGGGTCAGGGATTTTCTCTGCCTCGTGATGGCTGGGTGTTGTGTGATGTCCTTAGGTTAGTTAGGTTTAAGTAGTTCTAAGTTCTAGGGGACTGATGACCATAGATGTTAAGTCCCATAGTGCTCAGAGCCATATGAACCATTTTTCATATTGACATGAAACCGGTTACGGTACGTGTCCTGCAGTCACTGCGTCTGAAAGAGCTTTCTATTTTTGCGCTTGCTGTTGCATTTTTTAATTTTTTTTATTTTATTTTCTTTTTTCCCCTCAGGTAACTGTATACCGTGCACGACATCGCTATCAGACGCAGGTATTTTGATTGTATTTGTGTCCTGTTGACAGACGGAATGTGGGAATCATAAATCTTTGCATATCTCTTTGTGCGACAATGATGATAACTTCATACGAGGACTATGGATAGTAATGGCTTAAATTCTTTACAGAAACAAGAACCTCACAACTATTAAAGGAAAGTAACAGGTCTCTTCAATGCCATCTATCCGGAACTAACTCTCTCTCTCTCTCTCTCTCTCTCTCTCTCTCTCTCTCTCTCTCTCTCTGTGTGTGTGTGTGTGTGTGTGTGTGTGTGTGTGTGTGTGTGTGTGTGTGTGGCGCGGGGGAGGGGGGGTGCAGTCCAGTGTAGTAGAGGACGTTATCAGTACGAAGAGTGGCCAAATTTGCTGATACAGCTCCTAGTCGAACTTGCCACTGCACGGCGGATTCGGAAGACCACAGCACGCCGCGTACTGTCGGCGGTATTTCGTGCGTTATTCCTGATCAAATGTATGGGACTCCTATCTACTAGTCATTTTGAATATGTGATTGTTCGTTGACTGTAAAGATTTTCAACGTTCCACAGAGAGGTAAATAAACAGAATGACTATGAAATTGTGGTTGGTGGATGCGATAAACACGGAGGGGAAAAAATGGGGTGGCGAGAAAGACTGCGGTGACTTCGGTCCGATTACACATCTCAGTAATGGAAAAAGTGGGAAGAAAATGAATAACGCTCTTCATATCATTCAGTATTCTCGAAATATCTTTTGCGATCTGTCCTAGAGGGCGTTCCCATTTTCGGCAACTAACTTGCGGAAGATGCGTTTTGACTGAGGTTTCTACAGGTCTGTCTTTGAAAGTACTTCAGGAGCAACAGATGCGAAGGAACTCCTGCACTTTACGAACTTACTCCTGCACTTTACGAACTTACTCCTGCACTTTACGAACTTACTCCTGCACTTTACGAACTTACTCCTGCACTTTACGAACTTACTCCTGCACTTTACGAACTTACTGCATGATCCCCAGCAGACGTTCAAATCACTCACCTTTATTCGAGACAAGATATCCTCGCTTTATTAAGTACACTCGAGCTTTAATACTGTCAGTTCTCGTAGGTTAAACTGCCGACTCATGTCGCCGATTGGTCATTTCGTGTAAGCACCTTCACTCATTTAGAAACTTTGTAAAACATATTTATAAAGCATTTTTCTTTTGTAAGAATTATTTCGAACTCTTTTTAAGAGGTCTGTAGATACTTGCAAAAAGTGAGAAAAGTAAACTCACGAACAGCGCTCGGAGCAATTGGAATCCTATAAAAGATAGATGAAAATTACTGACACGGACATAAGCCTTAACGTATGCGTGTTGGTAGGTCCATAGCATCAATAGTTTTTCGATTTGCGGGGAACGTTAAACGAGGAATTCAAGCTTACAGTTAAGGAAAGAGTAAACTGTAGTTTAGCAGGCTGTCTGGCAAATAAAAGCAGATAGTAGAAGTGTGTCAGTAGTTGATTAGATCGTCAGGTACATATGATGGTAGATTTTAATTTTAGTCATCCATTTGGTTAACTTTTTTTGTGCTGGAATGTCCACGGGATAAACTTCACGAGAAGATTTCTCGTGTGGAAGGAAAAATGTTTTTCTGTCTTAATAGGTTCTAATTACGTGTACATTGCAGTAATTGAATAACAGATTTTCTGTTTTCTTTAGATCAGTGCTGCAGTTACATGTTTGAATTATTCCCCTTTGTAAAAGACTGCAACTGATGTTTCAGAATATGGGCATAAAGGACGAATTCCATCAAAAGGCTATACTGGTGTGTATCGATGAACTGTGCCGGTCGCAAGAACAGGAACCTACTGTGGCCGAAGAAGAGCGTGGTGGTACTCCTCACAGACTGCGGGAACACAGCTTCTCTAGCCTGGAACGCTGTGACAAATGCAATCGATACCTTCGTGGGCTGGTGCACCAGGGTCTCCTGTGCCAGGACTGTGGATTTGTTGCTCATCGCACATGCCGAGCCACTGGATTGGGCTCGTGTCTATCCGCTTCACCCGCATCGTCTTCTGCATCGAGACCTCGCTTCTGTTCATTGTTCGGTGTGCCTCTTTGTGTTTCTGAACGACCTGGTCCCCCTGCAGTCGTCGTGAAATGTGTCGATGAACTAGAACGCCGAGCGCGCCTCGTCTACAATTTGGACCTGTACAAAATGTACCGTTCATCACCCAGTGTCGATAGGGTTGCTGAACTACGACAAAAGATTGATGACGGTAATATATTACTCCTGTTTTGAGATAATTTCAGGCATTTTTACTAGAATCTTAGGTGTATTGAAAGAGTGAAATTTTGTTTTCTTTTATGTACTGAAGGAATAATTAAGTGTACAAGTAATATGGGAATTATTTCCTCTTTTGTGACTATAAAAAGTCTTATTTGGACCAGACTCATTTCACTTTATAAAGTGTCTTCAGTAGTCAGTTTTTTGGTTCCTACATTATTCTTAACTGCAATGTGTATAGAATAATTCATGGGAATAATGTGAGAGCCAAAAACCAACCACTGAGATACATAAAGCAAAAAATGTGTAGCACACCCCCCAGGGGCCCACAGTCCCTTTTGTGGGTACGTGTGTGGCTTGCATGGGTCTCCGAGCTATTGCAGCCTCCTTCCTTTTTCCAGACTGCATTACTGTCCCTGTTCCTCTCCTTCCCTGTCCTTGCTCCTTTCTCCCTGCCCCCTCCTTTCCCTCCTGGTGGACTTCTTTATATAGACCTGGCTATCCTCCCAGCTTTGTTTTGGTATGTGCTATTGTTTAGTTTTGCTGTTTCCATCTCCTTTTCGGCTTTTTTGGTACCCTTGGGGTTTGACTGCCATTTCCAATGTTTTCTGTTCAGTATGATTCGTTTGGGGATGAACTCCCAGCCGAGTTTCCATGATGCAGGCTTGTCCCCCCCTCCCCCTCCCCTCCCCTCCTCTCCCTTCCATTTACCCCTTGCACCCTTCCTGGTAGGTCACCAGGACGGTAGCCAGTCCGTGTGGTGGATCTGTCAAGTACCCATTTGGCTGAGCCCCCTGACAACACACAGGGATCACACTGCTAGTACCTGAGCTGTTAACACCTCGTGTATGCCAAGAAGTCAGTGCTCATCACTTTGGGGCATCAGAATTCCCAGCAATGGCCACTTTGCCAGACGGCCCTTGTTGTGGCTAGGTGGCGCCAATGGGGCGAGCCCCTGGTCGGAGTGGGTGGTACTAAGGCGGACGCCTTGCACATGAAGAGAAAGAAGCTTCAACATCCTGGCCATTATGCGGCCGTCTCTAGGAGTGATAGAAGACATGACACTCCTTTTTCTGATTCTTCAACCTTCCCCTCCCTGGCCACCCCCTGAGAAGAGGTTCGAGCTCGCCAGCTTGGGTTGAAACCTTTCCCTCAGAGCCTGGTTTGTACCAGGACAGATGGCGAAAGTTTGGCCATGACCAAACCTTTGTTATTCATGGAGACAATTTAAGATAAGTATGGCAAAGTGGAATCCATGAGTAAAATGTGGTCTGGTTCTTTGCTCATAAAGACATCTTCTGCTGCCCAGTCTGAAGCCCTGCGTGCCTGTGACCATCTCGGTGACATCCCAGTCTCTGTCACACCCAGCAAATCTTTGAACTCGGTACAGGGCATCATTTTCCATCGGAATCTTCTTCTCCAAACTGACGAGGAGCTCTGTGCAAACCTCGAGTGGCAAGGAGTCCGATTTATCCGCTGTGTACAGCAAGGCCCTAAAAACAATCGCACCGATACAGGTGCCTTTATCCTGGCCTTCGAGGGGGTACCCTCCCAGAGAAAGTAAAGGTGATGGTGTATCAGTGTGATGTAAAACCTTATATTCTGCCACTGATGAGATGCTTTAAATGCTTACGGTTTGGACGCATGTCTTCCCGCTGCGCCAATGATCCCCTCCGCGGTGACTGTGGGTGCCTCCTCCATGAAGGGAGTGCCTGTGCTCCCCCACCTGTGTGCATAGATTGTAATGCGTAGCATTCTCCACGCTTGCCAAGATGCCCGGTGTTTGTGAAAGAACAACGGATTCAAGAGTACAAGACCTTAGATTGACTTGCCTACACCGAGGCTTGTCGAAAGTATGACTGGCTCCATCCCGTGCCTATAGCTTCTACTTTTGCTTCAGTTACATCCATTCCCCCTCCTACCCCTTCCTCTTCCCATCCCCGCCCTATTTGCCCCGAACCTTCCAACTCAACCTCACTCTCCCACTCCCGTTCCCCCTCCCCATCAGTACCCATACCCACCCCTTCAGTGCCCATACCCACCACTTCAGGTGCTGTTCCCCCTCCCCCACCAGAGAAGCGCTCCCCTTCTTCAGCAGCCACTGGTACTGGAGTTCCCTCCCAGGACTCCTCTTCCTGGCACCCCCCCTGAAAGGCGATCTGCAGCTCCACATTGGCTGCGCGATCAATGGCCAGTGGGCGCCAAGATTGCAAGGTGTAATTCCATGCCTAACCTCGCTGAAGTCTGCTCTTCTCTCCATTCACAAGAGAAGAAGCAGAAACACAAGAAAAAGGGCAAGGCCTCTCCGGTACTTCCTGAGGTGCTGCCTCCCCTCCTCCAGCCAATGAACAGAGTCTGACCCTACCTATATGGACATTACCCCATCCTTATCAGTGACAGATGGTGACTCGGCGGCGTGACTGGCTCCAGTCCATTCGCTTCCCATTTGGACTCCAGCTTGAGAATCCACCAGTGGAATTTTAATGGCTATTTGTGTCACCCCCCCCCTTGTTTCCTCCCACTCTGCTGCTTGCATTGCTCTCCAGGAGACCCATTTTGTCAATTCGTACTCACCCACCCTTTCTGGGTTCCACGCTTTCTGTCGAAACTGAATTGGCCCCTTGCGGGCTTCTTGTGGTGTTTGCACCTTGGTCCACAAGGACACTGTTAGTAAATGGGTTCCCCTCTATACCACTCTGGAAGCAATTGCTGTCAGGGCCCATCTGGTCACTCCAATCATAATCTGTAATCTCTACCTCCCGCCTGACAGGCCACCCACATCCCGTGGCCTAATCACCCTTCTTCAACAACTCCCTTCTCCCTTCCTGCTTCTAGGGGACTTAAATGCCCACAGCCCTCTTTGGGGTAGTCACACGACTACTGCCCTGGGCAGGACAGTTGAAGCTGTTCTGACAGGGTTTGATCTCTGTCTTCTAAATACCAGTGCTTCCACACACTTTAGTGTGGCACACGGCACTTTCTCTGCCATTGACCTCTCCATCTGCAGTCCCAGCCTTCTTCCCTCCATTCAGTGGGGTGTCCATGATGACTTATATGACAACGATCATTACCCAATTGTTTTGACCTTCCTTCAGTATATCTCACCCTGTCACCCTCCCAGGTGGGCCTTCTCTAAAGCTGTTTGGGTTCCTTCTCCTCTGCTACCATCCCTCTTGTCCTACCATACAGTAGTATTGATGAGTCTGCACAGACTTTGACTGCCACCATTCTTTCCACAGCTGTTTCATCCATCCCTTTTTCCTCGGGTTCGCCCCGTCGGAAATTGCTGTGGCCATGAAAGACTGCTGCTGTGCTGTTCAATGCTTCAAGCGGCACTCTTCTACTGCTCACCTTCTGGTCTTTAAATGGCCCCGTTACCTCATCAAATTTCAGAAATGGATTTGCTGGGAATGATATGTGGCTACCATAGGACCACACACCCCCTCTTCACAAGTCTGGGTGAAACTCAGGCGAATTTTGGGCCATTGTCTTCCCACCAACATTGCAGGAATTTCTGCACGTGGTGTTGTCCTTACCCATCCGGACTTTGTCGCAGAGCATTTCGCCAACACTTTGCCCAAGCATCTGTATCTACTCACTATCTGCCCATGTTCCTCCTCCTGAAAGAGTGCTCAGGGCGACTACCTTTTTCTTTCGTTTCTCACTGCTTGGAGCCTTATAACGCCCCATTTAGCAAGTGGAAATTCGCCAGTGCCCTCGCCCTTTGTCCAGACACGGCTCCTGGACCAGATTGGATACACAACCAAATGCTCAAACACTTATCGGTGGCTGGCCACCATCGTATACTGACCCTTTCCAACTGTCTGTGGAGTGAGGGGGTCTTTCCTATCCAGTGGCAGGAAAGCATTGTTATTCCGGTGTTAAAGCCTGGGAAGCCTCCTCTTCAGTTGGATAGCTATTGTCCAATTAGCCTTACCAACACCCTCTGCAAGCTCCTTGAATGCCTGGTGAGTCGGCACCTGTTTTTGATCCTTGAATCCTGTGACCTTTTGTCATCGACTCAAGGTGGTTTTCGCTGTGGCCACTCTACAGTGGATAACTTTGTCTACCTGGCGTCTGCTATCCGGTCAGCTTTTGCCCCTCAGCAACACTTTGTTGCAGTCTTCTTTGACCTGCATAAAGCCTGCGACACCACCTGGCACCACCACATCCTCACCACCCTTCACAAATGGGGCCTTCATGGCGCTCTACCTGTTTTTATCTTTCCGGGTCCAAGTTGGTTCCTCGTACAGCACTTCTCATCAGCAAGAAAATGGGATCCCCAGGGTTCCCTGCTGAGCGTCCCTCTCTTTCTCATCACAATTAATGGACTGGTGGCAGCTGCTGTGCCAAAAGTGTCCCACTCTTTGTATGCTGATGATTTTTTTATATCTATGTTGCTTCCTCTGTCATGTGCGCTGCAGAATGGCGTCTACAGGGGCAATCTACCAGGCGCAATCTTGGGGTCTCTCCCATGGCTTTCAGTTTTCGGTGGCAAGTCATGTGTTGTGCATTTCTGCCTTCACCGTACAGTCCATCCCATCCGGACCTGTTCCTCGATGACCAATCCCTCGAGGTGGTGGGCACCCATCGCTTCTTGGGTCTGGTCTTTGATGCCCAGTTGACATGGCTCCCTCATCTTTGCCAGCTGAGGAGGATGTGCTGGTTACATCTCAGTGTTCTTAGATGTCTGTGCAATACCACCAGGGGTGCAGACTGCTCTATTCTCCTGTGATTGTACAAAGCGCTGGTCCAGTCTTGTTTAGACTACGGGAGTCCTGTGTATGGTTCTGTGTCACCTTCGATATTGCAGATACTAGACCCCATCCACCATTGTGGGGTATGACTTGCGACTGTTGCCTTCTGGACTAACCACGTGATTAGCCCTCTCACAGAGGTGGGGATTCCACCGCTGCGAGTCTTGCACCAACAACAATTGATACCTCATGCGCTCCACATTTGCTGCACCTCAAAGCACCCTAATTATGGTCTTCTTTATCCAGACACGGAGATCAACCTCCCGTGGCGGCGGCCACGATGTGGGCTTACCATAGCTGCCCACATTCAGTCGCTCTTTTCTGAACTCCAGCACTACCCTTTACTGCCTCTTTTCTCTGCTCACGCATGTACCCCTCCGTGGTGTGTCTCTCGGCCACAGCTCTGTCTTGATCTCTCCATCAATTCAAAGGACTCTGTTCCTCTGGAGGCCCTTCGCCACCAATTCTACTGCCTCCTCAGTTCATTCCAGGGTTCAGAAGTGATTTATACTGATGGCTCCATGGTTGCCGGTCACACTGGTTATGCTTACACCTATGCGAGACACATGGAACTTCGTTCCTTGCCAGATTTCTGTGGTGTTTTTACTGCAGAATTTGTAGACATATTGCACACACTGGACCACATCTGCTTCTGCTCAGGACTGTCCTTCACTATCTGTAGTGACTCCTTGAGCAGTTTGCTATCGGCCAGTGCTTCCCTCGCAACACATTGGTCATAGCTATCTAGGACTCCCTTTCTCTCCTTGATCAATGTCGATGCCCAGTGGTTTTCATTTGTATCCCAGGCCATGTCGGGATCCCTGGCAATGAACTTGCCGATCGACTGGCTAAATTGGCTACTAACCATTGACATTCCGGAAAGAGACCTTCACTTGACATTATGTCATCAGGTTTTCGGACTTTGGAATGCAGAATGGCACACTCTTTCTTCGCCGAACAAGTACAGGGTGATAAAGGATTCTACAACTATGTGGCAGTGCTCCTTATGAGCCTCTCGTAAAGCCTCTGTTGTCCTTTGCTGGCTATGCATCGGCCATACTTGGCTGACTCATGGTTATCTCCTCCATCATGAGGGGACCCCCCCACCCCCCCACCCCTCTCTGTTGTAGATCAATGTTGACCGTGGTTCACTTCACCTCTTACTGGACTGTCCCGACTTAGATGCCCTGCGACAGATTTTTAGCTTTCCTGAATCGCTACCCCTGACAATGGCTCAGCGGCTGAACTAGTTTTATGTTTTCTTTGTGATGGAGGTTTTTATTGCTTTATTTAAGGGTGGGACCTTCAACCTTATCAGTGGGTGGAGGGGATGGCAGGCCGTCTTGCTCCCCCCTTTGCCCTGATTGATTGGACTGGCTTCGACTGGGCTTGGTGGTTCACCCCCACCCTCTGCCTTCCCACTCCTTTATTTATGGAATCTGTTTTATCTTGAGTGTCTATCTTGTCTACCTGTGCTTCTTCCTTCATGCCCTTGTGGTTAGTCACTTTCTTTCTCTCCTCTCTCCTCTCTTCTTCCACCTTCTTCCTTCCTTCTCTGTCAATAATTTGTAATTTTATGGCCGTTATAGTTCCCTCTTAGTGTGATGTTTTGTTGGTTTTAGTTATTCCAAAGTGTGAGGGACTGATGACCGCGTAGTTTGGTCCCTTCTCCAATCCAACTAACCAATGTGTAGTCCAAATAAAATTTTTTACTCGCAAAAGACTGCCGAACTCCCATATTACTTGTAAAATTGTGACTACACAGGAGAGTGTTTGAAGAAAAAAAAAGAAAAAGAAATAAAAAAACAACATGAGTAATTAAGTGATATTGCCTTCCTTTGTATACCAGTCTACATGTAATTTTACTCATGACAATGTGTTCAGAATTCTCCCATGTGTGGCTTTCAGTGTGTTTTGCCTCTTTTTTTGTGCACAGAAAACTTTAAGTTTACTTATTATCTCTCTCTCTCTCTCTCTCTCTCTCTCTCTCACACACACACACACACACACACACACACACACACACACACACACACACACACACACACACACACACACACACACACACACACACACACACAAAAATTGGTAAAATGTAGTTCTTAAATGTTATGTTCTGTACTTCATTTCAGAAGGCATTATTCTTTTCTCCAGATATCCATGGTGTGGATTGGTCATCGTATGAACCAAACTGTATTGCAAGCATCTTGAAAAAGTTTCTTAGAGAACTTCCAGATCCTATTATACCTGTCCAGTGGTATGACAGATTTCTGGAAGCGTCCCGTAAGTACTTTATCTAAAATCTGATGTCCAGTTGAGCAACATGTTCATTATCAGATGTGCAGAAGCATGTTTATTATACATTAATTCATTCCAAATAGGAATACTCAATGTGACTGTGTTACTGTTGAACGTCAGCATGGTTACATAAGTATATCTGGTCTTGGTTCCACATTGGTGGAGCAAAAATTATGCAAGTGCATATTTGCTATAACTATGCAGGCTACATTCAGATCAGAATCCTATTAATTGCTGTAATCAGATTTCACACAAGTTAAAATCCTGACATTTCTGTTTCAGCTAATTTTATGAAACACAAAAAGTAGGAAATGTTGTACTCTGGCCATCTAACTTTTTTGTTAGCTTCTTAGCAGATAATCATTTATGTGTTTTTGTAAGTGTTTGTCATGTTCACTGTAAATTTCTGCTTTTGTATCAACCCGACATTTGCAGAAGCCTTTAGTCATTATGGCTAAAATGATGATAATACATTTGTTTAAATGATGTATCAAACCTGTTGTAAAACACATTCTGTAACATTGACTAAATTGTGCGTTTGACCAAATTTGAGGGGAAAATTGTGATGAGCATAACTTTCCAATTTAAAATTAGTTTAACAAATCACTTATTAGATTTTTGATTTGTATAATAATGTTTGTGTTATTAGAAATAATAGTAAATAATAGAGGATGTAAGTATCACGGTTTTAAATTAAGACCCAATTTTCATGTAGTAAAATCTTGGGAACTTCCCAGTTTTTCTCTCTTCACCAATGACATAATAGATTAAGTGGACATCATTTGTGTAAATATCTCAGTTTGATCTTAAAAGTGTGCTGCACCTAACATAATTTATTATGCATAACATTAAGAATGAGTTTTGTAGATATAATGACATGAAAGTATACATTGTGATTTAAACAAATTGTCACATGTGATCTGAGGCTTTCCTAGCATATACACTGCTTTCTGGGTTCTTGGGTGTGTCGTATTCCTACAGGAAGTAGTATTTGTCAAAACTAGGAGTACAGCTCCTATGTTTAAACGTCCAGAAACCCAATACCTGTTGAGATATGGGCCAATCTGTCACTTCATTCCTATGTGTCTGTTACATACACTATAAGCAGTGCTGCATGTGGTTACCACACATTGTCACACACCCTTCAGTCCTTCTTCACGCTGAATTGTGCAGTCTTTCAAATACACGTGGCTCCTTTTGAATAGTCAGATGCATTGATCACACATTGTCAGGGGACTGGACACACACCAGTGCCTTTAAATTTCCACATAGCCAGAAATCCAATGGATTCAGGTCTGGTGAATGGGGAGGCCACATTACTGTATCATCTTAACAAGCATCGCACATGAAATGTGACAGTGAGGTCCTGTCACATGATCTGTGGAAAATTAGTAAACCACATTGGTTGTCTTTATTTAAGGGTAATGGTAATCAATAGCACTGGTAATTCATTGTGCAAAAAATCAGTGATACGCAGCACCTGTTAATCTGTTAGGTAAAATAGGTGGCCCTTTGAGCTGTCACTGACAATTCCTGCCCATACAATGATTCTGAAGTGATCCTGATCCCTCACCTCCAGGATTTGATCTGCTCACATGTGCTTATTATGGTAATTTACAATGCCATCTCATGTGAATCCTGCCTCATCTGTAAATAAAATACGAGTAACGGATCTTCAATGGACTACACCTCAATAGGTATTGGTTTCTAGGCATATCATTAAAGAAACTTTTCTTCTAGTTTGGACCAGTACTACCTCGCACAGAAATAGACACCTTTTTTATGCCCTGGGATTGATTTGGAGCTCTCCTGTAGAATTGTGTATTATAAATGCAATAACTGTTTGATGTGCATTCAGATTTATAGTATTTTAGCAAATTATTTGGATTCAGAAAATCATTTGTCTTGTGAAGAAGGCCCAAATCTTGTACTGGAGATGATAGCAGGAAAAGAATGTTGTTGCAGATCTGTGTTTACTAAACTGTAAGAACAAGTACGAAATTCTTGGTGAATAAAGAATTTTTTGTAATGTGTTTTATTTTAACTGTCTGCTTACAGGAATCAGGAGTGATGAACAGTGTGCTGCAACTCTTTGTCACCTTGCAGCTGAACTACCAGAACATCACAAGGCAACTTTAAATTTCCTGATGGCACATTTCTGCAGACTCTGTCAAATGCAGCATGCAAGAGGATTCAGGGAGCCACCTACAGTGTTAATTCAGGTCTTGTGTCATATCTTCCTGCGTCCGCCGTGGGAAAGGATAATGTAATTAAAAAATTGCAGTTATACAATTATTTGGCCTAGAGAAAAGGTTTTGTGTGTGTATATGTATTGTGTTAATTTTGATTGCATTATTTACTCTTGTTATTTCAGACAAGTTGTTTACAACACAGAGTCTCATATACGTATTATGGAACTGTTACTGCTAAACGGGAAATGGGGGGAGAAACTGCCAGAATTTGCATCTGCACCAACACTCCCTCCAAGGAAGGTTTCAAGACCCCATCTTCCGGCTGTGGAACTGGAGACAGAGAAGGAGAAAACTGTCTCAGATTCTCCTCCAAGCCTCCAAGAAGCGGAATGGTACTGGGGTGATATTACAAGGTATGCAAGTGGTTGTTGCATGATAAAACTGGAGTTCATTTTGAATGTGTGCTACACTCTAGTGTAGATATTGTACAACTGTGCAGTTAACTCTTACATTAATATGTCAAAAATTATTTATTTCTTCAAAAGTTTTCATCTTATTACTTTTATTTTATTTTTGGCCTACATTTTCCTTACTTTCTTCAGGGAGGAGGTGAATGAAATACTCAAGGATACACCCGATGGGACATTTCTTGTACGAAATGCATCCAGCAAAGGTGGTGAATACACTCTGACATTGCGGAAGGACGGTACGAGCAAGTTGATTAAAATCAGCCATCGAAATGGAAAATATGGTTTCTCAGAGCCTTTCAAATTTTCCTCTGTTGTGGAACTGGTTAATTTTTATCGGAATGTTTCTCTTGCTCAATATAATGCCACACTAGACATTAAGTTGCAGTATCCTGCCTCCAAATTCCAGCAGGTATTTGTTTCATGCTTTACTGATAAAGAAAAAAAAACATTGGCCTTTTGTCTGTTATTTTTTAGTGAAAAATAATTTGCTGATTGAAGGTTGCACTATGTTACAGGAAGACGAAATATCAAGTACAACTGATGTTCAGAAGGTGGCTCAGAAACTGAGGGAAATATACAGGGAATATTCTGTGACAACGAAAACATATGAAGTTCTTTCAGATGACTTCATTCGAACCAATCAGGAAATACAGTTAAAAGTACAAGCTCAGGAAGCATTTGCGGAAGCTATATCGATGTTTGAAGAACAGATTAAACTGCAAGAAAGATTCCAAAAAGAAGCGCAACCTCATGAAATTAAGTCTCTTCTTGCAAATTCCGAAATTTTAAAACAGAGATTAAAGTCACTCATAGAGAGTAAGAAACAACTAGATGACAATATGAAGCAACAAGTTGCTTATAGTCGCAGCTTGGATAGGGAGATGAATTCTCTGAAAGCTGAAATAATTCAGCTTCGTAGGCAGGAACAACGTCACTTGAAGTAAGTGAAATGAAGACCTGACTGCATATTGAGAAGATGTGAATGTGAAATAATTACTAAAGTGTGTAATTTGTGTTTTCTCAGGTGGCTAAATGCCCATGGAGTTAAGCCCCACCAGATAAAAAATATATTATCAGATGAAGCTGGAACATCGTCAGGACTAGGGCAGATCGAGATAGATGGTGATCTTGAGTCTCTGCCTCATCAAGATGAGAGTACCTGGCTTTTGCGTGACTGTTCACGTGATGATGCAGAGCAGCTGTTGAAAGGGCGGCCAGATGGAACGTTCCTTGTTCGGCCGAGCCGCACAGGGCAGTATGCCCTTTCCATAACGTAAGTCAGTTTTATTTGCCCATAAATGTAGCTTAAATTTATCTTTTATGTCATAACTGCCACTGAAGATAATCTGTCATTTTGCAGGTGCAAAGGCACAACAAATCACTGCATAATTTATAAGACTGAGCGTGGATACGGATTTGCTGAACCGTACAACATTTACGAATCACTGAAACTATTGGTGCTCCATTATGCTCAGAACTCTTTAGAGGAGCACAATGATGCTCTGAAGACAACATTAGCCTACCCTGTGTTTGCCTCTGGACCCACTCAACCAAACCAGACGGCTTCGGAAAACAGCAGCTCGAGTTCTGGTTATGTATATTCACAGCCACGATGAGAATTCAGACTGTTCCATGACACTGCTGACTGTGATATGAACTATGTGCCAGAAAATATGTCAATGTACAAAAAGGAAAAAAGCCGTACATGCATCGGCAAATATAAATATGAAGAATTGTTGTTTTGTGTTACCAAAATAGGTGTGTGTGGAAGTGACTGACTGAAGAAGCATGATGTGTGTACTTGGTACTTTTAAAATGTCAGTTTCCAGAAGACAAAACAGGAAACATTGCTTTCAGTAATTACATGTGCTGTGTTTCTTGTGACTCCATTCTTTACCTTTGAGACTGATAAATGGACATTCCTGTGTACAGATTTTACTCTAGGATTGTACCGGACATTTATAGCCATACTTTGTGATGTTTTTGTACAAGATTAGTATTTTAAATATTTATTTACTATCGATTTGGGGTCTATTGAAGTAAGTGTATTTTGGCAGTGATCTTGTGAATGATAACCAAAGAAATGTGTGTGTGCTATTGAAAATATTGGCAAGGACGTGCAGATTCTGTATGTAAGAGTTGGCAAAATTTGATGAAATATCTTTAGGCTTTGTCTCATATTTAAACACATTTCTGTATATCATGCTACCTTAACAGAAAAGAAATGTGTTTTATAGTTATTCTGTAAGAGTTTGTGTGTTGTGACTATTAACAGGAAACTGAAGAATGAAGAGAGTCAAATTCTGTATTTCCAGTTATGCGAAGTATGAAATTGGCTATGTGCTTTAAAGCTTTTATGAATGCTTTAAAGCTGTGCTCCATAAATCTGCCAGACCTCATTAAGATGTAATTTAAATTTGTGATGTCTTAGAACCAGAGCTTACTGTAATATATTCATCATCCATAACTCTCACTCTTATCACTGGTCATACTGAAACAAACATCACAATTGCTTTGTAAATGAAACTTGGTCAATAGAGTGAAATATTTTGTTCTATCATTTAAGAGTTTAGAGTGATTGGTGTCCACATTTTCTGCAACCTGAATTGATCCTGCTCTATGTAAGTACAGGCCACTGCAATATAAGCATTTTTTCCAATTTTTGGCTGAGAGAGAAGAGATTATTATAAACTAATTGGTTCTAGCCAACATAGCCAGAGAAAACCAAATAATGCTTTAAAACCATATGCTAATGTGATGCACAGTATAAATTTATACAGGGCTGATAGGTGAGCCAAAACTTTGGGATGATTCTATAATGCCCATAAACGACCTATAAAACCATGAAGATACTACATTAAGGATGGTGAATAAACTAGATTTCAGTTTGTTTTAGTATGAATGTGCAGAAATATCATTTGGTAAATCATAATTTGGTTGTTGCCAGATTGTACATTAAAGAACTTTGGTGCTTTTTTTTTAAATGAAACCATAAAAAATATCAGATGTTTCCAAATTATTAAAATCTTAATGTCAATATATGGTATTGTCCACTAAGTGTGAGATATTTGTTAGTTTGTCTTCCTGTTGCACCCATTCACAATACTCACAATAATTATTGTAATTCTAATAATCTGATGAATTGTAAATGATTTATGTATACCTAAATTTGCATTCTTGCTGCACATCATCCACAGTTGGTCTCCATTCCAGTTCAGGATCTTTTAATTCTTCCATAAATTATAGTGGAATAGTTCGTCTAATCATTAATGCTTTATATTATACAATATTTTTCTTACATTTCTTATATTTCCCATTCTGTTGGTGGTGCAAACAATTCAAGTTTTGCTGTTTTTGATGTCTCAACCAGATCACTAACTGTTCAGGCATTAGAATACCCACTACAGGAATGTTACTATGTTTCACAGTTCAATTAAACTAGCTGTGAAGAAATAACAACTGATGCTTGTTTTCTTTTATTTCTTCTACATATTACATGTACTAAATATTACTGATATTTCACATTGCCTGAAAACACCTCCCCCCCCCCACCAACCCCAGCTGTGCCTCTTTAGTACATAACAGAGAAAATAAAGTATAATAATAAATTGTACTGTTATGTTGTCTGGCTGTCATATATGCTGTCACTCTACACTTATATTCAATCTAATGCCAGTCTGCAGAAACTGAGTTATATCCTACAAATTATACACTGACAGAGAACAGTAGGGGAAAAACGGGACAAATTTTGGTACAATGTTGATTTCAGTTTGATACTGAGCAAAGTATGTTTTAGAGATAAAGTTTTGTGTGTTGGTATTTGTGTACTGTTACAATATTATCTTGTGATGACACTGACACCATTTACAATCGGCACATGAAGTATTTTCAAATTCAGTTGTCTCTCATAGCTGCAGTGTAAGAAAAATCTTAAAAGAAGCACAGGTGTCGATTGTAGTGTTCTTTATTATTTACACTAAAGGAATTTCTAGATAAAATAATGCAACCTATTGAAGAATGCACATATTTTTATCAATGAATCACCAGTATTCAAAGTTTCTAACCTTTAAATGAGCTCTCGGTAACTGTTGACTTCAGTCATTGCCATTTAATGCCATTTTACATTGTTTGTGCGAGACGTTGTCATTTGATTGCCAGTCAGGTTGTCTCGTATGTAAGGGATAATCATATCTTCTGTATAAGTTTTATTGTGTCTCATTCCTTTCTCAGATAGTTTGTGGGGAAAATATATGTATGGTACAGTGCATAACATACCATAAGTTCCTCAGTTTTTAATTTTACCATTATCATACAGGCAAGCATGAGGTACTCCTGCATTGTTCAGATTGATGAATGGTTTTATTGTGTCAACACTTCATTATGAACAATTATGTTGTTTGTCACAAATTATTAAGGCCACCGACATCAAGTTGCTTATTGGTTTCTACTGGTTGTAATTCATGTTTAATGAACTTTGCTATACAGGATTTTTTTAAAACTTCCTTTTGATTACTATATTACAATACTGAATTATATAACAAAACTTATGACAGAACATTGCAGTGGATGGGGTTTGAAGTTATTTGTATAGACTGGTCCAATACTCCAATTTATTCTCAACACCCTGAATATTTCTCCAAAACTTGTTGAACCGAACTATTATGGCAACATTTTGTTATCTTGTTACAGTGGGATTTATGATGTTTAACACTTATCATTTGCCTGTCTGTTGTCAGTAATGACAATCTCAGCCACCCATACTGAGCAATAAGAAATTATCTTTTATTTGAAGTAGATTGACTGTTGTCCTAGTAATGCATTCTCTCTTTCACAGTTGCATAAACTTTAAACTAATACTCCTACACCCACCAGGTGTGCTCGAGTAGTGGAGTTGAATTGAGAATGATATCTGTCAAAACACACACTAAAATGTTTCTTATGAAAGTGCATCACTTATTCTCATGTAAAAGGTTCTTCAATAATTTTGTGTGGTGTTACCATTTTCAGGAATGGGCAGTTACATTGACAGACAGTATAATATTGACTCTAAATTGTGAGGGTATCTATGCACATATCGTATACATGTGTGGTTTTGTGCATTTAATAAACATTTCCCTGTACTCTAAAACCATCTTGTTACTATAACTGGAAGGACTAACTTTAAACATGAAATGTCTGGTGCAATTTGGTACACTGTAGGAGACAATGTTTACTGTATTCATCACAACATCAGAGTCTAAATAAAATTGTGGGAAATGTAAGAATATAAATCAGGTGCTTTCTTAAATTTTAGCACATACAATACAGTTAAAATTATGTACTCTTTGGAAAACACTATGACTGGTCATTGAAGACCAATATGGCAAAAAGAATGACAGTGAGGTGTGGATTGGTGGTGGTGGTGGTGGTGGTGGTGGTGGTGGTGGTGGTGGTGCGGGGGGGGGGGGGGTGCTGACAGTTTTAGATATCACAGTCTTCATTCAAATTTTTGTGCACAATATTCATTGTAAACCTATGGTGACATTGGTAAAAGATGCCAAGCACTGAGAGCAGACTAGAGGTAAATATAGGAAGCACAAATGAAATGTAAGAAGCACAGAACAGAAAACAAAAACAAAAAAAAAAAAAAACCAGACATCGAAGTTAAAAATAGAAAACCAAATGATGTTTGATTTTGTGTGGACAATGAGCACCATAGTTGTTGAAGATGTGAAACGATGAAAGTAACTGCACTTGCCCCCACTTGGTCATAATGGGTAGTGGCGGTCATTGTGGGGATTGGAAAAAAAAGCACTCTTGTACTACCGATACTGTTGGGGTGTAACTGTGTGATCAGCTCACAAAATAATTTGGTAACCTTATCCAAATTGCCTAACTGGTCAGTGGACAGTACATCTTTCATACTTAGCATGCAGGACTAATTATGAGAAGAAAGTTACATAACACTTCTCCCTCCCATCTGAATATACCAATATTACAAAATCAATTTCATAATCATTGCTTGGTTCAATTGGTGTGTTCACTGACAGTCTCAACCTTGCCCATTTTAGATGTTCTGTAGTGTACAGAAATCATACCCACACGGGATAATGGGTGAAAATAAGATTCTGAGGTATTTAGGCAATTTCCATGTCTCGATCTGTAGACTGCTGTTAATTAATCTTTTGTATTAATTGTACCAAGTGAAAATATTTTATAATCTGTTTCGTGAATATCAGACAGTGGAGCAAATTGAAATCAAAGTAAAAATGTATTTTCAGAGCATCTTGCTGTATGTAGGAAACGTTAATTTTATTTTTGTGCTGTGGCAGCCATGTGTTGGTCATTCAGCTGCAGACTTACAATGGTGTAACAGCTACAGTGTATAGCAAGCACTAGTTGTAATAGTACATGTTTTAATTGGATGTCCACACAATATGCAAAATGTGTGAACAACAATATTTTGTGCTGTGCAGATCTTGCCCATCCTGTATGCATATCACACTACCATCTGTTGACAACTGTATGAAAATTCTGATGACAAAAGGCAAATGCAGCAACTAGCTGATGATTTCATATGGATGAAATCACATTATACTGCATAAAATTGCAGCATGAATTAAAAAAGTTACAAAAAAAATCAGTATAGTATATTTTTATCTGACCTAGTAGTCTGCACACTCTAATATACAATTAAAAACCCGCACTTAGTTCTTGTTGCACATTCTGTATGAGTAAGTAAAACACAAATTTTCTAAGTGCTCAAGCCAGTGGTGGCATTCAATTGGCTAGCTTTAAAAAATACAAGTATTATTAATAGAAAGTTTTTAGAAGACGTAATAAGAAACATACAATAACATTGGCCTGCAGACTGAATCCTATCGCTTTTTTTTACAGAATGTATGAAATAGATTTATGATATAAATAAAAACTGACATGAAAGTAAAGTTTTTTCCTCAAAATATTTCTCAGTAATGATATGTATGTGGGCAGTCAACTGTTTGACATTTCTGAAATGGCGTAACCCCTTCCATCCCTCCCTCCTCCCCCAACCAAATATTTAAGGGAGGAGTTGGTGAGCAATACCTGCGGTATTGCTGTGTGAATATTGTTAAAGTCTGTGTGTTTTCTATTAATTGCTCTGGTGTGATACTGAGTTCGTTCTACGAAATGGTGGATATATTGTTACTGATTTGACAATGCAGACTCGTACTATCATAAAAATACTCATTAGTTTTCAAACAGAATACTACTGTGTCAGCTTAGGCTTCATTCTTATATCTTGAAGTGTGTTTTAATTTGTAGCTCTTCAATCTTTTTAATTTTATTGTTCTGAAGTAGTTGTGTATTGTGATTCCTCAAACTTTATAGTATATTTAGCATGGTAATCTGTTTCATATATGGATGGTGGCACAAGCTATCAAAGACTAACACACCATCAGTAGGTAAATAATGGAAAAAATTGTCTAATGGTGTTTTAGGAAGTAATAGTGAAGCCCAGATAAATTGATTGGAACTAATATGACAAAATTATGAACTGTTGTTATGTAACTGTTAATGGAAATGGGGGAGTTTGACAACCTGTGTGGAAAATGATGGATATCTTCATTAATGTGTGCAAGATAATGTTTTTTATCCTATAATGAGGTGTGAAGGCCTTTTTAATAATGATACATGAAACAGGTCAGAAAATGTCAGATGCTATAATGCAGCTGCCTCATAATACGAGCAGCAATCCGTGTCACTGAAGATGGCTGAAATCGCAGAATTTAGAAACTTTGTTACTGTGGTCAAATGGATCTCCATCCTATAGCTGGGCGGGAAATGTTCCTCATAATTACCTACATACCAGGTTTTAATCAGTTAAATTATCCATTTAATTACTTTTTTAACTGCAGAAATATATGCTACTTATACGTTAATGTACAATATCACTCAAATTTCACTTTTCAAAATTTGCTCTTAACCTTGTGGTGTCATCTACACTCTTTCCTATAAACTAAAGTTAAAATGTGTTTAATTTCTGCTGTTCTATTTCAGTTTATTTTGTTTGCAATCAGTTTTTAAAGAAAAGCTTCTCACTTTTTGTGGACAGAAACTTAAATCATGTTCTTGTAATGCACAATGACAGTCATGTAACATTCATTACCTTCTACTGAGCTAATCGTATGTGGGATTATCATCTTAGTAAATATACAGGGTTAAAATATTTTTATAGCTTTCTTCTAAGAGATTGATGTTAACTGTCTGCTTAATACAACAGCAAGACTATGTAGCAAATGTAAAAAGAGATGTTGTCAGTTAAGACTTGTAATGTCACAACTATAACAGGATGAAATGATGAGACTGCAAGTGTCCCTTTCCTTTGGCTGCACCACCTCCATCTATTTTTGTACCCCATATGCTGTTGCTTACTGTGTAGGAGGACAATTAGTTTTATTACAATACAACTAGCATTCCATTAGCTGATGAATTTTAAGTGGAAGAGACACTGTACCATCATTTCAGTGAATTTCACAGTTTTTGTTTTTAGCAGATGTACAGTGGCACTGGCATTTCCAACCAACTGAAATGTAAGTGTATATGAGGATGGGGCACTATTGTGTTCCATGTAATAGTAACCAAGAAGGAAAGTATTTGAAAACATGAGGTGGTGTCTATTTTGCTTGAACATACGAAATGTGCTATTGTCATTTGTGTAATACTCTGACAAGGAATGGATGATAATTGTGTTTGTATTTTGGATTTTTTTATGTAATGCAGCAAAACATGTTTTCTTAACAACCTGCTAAATCATTTACATTACCTATAAATTTTTGGAAGTATACAGTTTCTAATTAGCATTGTTTTCCAATGCTTTGATAGACGATGTAAGAAATATCACCCACAAGTGCTGCTCACATTAGTATATACTGAATGAGAATTGCTTTGTGGGTCTCAATGTGTAATTATAGTTCAAAATGAAACATCACATATTTTTTACTTCCCAAAAATTTTAAGAAATTTATTGAATATTGAACGCAAGCCCTTAGAACGCCATAAAATTTTTATATAGCAAGAATTATCTTACGAAGGGCATCATTTGATGTTCTGTTTTGAACCAGTGCCTGAGTTATTCATAGAATGTAAAAGTAAACTAGTTTAATCATGTAAAAGTTACTGGTGTTTATATGAGAGTACCAGTGACTGTTTAATCTTTGTGTAACGCAGATTTTGCACATGTGAGGCTATATAATCCTAGAGTCAATTTTCATAAATGTACTGACCATATGTGAAAAACATTTTTTCTTTTAATATTTCTACCTGTAAGAACTGTGTCAACACTAAGTATTTGGGAAGCATTTTTATACACATTGTAACAGACAGCAGTAGAATGTAAAACATAGAGTATACATTATAGCATTAACTTCGCAACATTTTGTACAAATATGAAAGTATATCAAAGGATGTAACACGAATGTATTTTTCATACATGTGCTCTTTTATTTCTTCACATTTCATTTCAAGAAAACCATTGACCAATGTGCAACAGTGGTAACACATTTCCTACACCACATGAAATATTGGCTTTCATGTATATATGTAAGTGAATATGAAGTAGATGATAAATGTAGTCTGGACATGGTGAATATGATAAATAAAATCTCTGTAGGTTCAAGAAATGTTGGACATCGAGACTGCCTAATACTTCAGATGAAATATAACTTAGTAATCCATGTCAAATATGATATTCGTAAGGTGTGTATCTGCATTTGGAAACATAAGACTTTGCGGAACCTCTGTGTATTTTGTGCTTCTGTTGTAGGGAACCACAGTATTTTATTTTATTTGGCATGCAGTCTTTTGAGAATATATGTATAAGCTTTTATGCTAGAAAAGAAAATGGCCAACAATGGAAAATGTGCCTTGTTCTGTCATGTTTAACAATGAAGTCTGTGGTGATTATTGTGTGTCCTTGCAGTTTACTCTGTGGTATGTCTTTACTCATTATAAAAGCTCCTAATTAATGTGCACCATACATCATTCACTAGTAGCACTAATGAACCTACCTTATCATAAAGAAAATTAATTTCCTGTTCTCTTTTTTAACTATCCCCCCCTTTCCTCACCATTGACGAAATAGGCTAGTAGCTTAATTTACAAGGGCCTGTTAAAGATATGATCCTGTCAGAGGATATCTGTCATGATCAATTGTTGAATATCTTTGGTTCACAACTGTCTTGTCCTTGCCTGACATCCCTTACAATTTTATATCGTACGCGAAAAATGTCTAAGTAATGTAGTCTAGTCACATTATTATTATTATTATTATTATTATTATTATTATTATTATTATTATTATTATTATTATTTTAAAAGTGTTATGCCACTGAATTTAATTCATTTACTTGGTTTCCAGTGTGTGTGGCTTGTTACATTTTTAAATGTATACAGTTGTTTTATGTTTTTCAATGGTCTCTGATGCAGCTGTTAAGCATTAAAACATAGGGGCTATTCTCATGCTCACAAATATGTCTGTCATTCCAAAGCACAGCTATTTTTAGAAATTTGTATATGTATGTATGTATTGATATGTAAAACGCAGACAAGCAACAGATCATAAATTACTCATTTACGCTGAGTTTTCAAATACAGCTGGAAAAATGGGCCTGTACTTCTCAATACTGTGCATCTTATTTGACAGTGAAGAAAATATTTTTATTTTTGTATAGTGAGAGAGGCGAGTGGGAGGGGGGGGGGGGGGGAGACGACAATAGAGAACCTGTTCTGTTCAACTTGAATCCTCGGCTGCATTAATGGGAATTTATGATATGTTTTCCCGTGTGTGTGTCATGAGACATATTTTATTATGTATATAACTATCTACATAATCTGCCAAGTTGTTAGTACTATTATAGGCAAATGGCATTATTAACATCAGAAAACTGATTTATGGTAAATGTCTTACATATGCTGTACTTATTAATTTCATCATTCACACAATGTGTTCAAAGAGAACATGTTACAATTCATTTTAATTGAGGCTTTTCATTTTCTTCTTTCTGTCCATTTTATCAAGTGAACCTCAAAATACAAGATCAATTGTGTCTTTCTAGAAATGTTTCTGAGAATAAAATGATGGAGAAATAGTACTGTGTTTAAACTTTCACCCTGTAAAGTTTTGAAAAGTGGGAGTATTTCAATCCTCTAGCCAGTAAATTCCATCCATGTGTCTAACCTACTCATAATACTTCAAATGATTGATTCCTGAACAAAATGTAATGATTTGCTTAAATACCTCTAGAACAAGACCCATACATCCTCACTTAATAGAACTTTCAGAAACTGCTATGCATAATATTTCATTACATTTAATACATATGTGAAAATATAAAATGAAATTTTATTGTGATATTTTATGAAACAGTCTTCAGTAAAGAGCCATGCACAAGTCTTGAGACCAACAGGCCATCTCCTTCCTCTTTCCTCTCTTATTATTGCACACTGTGCGCCATCTTTATGAGTTTATTCTTTTCAGTTCATGGAATAATCTCCATGAAGTATCTTTCTGTGAGATGTTCACATATTCTGTATTTGTCTTCTTATTTGTCTGTGAAACAATATATGCTATATATACCAAAACGATCATCATTCACAGTGATGAACAACTTTGTACAGAGTTACATATTCGTTTCCTTTTGCCTGTGGAATAAAGTTGAAGTTTCAGATCAATTGGACTTTTTTGCCCAAAAAGAAAATAAATAAATAAAATTCACTAATCAGTGTAGATTATCTTGCTTTCTTTAGAACCAATTGCAACACATTATTATGGAGCACTTACGTAAAGAGCACACGTGTTGTCCATCCATTTCAGCATTATTAATACTTAGTTTACACTTCTGTAATTACTGCCCATTTGTACAATATGAGCAATGTGAAGAGGGGCTTAAGACAGTCTTGAGTTCTTTTGATTGTGCCATTGGGAATAAATTGTGTTACTGTCTCTGTGAAACTGCCTGCGTAATTTACAAATTGCTGTAGATAGGAAATGATGCTTCTTAGTATTCCTTTCCCTAAAGTAAATGATTCATGAATCATTGGGGTGAAGGGAATGGAAACGAAACAGGTTGTAAAAACCCGGCTCCTCTGCTTCTCTAGAATGGTTGCCTTAACCGCCTTGATGATCCAGATATTCTTTCCGTCAACCCAAATCCCCAACTTCCCACTCACTGTACCACAAGGGCCCCCACCCATTAACCCCCTGCCCTCAGGTTTCTGATTGCCATAGGAGTTCAGACATTATTTTTGCATCCACATTGAAGCTATTTCATCAAACGGCCATTGTAGCCATAGAATTATAGATACAAATGGTTTCTGTTCTGTCAGACATGTCCAGTGGGAGTTGGAAAATTTTCACCAGACTGGGACATTAACCCAGATGTGCTGCTTCTGTAGAACAGTTGCCTTAACTGCCTCAGCCATCTGGACACACTTTCCATCAGAATCCAATTGCTGAGTTCCTACTTGTCACACCACAACAATCCCCAGACATTAACTCCGAATGTAAAGCTTGTCGAGATGGCTGAGGAGGTTAAGGCAACCCTTCTAGAGAAGCAGAGCATCTCAGTTAGAGTCCCGGTCTGGTACAGGATTTCAGCTCTCGCCATTACATTGATGCAGTTCCCTGTGCTGCTGGAAGTCATTATTTTCTTTCCATTTTTTCACCCCAACTAATTACATATATCTCCCAGCTGTTTCATTGTGAGTGGTGTTTGTAAGTGATTCTGCCGCAGTAATATCTTCTCCATGTTGTAAACACCGTGAAGCATGTATTAAAAGTTTTAAATAACAAATATGAGCCAGAATAATACTTTGTTTTGTTTATATATATTTTAAATCCCTTTTCTTCACAAAATGGAGGAATATGGCAATAAGCGTAAGTCAGTCTTGCTACATTGTGTCGAGAAAAAAATATTGTCTGTGAGTGGATTTGTTTACTGTAATATGATTTTATGAATGGCTTTCAGATGACTCGCATTAGTGTCCACAACAAGAAAAAAACAAAGTTGATTTGTATCAGCACACCTGTAATTATGAAACCTTTGATGTGACTTTGTACCATTGTGTGACTGAATGTAATAAACAGCGTAAGTTCCATATGCGATTTTTGCTAGTATTGTCATCAAACAATAGTATTTCTACTGCAGAATGCACCAATTTTGTAGAGCAACACTTTCCAAAAAAAAAAAAAAAAAAATAATTCTTGGAAGGTTCATACTGGCAGTCCTCTTCTTGCTACTTCCAAGCTGCATCACTTTATAGCAGTGGCAGTGTGTGCAGTTTTTTCTATGGGGTTCACAGGAAGATGGACAGCAATGTTCTAAATAACTAACATGAAAAAGCTAAAAATTAATAACAAAATGATTGCTATACAGAAACACGTTTACCTTACTATGAATGTTTGTAGGAAAATTCCATTCTCCTCTCCTTGAGAGCAGAAAAATCCTGTCAATGATGCATTCACTGAAGACTATGGTGCTAGACACAAAGTCCTTCTCACTTGATGGACAGTGCTGGTAGCGCTATTAGTCGCTCTTGATCCATAGCACTCCACAGGAAAGTTTGCTCTCTCTAGAGCAGAGAAAGATCACTCCACCTCACACATTGTCATTAATATGGTAACAACCACTTTCAGGAGTTTCACTGTTTCAAGGCAGCTGGAAATTATTTTTGAGCAGAAATTGCAGAAGTGGAACAGCACCTGTGAGACTTCTAAACTCATTCCTTGTGTACAGTATCTGAAGTTCTGCTCTCAGCTTATTGCATTCAAGGAAAGAATGTATTTCACAAGACCTCTGCCACAACCTTTGCAGAAATTGACCTGTGTATGAAACAAACTTTTCAGAATTAGACCTGTGTATGAAACAAACTTTTCAGAATTAAATAAGTTGCAGCAACAAAGTGCCCTGTGAAGTCAGTGTTCAGCAACTTAAGCGACAATTCTATCATAGACTTCTTTTGCAGCAACAGTTTTTGTAGTTTTGCTTCCCTGCCACTGTCTCTTCGCGGGATACAGCACCTCTCTGTACGTGGGAATCGTGTCAATGACCGAGCGAGGTGGCCCAGTGGCTAGCACACTGGACTCGCATTCGGGAGGACGACGGTTCAATCCCGTCTCCGGCCATCCTGATTTAGGTTTTCCGTGATTTCCCTAAATCGCAATGCCGGGATGGTTCCTTTGAAAGGGCACGGCCGATTTCCTTCCCCATCCTTCCCTCACCCGAGCTTGCGCTCCGTCTCTAATGACCTAGTTGTCGACGGGACGTTAAACACTAACCACCACCACCACCTCGAAATTGGCCTATGGAAGCATCGTTTACTCCTCTGCATGGCCGTCTGTTCTTCAGCGTCTCGACTCTGTCCACCACCGCGGACTGCGTTTCGTGTCTGGAGCTTCTTACACTAGCCTTTATGCTGAGACTGCTGTATCTCCACTGTCCAATCGGCGAGCTATCCTTCTGAGTCGTTATGCTAGTCATCTGTCTTCCATGCCCACCCATCCAACCCATTCCCTTTTTTTCCATGCTTCCTTGCATTTAGGGTATGCAGGCCGCCCTTCCTCTCTACTACCACCAGGAGTCCACTTCCATCAACTGCTACGTTCTCTTTCCCTCCACTTTCCTAACTCTTTCTTGACAAATGGGGGTATGGCGCCACATTCGCTTCATCCCTGGAGCTGCCTTCTTCGTGACCTTTGTCAGCTTCCCAAGGATAGTACCCCCGCTATAGTTTACAATCAGGCATTTGCTGCTCTATGTGCACAAATGGAGGATGCCACATTTATTTATACTGACAGCGCAAAGACAACATTTGGTGTTGGGAGTGCCTATATTGTTGGCAACACCCCTAATAGGTTTCGACTTCCCGACCAGTGTTTGGTTTTTATTGAGAAGCTTTACTCTGTTCTCCAGTCTGTCCAATACATCCGTCGCCATAAGCGGCTACAGTATATTACATGGTCGGATTCCCTCAGCTATCTTCTCAGCCTCCAAGCTCTTTATCCCGTCCACCCTCTGGTTCACTGGATTCAGGACAGCCTCCACCTGCTCCATCTGGGGGGCGTCTCTGTGGGATTCCTCTGGATCCCACGGCACATTAGTATTCGCGGAAACGAGGCAGCCGATATAGCGACCAAGGCTGCAGTCTCTCTTCCTCGGCCCGCTATCCGCATGGTTCCGTTTGCTGATCTACAGAGCATTTTATGTCGTCGTGTTGCTCTTTTATGGCATGCACATTGGTCTATACTTCCCGATAATAAATTATGGGACGTAAAACCTCTTCCCTGGTCTTGGACCTCTTCCTCCCGACCTCGTCGTCGAGAGGAGATAATTTTAACTAGACTCCAGATAGGGCACTGTCTTTTCAGCCATCGACATCTTTTAAGTGGTGATCCTCCTCCGCTTTGTCCCCACTGCTCTCAACAGTGGACGGTGAGACACCTTTTACTTCACTGCCCCTATTATAATCCACTACGTGCCCGTTTACAGTTGTCGCCTGATACATCTTCCCTTTTAGCAGATGACACGCCTTCAGCCGATCGCGTCCGTGAGTTTATGAGTGACAGTGAGATGACATCGGTCATTTGAAGTCTTTTTTTGGGATTAACCCCCCCCTTTTCAATAGTAGTTTTCTAAGATTTCCTTCCGTTTTTAATTTCCCTCCTTCTTGAGTTTCGCTCCCATTGCTGCTCATTTAACATTCGGTTTTTACTCTTCCCGAAGTCACAGAATGGGCGCTTATGACTGTAGCAGTTTTGAACCCTAAAACCATAACAAAAAAAATCAGTGATACAGTTGACTATTTGCCAGACAAGTGGTGGTCCCACGCCCGGGTTCCCGGGTTCGATTCCCGGCGGGGTCAGGGATTTTCTCTGCTTCGTGATGGCTGGGTGTTGTGTGCTGTCCTTAGGTTAGTTAGGTTTAAGTAGTTCTAAGTTCTAGGGGACTGATGACCATAGATGTTAAGTCCCATAGTGCTCAGAGCCAAGTGGTGGTCACTTTGCAGTTGGAAGTGTAGTTAGAGTTTCAGCAGGAGTCGGCGCACAATGGTTGTATAAGTTACAGTAACATTTTCAATTATCACCTCAAAATACTGAATGCTTTCAGTTAATGTTCCAGGCTCTTATGCTGTGGTTGAATGGATTTCACCTTAAAACCCGACGTTTCATCCCCATCTGCGGAGGATTTTACAATTAACGTTTTGTTTATTTGCAGGTACATCGCTGCAAACCTGGGACATGTTAAAATCACAGTGCCACAATACCATAAAACGCTTTTAGAAGATCCAAAACAGAATGCCGCAACCCATTGATAAAGTGGAGTACTGTATGGTAATTAATTTTTGGCAGTGGCAGAAATGTTGCAGCTGTGACTTCTTTAGCTATTTGGATTGGCCTGACACAGCTACAACATTCCCACTGCTGCCAAAAAAAAAAAAAAAAAAAAAAAAAAAAAAAAAAAAAAAAAAAAAAAAAAAAATGCCACACAATACTCCACTTTATCAAAATGCTGCAGCAGTTTGTTTCGCTGCTCTACAGAAGTGTGTAGGGACTTTAAACCTGTACAAGGACTGCAGACATGTACCTGTAAAGAAACAAAAAGTTAATGATGTATCTTAATTTTTTGACGTGATAATTTAAACTTTGACTACTACTCATATGTAATGCTGATGTGGTATATATACTGATGAGCTAAAACATTGTGAGTGTTGTCTACTTTGAGACTGAATGCTACTTGTTGGTGTTGGGGGCACGTAATGTGGTGAGGAAAGTATAAAAGCATTCTAGCGGTGATAGTCCTCGAATGCAGAAATCCACTGACATAAGTGACTAATTAGTGGTAGATTTTTATGATCTTGTGTCTAGGGATGAGAATTTTGGAAATAGTGAAGCTGGTTAGCTGTTCAGTTGCTGTTGTTGTGAGCTTATATGGAAATTGGTTGAAGGACGGTAAGTGACAAGGTGCTGGACTTGCATTCCTCATGACAGAGCATGGAGGTTGGAGAATTTCTCAATCTGTAAAGAATAGGCAGCGATCTTTGGTAGATGTAACGTAGGGATGGAAGTTATCTCTGAAGCAACCAGTTTTCAGTTACACTGGTTATTCTCGTCTCCAGTTTAACCTGACTGTTAAAACCACTCAAAAAACGGATTCTGAAGAAACCAATTTTTGGTTCATTTTTGTTATTATTTCCTGTAATAAACATAGACCTCGAGAACAAATACTGAAAAATGGCGAAAGAGATGAGCGTTGTGACATCAAGAGGAAAAGGTCACAAGCTAGGGACTTACCTGCATTACGACTTTTGGAATGCGTCACCTTTTCACCCTGAAGCAACCACAAAATTAAGGGTTCAGCTATTATCACAACTTTATAGCAAGTCAATAAAAGTATAGGTATATCAAATTTACCTTCCCTTCGAAGGAACACTGTGGTTGTTCCTTCTCGTTATACGATATCACAAATTCGTTGTGGCTCCTGCCGTTTTCAATACATTGAAGTAAATGGAGCATTGTACTTCATTGCTACCGCAGTTTGTAAAATTCTTCCAAGCTGGGGATGGTACCACTCTGCTTTCCGATGACAGCGAGAAACTACCGTACCATCTAATAGGTCATGCCACACTGCAAGAAGTACATTATTGTCTCTGCACTGCTGTACCAATCATTATATCATGTATTTGTTGCCAGTTTCTGACTGTAGTCATCATTGTTAAAATAGTGCCAATCAGTTTTCCCAATTTCTATAATAATCCAATATTTCAAAGCAATGGGAACTTTATGACTAAATGCATTTAAAAAAGTTTTATTTAAAAACTAAAAATTTTACCACTGCGACTATTTGATATGCCAGTTCTTTACCTGGTTGTTAGTAAAAAGCGGAAAAAACCTGTTAACCGAGATGTAACAAATACCAAAAAGTACTGGTTACTCAGAATTAAAATACCAGTATAAGTTTAAACCAGTCAGTTTTTCCCTTCCCTAATCTGGTGACAGAGTACAATGCTAGTAGATGCACAAGTTTTTCAGAGCACATTATTTAGAACGTATTGTTGGATTGATAGCAACACACAACTGGTGTGAATCATACTTAACTAACATAATACAAAAATTTATGCTGAATAATTCAAACAATGTTGGAAGGGTTGAAAATAATAGTGACTGGGGCGTAATCGCAAAAGGAAGTTCCACAGGGTTCAGTTTTAGGTCCATTGCAATTCTTTATATATGTAATATATTCAATAAGCATAATTAGCGCTTTTTGCAGACGATACTGGTGTTATAATATATCCCATTAGAGAGAAATCCACCTGGTCATCCAGCTGGTTCTTCCAACTCTGAACATTGAACATATCTCTGGATGTAACGTATGGTTGGTCCACCATTGAGCCCTATCCCAAATAAGACATGTTGTGGATCCACCTCTGAACATCGCCATAGATATAATGCATGGTGGATGCACCCTCAAACCCTATCCCAGATGTGGCATACTGTGGATCTGCATCCTAACATCGCTCTGGATATAATGCGCTGCAGATGCTAACTTGGATCTTCTGTGGGTCATGGAAGCCATCTGTACCACATGCAAAGACACAGACATAGACAGTCCGAAGCTCATAGTCTAGTGGCTAGTGTAGTTACCTCTGGGTCATGGGTCCCGGGTTAGATTCCCGACTGGGTCGGGCATTTTCTCTGCAGGGGGACTGGGTGGTTGTGTTGTCCTCATCATCATTCGGGGTGTGGCGAGATTTTAACTGGAAAGATTGGGAACTTGTACGGGTGCTGATGACCTTGATGTTGAGCGCCCACAAACCAACATCATCACAAACCAACAGACCCAGACATACAGAAAACAGAGCAAACGTACTGCAACTGTAGACTATGTGGTTGGAGGCGGATGCATTCGAGTACAGTGCTATACTATGCCGCGCAACCAGAAAAATAGTGCATTTGCGCTAGGTGTTGTCGGCTGTAATACATTTACAAGCAATTTCAGAGTATGGAACGAGAAGTGATGTCACGATCGCATGAGTAGAAATGACATAAAATCGATAAAATTGCGAAACATTATGAGAAATACATAAATTGAGGGAAAATACGTCGAAATGCGAGGAAATTGAGGGAGTACTTGCATATCTTCTGCTTGGTGACGGAACAATTCTTGCATATGGGAAAGAGTATGCAATAGCAAGAGGAATACGAGAAAAACGTTGAGATGGAAGCACTGGAAACCAGCGAATCAGTCTTTTTTTTCGTCGAGACGACATTCTACTGTATTTCTGTTGAGGTAATAGTGATAGACGCGAGTTGACTGCTGTCTCTGATGCTTTCCTGGGAAAAAGAGAACCACCTGCCTCTAAATTTACTTGCACCCACGTTAAAGGATGATAGAGTGTGTATGGAGTGATAGATTGAGATGGAGTTGTAACGAGGTATGATTTAATGGTAGACTGATAATACACTCTAGAGAGAGGGAGGAAGATGTTGCTGCAGGCCATTTGACCATTTGACCATTTTTTTCTGTTGCTCTGTCAGGATGCATGTGATAACCTGCGTTCGACTCGTATACAACTGCGTGTTTTGTGTTTGACTTAGAGCACTGTATACTTGCGCTTGTTAACAGCAAACCTCTCTGTCATCAAGCGCTTCCATCTCATGTGTGATTAAATGTGACTATCCTGTTTCGACATATTCCTCTAAACGAACGAAGATTTATGCGACGTACTCTATTCCCTTGCTGCATTTTGGGCATAAAATCGAGTCTTCAGTTTCATAACTAAGTGATTGTAAGTTAGCGACAGGTGTTTGTGAGGTACTGCAATCCCCATGTATGCTTCTGCTTGCAGATGTCCTGTTTACGGAGTCACTGGCTGCATGACGTGTAATTTCACATTTCAGACACCGCTGCTATGCGTTTGTCTCTTTTTTTGTGTAAGAGGCATTCTCCATTGCTAACGATTAATTTATGTAGGACTAATGCGAGCATAGTATAATTTCTGAACCGTGATCGCATGTGAACAGTGGGCGCTATACATCTGTGGAAAGCTATATTGTGCGTGTATCACAAAGAATCAATGTTTTAAGGAAGTAGTTTTTTTCATTTTACAGTTTGTCACAATAGTGTATCGTAGAGAAACCTGCAAGGAGAATGTATATCGTGGGCTGGAAATATACTGCTTGCACTGGGATAGTAGGAGTGTTGCATTCCATACGACTGATAGATTGGAAAACACAACTATCTAACATTATAGCATGTTTTAAGTGAAGAACCATGTAGGCTTAGAAGTGCAAGTGTTTATGTTCTCTCCTACCAATATCTTCTTTGTACTGACCCCAGACTCCAGAACCACACTTAAGATTTGATAGAGCAGTTGATTTACGTACAATGCTTCGAACTCCGCCCATCTGTAGCTCCATCATGCATAAAAACCACACGTTTCTCGTTTTTAACCGTCTGTTATATGAGCACAGCACTTTCATATCTACTACACACCTATAAGGGGTGCTAACCTCCTCGACATTCACGCATCTGGAGAAATCTTGTGCTCTTGGATGGGAGTGGGACAGCAGTTACAGACTCAGTTCGCACTGTTCCTACACGAAATGTGGATTGCAACAGTCTACTTCTGGTCAGTTGCAGATTCAGTCGGTGACAGTGTTGCAGGAAGCGTTGGTCAAAGACAATGTGAGGAGATCACACAGTCTCTAACTTTATCCTAAGAATGCGAGAATGCTCTGTGACTCCCATCCACATGGGGAAAGATGGGCAATCATAATCGTAAATTACGCTCTATGATTGAAGTACTAGAAACTTGTAGATCGCTGACTGTTATACTTTGGTGTGTATGTTAGAGAATTGACAGTGAATGACCTACTGCACAGTCATCTATCTACATTTGCAATGGTGCTTGTAAAGTAGAGGAGGGGTGGTTTAGCGATGATACAGAAATTGGGAAGCATTCTGCCGTGTCACTGGTCGCCGTTGTAAAAAAACTGGTAAAAATGGTAAAACTGATCGCACTATCAACCGTGATGCTTATGACAGTACATCAGTGGTGTCTTTTCCATCCCATCTGTCCAGTGGTACGCTGCTGATTACCACATAATGATTGACTGACTGGCATCGCTTGTTTGAGGCGGAGGAAGAGTCTTGGTGGAGGGGCAACACCTTCCAGGGATGGCTAGCACCGAAACATTGACTGCATACGTGACTGCAATATGAGGAATCAATCCAGAACATCGAACCAGCAGCTGTCTCGTCATTGTGAAAGATTATTTTAAATGTAGAGGTCATCAATCACCTTCAGACAGCGTTTTGAAAACGCTACACAGTGCCGCAAAATTCATCCAGTTTCCTTCTGTTGTGACTGTCTTTTATTTCAGTCAACCAGTGTTTGTGTTGTGGGAGCAGCAGCAACATGCGATGTCCAGTTTTCTGTGAGAGCCAATGGATCTAAACTTGTTAATGTCAGTTTAGAACATGACACAGACCTCGAAGTCGTGGTGGAAAAAACAAAATGTATGGTGGAGTACAAAGCGTGTTACAACAAAAGAAACAATGTATCGAACAACAAAACAGGGACCCTCTCTTGCGATTGATAGTCTGTGGGATATGGTTCTCCTACAGTACAGTCGATGAAACTTTACATTGGCCAGCTGCTCCGAATGGACCAATACATTCATATTTAATAGGATCGCCACATATGCTGTATGCCGGCATGCAGACGGTATTTGTTTTCGATATATCGAAAGAGAGAGATGTGGTAAATATCTTATCGAGTTCTCTGTCAGATGAAGTTAGCAGAGCTTTTATAGTTCGCAGTTTTTTTCTGTTGGATGGTGCAAAATAACGATGATAGAATGTTTGGGTGACAGACGTGAATACACCCTGAGGAACGCAGATATCCTTCAGACTGTAGTAGCTGTGTATAGTTTTTTGAAAACGCATTGGAATAGAGTAGCAAAATCTTTGTCCTCCTTCCAGTTCCTGTATGATGTGGAGTCTTCCTAATTTTCCCGATAAGAAACACCACTGTAACTGTTTGTACTGTATTTTATACTACCTCGTGTTGCAGAAGAAAGCTTTGTTATTTTCGCTGATCTTGCACAATGTACGCTGCTGGCAGAGCCACGACAACATGTTCCCATTTTCGTTGAGTGGCCAAAACACTGTCCATTGGACTAACTCAGCTTACCCTGTTTCTGCACAGGTTGCAGAAGGTCGGAGATATAGCATTTTCTGACTTCTGCTCAGTTCTGACTGAAATTGGAGTGATCACATGTGCAAAGCTGCAGGGGTGGGGGGTGAGGGGAGACTGAAGAGCACTTACAGGATGCAGTGGGACTGTTTAAAACCACATTAGACTCACTAGTGGCTGTAATCATGAAGAGACATCTCCATAGGATCCAACGCAGGTATGTGGTTGAATGGAAAGACTTGACTCCAAATCGCATACAGCATTTCTACCAGAAAACACAAAACTATCAGCGACTCTTCTGTGTACGTATAGAACCAATACTGCTTTTTATGCATAGTGATGGTAACATAGTGTGCTCGTGTTTTTAATAGGACGGTCCTTAGGTGTAATGCATGTTGCAGGTGGTAGAGTCCTTCTGTGGACAGCTTCAAATGTCGGTTCTCAATAGTGGTCCTCGAAAAGAACATCGTCTTCCCTCCAGAGATTCCCATTTGAACTATATTGTGAGTGTAATGCAACTACTGAAAAAGAAAAATTACTAGCCATCCACAGTGACTCTCATGATCAATTTAATCAATTAAACTATCAATCTGAGATCAGTGACATGCCACCTTGTGGGTGTTGGCGCTGGCTAGGGCATCACAGATATGATTCTTCAATCTCCTTCCGAATGTAGTGAAGAGAACCAATTTAGGAGCTCTGCAGTAGTTTTAAATACCCAGTCGCGACGTCAAATTCCCGATTGATGAGTTTATTGTTTCTGATAGTTGTAGTGCGTCCACACATGTGTTCAGGTGTGGGTCCCTCTCCTGGCCGGTGCGAACAGGGGCTATGCTACAGACGGCGAATGATGCGCACCTCGCGATCACTAGTTTGTGTGATCAGTAGGATTTATATTTTCATCAGATATGTTTAGTGGAACATTGTGGGGGAGGGGAGTGTTTGTGCTCCGAAACATTGGTGTGTACAAGAAATCGGATATATTTAGTGCTGTGGTGGAAATTTCATTACTTGATTTGCGTAATGTTTGTGTATGATACTCAAACATTAAAAATATGTTTTATTGCGAAGAAGGATCATCATAAGGTGGAGGTGAGGGTTTTAAGCGATCCATTTGAATCCTGTAAATTGTTAAACAATTAATTTGAAAGGATAGTGCAAATGGGTTATTTCACTCTAAATTGTATCAGCTCTCCTTTTGTGTCTAGCATTAGCCAATAGAAATACTCTGAGGAGAGATGAAAACCTCCATCTTCGTGTTTGGAGACGTTGGTTCACACAGACAAGCTTGGAGTGGCTTCTTGGGTGCGACAGAGACAGGAAGCGAGTCTGGAATTTCCTGATCAACAGAATGCCGCTACTTCACGCTTTGTTTGGGGGCCATGAGATCAAAGCAGGTCGACATGTGCTCTGTGGTCAGTGGTATTTAGTAATGTGATCTGTTCAAATGGTTAAAATGGCTCTGAGTACTATGGGACTTAACAAATGTGATCTGTAATTAGGACTTTGGACGGTTTTGAACTCCATGGGGTGCCCTGTCGATAGAGGCACGCACAGGAGACCCCAAATAGCGGCTAGTATACCGCACTTCATTCCAGTCATGATCTGTCGACCACTTTTGCAGGGTTTAACTGTCAGTAGAATATGGTGCCGTATGTTTCGCGATCTGTACAAAATAGTTTGCTGCTGAGATTCTAGTAATTTGTCCATCTGCAGAAAATGATGGTGGGTCACGAAATATGTCATGAACTTTTAGATGTATAATTGCTCTGATTTTCCCATCTGTGATTGGACACCACTGTGCTTCGAAAAGTGAGGAAAATAAATAATAAGAGCCTTAACATCCCTGACTCTAGCAGCATACATAAACTAAGCCTACTCAGCGTTTCCAACTGCAATCAGAATAAAAAAATGCCTCGCAATTGTTGAAATATTCCATACTGTGATAGATTTCCTGACAAATTCTTCAAACAAATTATATTCTGTACACCATCTTGTATCCTGTAAATTGTGTAAATAAACAGTATTCCATACACTGCAGTCAGTTTCCCAACAAAATATTTAACTGAATAAATAAGCTATATTCCAAACACTGCAATCGATTTCCTGACAACCTCTTTAAATGAATAAATAAACTATATTCCACACACCACCTTGAATCCCATAAATTGTTTAAATAAGCCATATTCCGCACATTGTCTAAATTTTTAAACAATATGCATACACTGTAGTCGATTTCCCTTCAAATGACCCATCAACTGAGTCTTTTTCCAGGGGAGAAGGGGAGGGGAGGTGGAGGGCTGGGGTATTTTCCAGACTGTGGATTTAATTAATTAGTCAATCAAACTGATATCAAAAGTGTGCCTGTATCGAGGGAGAGTTCCCTGAGGGATGGGGAGGAGTAGCCCCAGGGGGTCATAACATGTCAATTAAAAGGATGGATTATCCCCAGGGGGTCTTAATCCTCTTAGCACAACAATAGGTTAAGGACCTGTCAAACAAACGAGAACAATAGGTTTGCCACTGAATGTATACTTGCTCCTGAATGTAGACAAACCTCACTAAGAAATTGTTCTAAAGTGAAGTTTGTCCCACTACTGATGCATAGCTTATCTGACAAAATAAAGAATTGTTTTTGTGGAATTCTGTTGTTTTGTACATAATTAAGTAGTTACGAAATAATGTGTAAGCATTCCTAACTCTCTGCTTCGAATTTTTGTGTAAGTAGAAGTTTTCATGCTTTTGCATTATTTCGGACAGATGTTTAAGATCCCTAATAGATGTATTAGTTCACGAATTTACGTCCGGGCTGAAATCAGATATTCTTAAGCTGCAGCCACACAACAACTTGTGCTAACTGTACACTTCCTTGTTAAATGTTCGGTTTTAAAACGCTTATTTAATGTCGCCACTGTCTCAACACAGGATCTGTTCTCAGAGGCCCTAGTTCCTTTGCAGCTAACTTTTCCTGATAATTTACTTTTCTGTTCCCAGAATACGATTTAGATTCTGCAGCAGAGTGTGCGCTGATATGAAACTTCGTGGCAGGTTAAAACTGTGTGCTGGACCGAGACTCGAACTCGGGACCTTTGTATTTCACAGGCAAGTGCTCTACCGACTGAGCTACCCAAGCACAAGTCATGACCTATCCTCACAGCTTTACTTTTCTGTTAGCATTTAAAATAGATTCAACGAAGTTCATATTGACCCCGCACAATAAACAACGAATCCAAACACAAACTACCATTTGTGCAAATGATTAAACTCGAGCACTAATGTCTACCAACATGGTCACTTAACTAGAATACAAATAGGATGTATACGAGCATAAGGAAAAAAAACTCCCAGATTTTTCTGGTTAAAATATACACTTTTTCAGGAGAAAATACACTTTTTTTCTGTTAAGTGATAGTATACTTTCCCTCATAACTATGAAACTCAGCACTTAAGAAAATTAAACGTTACAAAAAAAAAAAGAGTCATGAGTGTTCGAAAGATCTTTGATGTGGGGCAACATGCAAGTTACATATTTTCATATTGTAGTGTCACCGCCAGACACCACACTTGCTAGGTGGTAGCCTTTAAATCGGCCGCGGTCCGTTAGTATACGTCGGACCCGCGTGTCGCCACTATCAGTGATTGCAGACCGAGCGCCGCCACACGGCAGGTCTAGAGAGACTTCCTAGCACTCGCCCCAGTTGTACAATCGACTTTGCTAGCGATGGTTCACTGACAAAATATGCTCTCATTTGCCGAGACGATAGTTAGCATAGTCTTCAGCTACGTCATTTGCAACGACCTGGCAAGGCGCCATTACCAGTTATTATTGATACTGAGTCATGTACGGTCAAGAGCGACGCTCATCATTAATGGATTGAAGTTAAGTATTCCAACAGCTATGTACGTTTTTCTAAAGTCTAAATTCCTTGTCCTGTTCCAGACCTCACGCCAGCCTGCGTGAGCTAAAACGCATGCCTTTCGGCTTTCTCTAGTACCCGGTGTTGGCTCTCCTGCCAACCCACAACATTGGCGACGAGGCAACACCGCGTTCGTAACTATACTGCCCTGATTTACTTGTGTAATGGCTTCGCCACCATATCCAGATGTACTGTCCGAATTTTATCGCTTACAGAATCAGCAGACGCAGGCCATACTGGATGCCCTTGGACAGCTCGTCCAGTGTCAACGTGCAATGCAAAACGATGCGGCAGCGCCACTCCACCGCTAACGCAGCCACAACACGCAGTTGCACCAACTTTTCGTCCTTTTGATGCTGCACTGGAAAGCTGGACGGAGTGGTCACGCCAATTTGGATTCCATTTCGCCTCCTACAGAATTCAAGGTAACGAGCAGCTGCTTTTTTTATTGTCCTCCGTCGGGGTGCACACGTACCGTGTGATACTCAAATTATTTCCCCGACGGGACGTAGCAACTCTATCCTACGACGAAATTTTGTCTGCATTAGATGCATATTTCAAAGAATCAGTCAATATAGTTGCCAAACGGTATACCTTCTTTCGTACAAAACGTACGGCAGGTCAGACTAATCGGGAGTGGGTTACAACCTTGCAAGGCCTTACCAGGGATTGTGCTTTTGAGTGTCAATGTGGACTCCCTTATTCAGATACTATGGTATGTGATGCAATTGCACAGAACGTTTCTGATGTTCGTATACGGGAACAGATTTTGAAACTAGTCAATCCCTCTCTTCAACAAGTGATGGACATATTGGATCGGCAGGACACACTTGACTTTGCTCAGGAATCATCTGAAACTTCGCCACCCGTGTGTCAGGTGAACCGGCCCGCCGGGCGAGCTGCACGGAACAGGCAACAGTCCTTGCGCCCGACCGCGCCGCTGCCCCCAGGCTCTCAGCCACATGTACCGCGCCGGCAAGGAAATGCAGTGCTAAAATCATGCCCGCGGTGTGCTACCAGACATTCGCGTGAGAAATGCCTGTCACGCCAAGCTATTTGCTTTTACCGTAATAAAAAAGGACATGTTCAAAGTGTTTGCCAGAAAAAGCTCAGATCGGAAACTCAAAACCATTCCAGGCCCTTTGCTTCGCGCCGGAATCGGAATCGAACCAAGGATACTCAGGCTCGCGAAACTTCGCCCATGGAAATTCATATAGTTCATGCCACTCCGCCCAGTCCCACAAATAGTGTGCGTCGACATCGCAGGAACTCCCGTCAAGTCGCAAGTGATTTTGTACCAGTGTCAGTTCATGTTGCAAAAGACAGTCGCTCTTGTCATCAGCAGGACAATAAACTTTTTGTGGACTTGGACATTAACGGCAAAGTGATACCATTCCAGCTCGATACCGGGGCTGCAGTTTCACTGATCAATCAAGGCACTTACAAACAGCTGGGCACACCTCCGTTGCATGCCGCAACTGTTAAGTTAACTACCTGTTCAGATCACAAGATCCCTGTGTTAGGACAGTGCAGCCTTCTTGCAACATACAAGGGACAAACAAAAGTTGTGTCATTTTACGTCCTTCGTTCTTCTTCTGCAGTGAACTTGTTTGGTTTCGATTTATTTCAGTTGTTTAACTTGTCTATAGTAAATCAGGTCCTATCAGTGAACCAGACTGTGCCTTCAGACAGTGTTTCTCGTCTATGTGAAGAATTTGCAGACATTTTTGCACCGGGCCTCGGTTGCGCTAAGAACTATAAAGCACATTTGGAACTGAAAGTACACGTGCAACCGAAATTTTTCAGAGCGCGCAATGTTCCCCACGCATTGCGGGATGAGGTCGCAAAAACATTACACGATTTGGAATCACAAGGTGTAATTGAACGTGTGCAGGCTTCTCTCTGGGCATCACTCTTAGTAATTTTACCAAAACCTTCGGGAAAATTGAGACTTTGTGTGGACTTCAAGGCAACAGTGAATCCACAACTAGTGATTGCAACATTTCCTTAACCCCGCCCGGAAGATCTTTCTGACAAACTGTGCCCGGGGAAATATTTTTCGAAGTTGGACCTAGCAGATGCGTACTTGCAAATACCGGTGGACGAAGAATCCCAGAGCGTTTTGGTGGTTAACACGCATCTTGGTTTGTATCGATTCAAACGAGTGCCATTCGGGTGTGCCTCCGCCCCTGCATTGTTTCAGCAATATCTACAAACTGTTTGTGCGTTGGTCCCTACTGCAACAAACCTGGACGATATTGTGATCTCCAGAAAGACGGAAGAAGAACATTTAGTCAATCTCAGAACATTATTTCAGGTCTTGCGACAAAATGGTCTTCGCTTGCGGAAGGACAAATGTGTGTTTTTTGCTCGTGACTTACCCTATCTGGGACATGTACTCAGTGCCCAAGGCATACATCCTAGTCCAGAGCACCTCCGTGCCATACAAGACTTGCCTTCGCCGCAGAATTTGAAGCAGCTACAGAGTGTGCTGGGAAAAATAAATTACTGTAACAAATACGTTCCACAGGCCTCTCCCATTTCAGCTCCGCTTCATCGCTTACGCCATAAAGGTGTTCCGTTCGTCTGGACGACGGAATGCGAACGCGCCTTTCGCCAGTTGAAATCGGCGTTGCTTTCCAGTACTTGCCTCACGCCAATCGATCCCCAGAAGCCCCTTTTGTTGATGGTGGATGCATCGGATTTCGGGATCGGTGCTGTGCTTGCGCACAAAGATGGTTCGCACGATCGCCCTATTGCCTTTGCGTCCAAATTACTCTCGTCTGCGCAATGAAATTATTCACAGATCGAGAAAGAAGCATTGGCTCTCGTATTTGGTGTTACAAAGTTTCATGATTTCTTGTATGGTCGTCACTTTACCATCATCACAGACCACAAACCTTTGACATCGCTTTTTCATCCGACCAAGCCTGTACCTCCACGTACAGCGCAGAAATTCATTCGCTGGTCTATTTTCCTCTCGCAGTACCGCTACGATATCTTGTATCGGTCCACCGCTAAGCACGGAAACGCGGATGCGTTGTCCCGTTTGCCTGTTGCTGAGGATAGAGCATTCGATTCCTCCGAACTTGCTTGCATGTTCATTGATTCAGAAACCGATGACGTGGTCGAATCGTTTCCGATTGATTTTCGTCGTGTAGCTACAGCCACAGCTGCCGACCCTGTCCTTGCTACCGTTCTGCGTTTTGTTGCTACGCAATGGCCCTTGTCAAAGTCACGGATAGGGGATCCGTTGGTTAGCCGATTATTTGTTCACCAGGAGAGACTTTTTGTACGACATGGTCGTTTGCTGTTGCGTTCTGATAATGATCAGTCCAGGGTCGTGGTCCCACGTTCGTTACAGTCCTCTGTCTTACAGCTTCTCCACCAAGGACATTGGGGTATAGTGAGAACGAAACAACTTGCTCGTCAGCACAGTACTTGGTTCGGAATCGATGCCGCGATTACGAATATGTGCTCTTCTTGCATGGTGTGTGCCGAACAACAATCAGCACCACTGCGGAAATTCTTTGCATGGCCAAAATCCACTTCCCCTTGGCAACGCTTGCACATCGATTTTGCTGGTCCATTCTGGAATGCTCGATGGTTGGTTGTGGTAGATTCATTCAGTAATTTTCCTTTTGTTGTCCGGATGTCTTCCACGTCGTCATTTGCCACCATCCAAGCGTTATCTGCTATCTTTTGCATTGAAGGTCTTCCACAGGCTATTGTTTCCGACAATGGCCCACAATTCATGTCCGCAGAAATTCAGTCATTCTGCAAGGCCAATGGTATTCAACATCTGACGTCCGCGCCGTTTTCGCCACAGTCAAACGGTGCCGCTGAACGATTGGTCAGGACTTTCAAGTCACAGATGTTGAAGGTGAAAGAGTCGCATTCTCGGGAGGACGCGTTATTGCTCTTTATGTCGTCGTATCGCTCTCAGCCCCGAGATGGTCGCTCGCCGGCTGAGTTGCTCCACGGTCGCTCTCATCGAACCTTGATGTCGTTGCCACATCCGCCGCATCCGGTTCCTGTGCAGCGGCAGACACCTGCTTTTGCCCCAGGTCACGTTGTCTACTATCGCAACTATCGAGGTTCACGGCGTTGGCTCGAAGGGCGCATTCTTCGCTGCCTCGGCCGCGCTATGTATCTGGTTTTGGGGGCCTCTGGTGAGGTGCGTCGGCATCTCAATTAGCTGCGCCTCTGTCGTCGCACGGGATCTGCCGCTCCCCGTCTGCTTTCAGCGACGGTGCCGTCCAGTCAGCGCCCTGGGGACCCATCTACTGGCTCGCCTCAGCCCCAGGTGTTACCGACGCTGCCTTCCATTTTGTCCCATGGCGACGCGCCGCCGCCGCCTGTTCTCCCGCCAGCGACGCCCGCAGTGGCCGCATCGCTGCAACCGCCGGGCGCCGCCCTGGGTCACGCGCCGCCGATCGCTTCCCGTGACCAGTTGTCCTCTGACATGGAACTCTTGCCCGTCGGGTGCCCCGGCCCGATGGAGGTCGACCCTTCGGCCCCTCCTCTCTCTCTATGGGCGCATACACCGCATGTTGGCGTGCACCCTGGAGCAGGTTTTCAGGCGTTTCCCAGCTCCCTGCGGACCGAATGGCAGTGTGCGGGTGGCACAGCCTCGCCTGTTGTTAGGCTCCCCACCTCGTCGCATACGTCAACATAGGGTCCTCCCCACGGCGGGCGGAAGCCTTATGCCACAACCGTACGCCGATTTGCGGGGGAGGAATGTGGTGTCACCGCCAGACACCACACTTGCTAGGTGGTAGCCTTTAAATCGGCCGCGGTCCGTTAGTATACGTCGGACCCGCGTGTCGCCACTATCAGTGATTGCAGACCGAGCGCCGCCACACGGCAGGTCTAGAGAGACTTCCTAGAACTCGCCCCAGTTGTACAACCGACTTTGCTAGCGATAGTTCATGGACAAAATACGCTCTCATTTGCCGAGACGATAGTTAGCATAGCCTTCAGCTACGTCATTTGCTACGACCTAGCAAGGCGCCATTACCAGTTACTATTGATACTGAGTCATGTACAGTCAAGAGCGACACTCATGATTAATGGATTAAAGTTAAGTATTCCACCAGCTACGTCCATTTTTCTAAAGTCTAAATTCCTTGTCCTGTTCCAGACCTCACGCCAGCCTGCGTGAGCTACAACATGTGCCTTTCGGCTTCCTCTAGTACCCGGTGTTGGCTCTCCTGCCAACCACAACACATATTACGAAAGTATAGATTCGAATTCAATCAAACACGGCATGTTAGTTTCCGAAGCATTAAAATCGAGATTGCGATGTGCTTTTGTAAGCTAATCACAGCTCATGTCATGTGATCTCACCATTCGATGACAGCAGATATTCAGAGCATAGGACACATGATGTATTCAGCCAATAGCAATTTTACTGTTACATAGCGCTAACACACAAATAGGAAAAGTTAGTGGTTTAAATTTATATACATAGTGTAGCTATAACAAAAGCTAAGCTTTTACATATAATATTGGTCTTATTTTGCATGTATTACACTTAAGATGCATCACACATATGTGCCAGTAAAATTTTAAATAATGACGTAAATGTCTAGTCCTCTGGGTTTGAAATTCTTCTAAGTGGCTGGTCCTCAAAGTGTTAAGTTTTAAATTAGAAGTTTAAGAAATTCATTTCATGTTAATTCATGTAAATATTTCATCTAGGATAAAAGGAAATTTACTTTGAAAATAACCATTCACAGTATTTTCTCGCGACCTGATAGGAATAGGTTCATTCAGCAGCTGCCAGAGAGTCTAATAAGACAGACGTTACTGTGCATGCACAGCTATGATGATGTAGGAAGCTCTTATGTTCCTATGTATTCACAATGAAATAGACCCCAACTAGATATTAAGTTTTTCATTGCGATTTTTGGGATACAAATTTTTTTGGGGTACAAGTACTGTATTACTTCACGTTTGGTTCTTTATTATGGCATATTACCATATGTGCCAGAAGATGAAAATGTGCACTTGTAATTCAGCAAGCAGCTGAAACTAGCCAATAAAGTGGAATGAAACACTTCATTTCAAATAAATAGACTATCTCTTTTGGAAAGATTAATAAAAGTGAAATTTCTTTAACAAAGCGACAAAAATAACTTCATTGTTCTGCAAGGCGGTTAATGCATGACTGCTAAAAATGTGGAACCAAAATAAAATCAGAAAACAATCTAATAATGTACTTTAGCCTTCTGTAATTATGTGGATGTATTTTAATTCACTTGATATGTCCTGGCTATAGAAATCCATTTTGTTATCATTTGACATGAGAGTTGCAAACGGAGAGGAAACTGCAAAATCACTAAACACAAACACAGGTCACATGGAGACTACCCCACTGCAACTCAGACTGCTCTGTGCATGCTGGCAGTTTTTGGTGCGCCAGAAAAGTAGCATCTGACTGCTTCTTGATACTGCTGATACAGATAACAGCCACACTTCAAGTAGCCAGAAGCGGAAGAAGGTACCAGTCATACGGGACTCAACTGTGCATGAACCTGCTGGCATTTGCTCAAACGAACCTAATGTAAACAGTTGTGACGTCTCGCTCATTGGACGCAGTTTGTTGTTCTGAAGTATTGCATATCTTCATCCTAGGGCGTCTGACACATTTTGCTGTTGGTAGACGCTTGGGTGTGCACTGTGTTTTGTAGCTGTAAATGGTGCATTTTTTTTTGCAACGTAATTTTTAAAATTTTTTTATTTATTTTTTTCTCTCGTTGCTGCAGTATTGTTCTACAATACCAGGATGCAGCAAAATTCTTTGTTAGCATATCAATTCTTAACAAGTAAAATTACAAAAATTTAACTGAAAACAAAAACAATGAAAAATTCCCGGAATTCTAAAAACTTCCCAGGTTTCTCATGGTTTTCTCCCAGCTGAAAAAATTCCAAGTTTTTTCCCAGATTTCCCGATTGTCCAGGGGCGTATACACCCTGACAAATAGTGGAAAAATCGAAATTTTTTATGACTTTATGAAATTCTATAGTCTTTCCTGATTACATTGATATATACATTATAGGGTTTCAAATGAAAAAGACCCATATATACCTAATTTTTAGTTACAGTCATGTATGCCGCCACGCCCCCTTTATTTCTGTTACAGAAACCAGTATTATTTCGAAAAGAACTGTGAACATTCTGCTTACAGCTATTATACGCGTGATACATTGTATATGTTGATAATGGTGCAGGTTTCTAGGGTCTGTAAATGATTATATTTGCTAGTATTTACTTTCGTTGCGCTGCAGCAGTTTGTTAACATGTTACTGAATGTTTGTTCCCCAAGTGCTACATATATCTGTGGAAGTACATATCTTTTAGTCTGCAATAAATACGAACTATGCCACATATCAAGAAATTCAATGAAAGGAAATTCCGTGGTAACCAGTTCATAAACAAAGCAAGCCACACTGTTGAAAGTAACCTATGTATCAATTCTTCAGGGAAGAAACTCCCACATGGCACACCTCCTGGTGATACAAATTTTTGTGTTAACAATGACACTAGTTGTAGGGGATTTGTTGTTTTTGATGTGGGCCTCTTATCTTGTTTGATAAAGGAAGTGGCGAAATGTAAACAATGTGATGGTGTAGGCTCTCTGGAAATAACTGAACAACAAAGTAGCATGAAGGGTTTAGTGTCAAAATTAGTTGTTCTGTCTAGATCCTGCAATTAAGCTACCTCGAAAATGACTTCGAACATTGTGCATAATTCATATGATGTGAATTTGAAGTTAGTGTATGCGGTACTTACAATAGGAAAAGGAAGAAAGGCTGCTCAAACGTTTTGTGGTTTGATGGACCTTTCTCCTCCTCCTCCCAATAGGTTCAGCAAGTATATAAAAATACTTTTAGGTGCTTTGACAGTTGTGTCTAAAGCATCTATGAAATGTGCAGTAGAAGAAGCTGTAAATATTAATAGAACCAGGGTCATTGCTGTTGTGCTTGATGGGACATGGCAACATTGAGGACATCATTCCTTGAATGGTGTTGTAAATGCTACTTCTCTGGAGAATGGAAAAGTTGTTGACGTTGAGTGCTTGTCTAAGTACTGCCACACCTGCCATGGTAACACTGTAGGACCTATTTAACATCAGTGTTCTAAGAATTATGATGGATACAGTGGAGGTATGGAGTGTGATGGATCTCTAAAAATATTTCAGAGGTTGGTGCCCGTTTATAACGTTAGATATACGAAGTACCTAGGTGATGGGGACTCTAAAACTTTCAATAAAATTTATGAGTTCATTGTTTATGGTGTTACCTTGGTAACAAAACTGGAGTGTGGTGAACATGTGCAAAAGAGGATGGGTGCTAGATTGAGGAAGCTAGGAAGAGAAATGAAAGGAAAGTTGCTATCTGATGGAAAATGTCTGTCCGGCTGAGGCAGATTGACAATAGACATCCTTCAGAGTTATTATTGACTGGCTATTAGACGAACTGCGCCTCTGAATGATGTTACAGCAATGAGAAAAGCTGTATGGGCCACCTACTTTCATAAGTTGTCCACACATGAACCTGTTCACAGACTTTGCCCTAAAGGAGCAGATTCTTGGTGTGGTTACCAAAAAGCAAAAGAAAATGGTCAAATATACCATCATAAGCATTCTCTCCCTGAGCCTGTTAAGACTGAAATAAAACCAAATTTTAGAGACCTGAGTAACCCTGTTTTGCTTAGTAAATGTCTTGATGGGAACACTCAGAATACAAATGAAAGTTTCAACCATTGCATATGGGAACGATTACCCAAGAATTTTTTGTAAGACTAAATACATTAAAAATTGGTGTACTAGATGCAGTAATATGCATCAATCATGGAGTGATAGGGAGGTTGGAAGTCCTGAGAAATTTAGGCATAAAATGTGGCTCTAATATGGAGGATCAATTGTTTGCGTGTGAGAGAGAACGGGTGCATGAAGCTAAAAGATTCGCTCTTCAAGTTACCAAAGAAGCAAGAATGCCAAGAAGAAGCTTGAAGATGAAGAAATACTGCAGGATGAAGACTGTGCTTCAGGAATGTTCTCAGGCACAGTTTAATTGGACTCATATCTTCATTTGCAATTTCCCACAAGTTGTATTTTTCAGAATTCAGGTACAAATATTTCCTAAAGTTTATAAAACATTGCTCTGATTTTTTTTCTGTGGCTTGCAATAGTCCATACTTACGTAGTAGACCTAAGCTTTATTGCAGAATCAACTAAATTATAGAAAAAATAACATTTTTATTAGGAAGAAAATTATAAAAATTAAAATGCAAGATGTGATTTTTTTTATCCTTATAATACACATAAAAGGTGGAATTAAACAGGTCTAGTACTTCAGCCATCATGTCATGGGTATCTTGTAAAACTATGGTCTTCTTCAAATGTATCAGATTGGATAAAATGGTACCTCAATTTGAGGAAGCATTTTGGAAAAAAAGTTACATCAATTTCTTTGTAATTTTTTTTAATAATCCTAAGCAGGCTCAATATTTTCAAAATATTTCTAATTTGTTTGGAAAGCGTGCTCCATTACCTAATATCAACAAAAAATCTGTAAAAGATATACATTATAAACAGTGCCTGAGAGAAGTAGATGTCGATTTTTACATAATATTGAGCTGGAACAGTACCGTGTATGCTTAAGTGAACATCAGAGAAAACAGTGATACAGGTTTTCGTGAATGTTCATGTATACAATGTGTGCCTACAGCACAGATAAACGTGAGTCGCCATGGGATCAATAAATTTCAGAAGCATCAACAAATGCTACAATCTCACGATCGACAGTGATGTTCTTTAGGCCCTTATGATTCTCGGCACCTCAAATGTATTTCTGTACGATAAAATTCATAACTTAATATTCTTTAACTTATTCGGAAACCCACAAAATAAGTTTACTGTCAATACATCTTTAACATATGCTGACCTCCAACATAATTTTACTATGTAGTGAGCGAATTAGCATATCTGAGGAACATGGTATCATCTAGCAGGAATTATGTCGAGCAAATGGGGAAAAAAGTCTGTCGCAGTGTGCTACCACATGGTAGCACTGACGTAAACTTCTAGGTGAGTGGCAAAGTATAGCTGTGCACATCGTGAACAATGCATGCTGTTTGTCAAATTGTAATGTATTTGGCCCATAAGGCAATTCCGTAACGCGAGTTGCGCATGTGCAGAAGCTCCTTAAAAGGTGCACAAATGAAGGTGTGCTCGCGACACCGATGCCAAGTTTCACAGAGTCTAGAGGAGCAATAGCACAATAGCTTTAAGTGCCGTATCCTTCAGTCCGCATAATCTATTTTATGTTCAACAGCATTCAAAGAAACAAACCGACAAATCCGCAAGGTGTAGAAAGTTAGTGTGTTCATGTGCTCTTACACAGCAGCCAGTGCATAACTAATACGCTTTTCTCCATCTTGAGAGTCTAGCACACTTAACTTGCACACCAGTCAATTTTCGTGTATTCTTATTACCCTAGTAGACAAACTGCAGAACGTTGTTGAACACCACACAGCAGTTGTTTGCTAGAGCTTAAAACACTTAAACGGTCTTGTTTGGGGTCAAACGCACGATATATTCTGTAGTTCTAGATTTTAACCTCCAGTCAGGTAATACCATGTTATTTGACAAAGTACGGCATAAAACTTCGTCCTTGTTGCATGTTTGGATAACTTTGTTCACACCTGGGCCTGTGATCTGACATATAAATGTGTTATAAATGCTTAACCTACAGTTGGAGGTCGTTTACGTTACAGTCTGTTCCAACCATCTTATCGTTGTCCACAATTACACTGCTTTATCGCTTGCGGTCTCCTTCCATGCAGAAGTCGTGGTTTCATATCAGGTAGTCGCACATCTCGATTTTAATAAAAATCTCTGCGAAATCTTGCGTTATGTCCAAATCCAAAGGTAACAGTCGTCTACCAACAGCTGCTGCGATACTCCTGGCAGCTCTTCAATTAGAAGATCCATGTTAACATTAGCTATTTTCACATTATGTAAGAATGTTCTCATTTCCTCGGAATGGTTTCCAGTGCTGCATTGCCGATTTTATTCAATATTCCTCTTGATGTCATATTGTCGCTTCAGTGGAGGAGAAAAGGTAGGTTCGTCTTGGCACCATGTCTTGCATTAACGAACTTCGAGAATTTACGATGTAGATAGTATTTAAATGATCCACACATTTCCTTCTTTAACATTACAGATCGTCCCTTCTCTAACTGCTCCTGACAGTCCACTTGATCACAGATTTTAGCTACCACAATGATATCGCAAAACAGTTCTGTAATAGGAGTAAGTACATTTAAATTCTTCTTGCTAAGAAGAGTACCATTTTCGGTGTAATTTATGTTGCCAATGTCAGAAACAAGATTGTCCAGTTTCTCCACTAACAACAACAAACAAAAGCGTTCGTCGGTTGGTCTTGTTTTCCTCCATGACAGCTGAGTCATGTTTTGCCCTTACGAGGAATCCATGTCGACGCTTTCAACTACCACAAAAGACTGATGGGTTACATCTGTGAAGCATCCTTTTAAACTCTAAAGATCGAAGATGGCGGCACTTCCGGTCACGTTATCTTCCGGTCCTACATTCTAAATTTGGTTGTACTTTCAATCCAGTTGTAAACGCCTAACCCAATTGCCCTATTTTGCGCGCAAGGTGTTCGTGGGAGGGAGACTGCCCCTCGCGAGTACCTCCCTTATGTATAGGGCAGAAACAACGCAGCCAGAATGTATAGTACAGTACAGTAATGTACTTGGACACATGTTTATGAAAGGATAGTGCATTACAATATCTGCACAGTAGAGGATGGGACTGCACCTGAACACTGTTTTCGATGGGGTGGTACAGCATAGTATTCGCACAGCAGAGTATAGTGTTGTACCTGGACACGGTATTGGGATGGGCTGGTACAGCGTAATAGTTGGAAAGTATAGGGTAGTGCTGTATCCGGGCGTGATGGCGAGATTGTGCGGTGCGGGATAGAGTGGTACTTGCGAGGGGCAGTCTCCCTTCCTCTCGCAGACACCTTGCACACAAAATAGCGCAAATGGGCTTGTAGTCTACAATTGCATTGAAAGTACAACCTGTTGTGGATTGGCAAGAGAGCCAACCCACTATGAGAGGAAGCCGAAAGGCACGCATTTTAGCTCACGCAGGCTGGCGTGAGGTCTGGAACAGGTCAAGGAAATGAGACTAGCAAAAAAAGGACGTAGCTGTGGAATACTTAACTTTAATCCATAAATGGTGAACATCGCTCTTGACGGTACATGTTTTACAGCATCAATAGTAACTGGTAATGGCGCCTTGCTAGGTCGTAGCAAATGACGTAGCTGAAGGCTATGCTAACTATCGTCTCGGCAAATGAGAGCGTATTTTGTCAGTGAACCATCGCTAGCAAAGTCGGCTGTACAACTGGGGCGAGTGCTAGGAAGTCTCTCTAGACCTGCGGTGTGGCGGCGCTCTGTCTGCAATCACTGATAGTGGTGACACGCGGGTCCGACGTATACTAACGGACAGCGGCCGATTTAAAGGCTACCACCTAGCAAGTGTGGTGTCTGGCGGTGACACCACACAACCAAAGTTACATTGTACGACTGGAAGATCACGTGACCGGACGTGCCGTCATTTTGTACCTTTATTCTATAAAAGGAGTCTTGACAGCCGCAACTGATCAGTCTTCTGTGGCAGTTGAATGTGTCAACATGGTTTCCTTTAAAGTGCGTAACATGCCTCAGCTGTTAGGGAGGAAGACGAGACCAACTGACAAACGCTTTCGTTTATGGTTACTACTGAAGAACCTGCACAATCTTGTTTCTGACACTGGCAATACGAATTGCACCGAAAATAGTATGCTCCTTAGCAAGAACAATTGAAATGTGCTTACCCCAATTACAGAACCGTTTTGCGATATCATAATGGTAGTCAAAATCTGTGGTCAAGTGGACTGCCACGAGCAGTTAGAGATGGGACGATCTGTAATGTTAAAGAGAAGATGTGTGGATCATTTAAACACTAACTACGAAGTAAATTCTCCAAGTTCGTAGCTGCAAGACATTGTCGAGGCGAAACTACCTTCTCTCCTACACTGAAGCGACAGTGTGACAGCAAGAGGAATACTGCATAAAATCGTCAAGGAAGCACTGGAAAAGATTCTGAAGGTATATAAAATTCCTGTCTCTATATCACATAGAGTGGAGTTAGCTGCCGTTAAAATGGATGTTCTAATTGAAGAGCTGCCAGGGGTATCGCAGCAGCTGTTGGTAGACGACTGTTACCTTTGGATTTGGACGTAACGCAAAATTTCGTCGGGATTTTTAATAAAATCGAGATGTGCAACTACCTAATATCAAACCACTTCTGCTTGGAAGGAAACCGCAAGCAATGCAACAATGTGACTATGGATAATGATAAGACGGTTGGAATGGTATGATTAACATGGATGACCTCCAACTGTACAGATTTATAGGACGAATTTGTACCATATGTCAAATCACAAGCCCAGGTGTGAACGAAGTTATCAATAACCACCTTATGGATTTTATAAACTGTATAGGCATGTGAAAATAAGAAATTTTTACAGCTTCCTTCGCAAAACAACATGGTATTACCAGACTGGAGGCTACAATATACAACTACAGAATGGGTCGTGTGTTTCATCTTGTGCAAAACTGCTTAAGTGTTTTAAAATCTAACAAACAGTGTTTACAATGTGCTCCACTATACTGTGGGCCAATCGCATCCACGTGGTTCCAGCTAGCTAATAACTTACAAAACAGCTGCTATTTGATGTTTAACAATGTTCTGCAGTTTGTCGACCCGAAAACTAACTGGCGTATAAATAAGTCTACCAGACTCTCAAGACCGAGAAAATTTATGACAGGTCCGGCTATGGCTTGCCAAACATCACGCATGCAGCGTGTGTGGGCCAAGCGCAGGCCAAGGTCGTGCCTGTCGCTCAGCTTTGTTCGGTCCTTCTCAGAAGTACCCGGAACAGCGCAACATTGCATTTAACATTGCAATGCGGCATTTTGCAGTCGGTACAACTCTCTGAGTTCGGCAGAATCGTCGTGTCAATACTGTTTACCAGTCGCTGTTTACTCATGGTATGAAGAATGTTCACAGCACCGGTGACTGTGTACAAAAAAAGAGGCAGTCTAGTATTAATAGTAGGGCAACCTATGTGTCAGTGCACTCTGCATTGTTGCCAAATTTATTCAAGACGGCTGCGATGAGGTCATCCAAGATGGTGGCATGTAGATTTGGCAACAGCGCATGACGTCATTCAAGATGGCGGCTTTTGGTGGGAAAATAGGCCAATTGTGCCACGTCCACTAACCTAACCTCCAGAAAAAATGGCGGGAAGTTTGAATTCCAACAGGGTAACACATGCAAAATCGTGCTTGTCTTTATTATCATTCATTATCATTTATTATCATTCATTCTCATTTATTATCATTTATTATTATTTATTATTATTGACCTGCCTCCACTAGAAAATTCCCTCCAAATTCTAATTCCAACATGATAATGGCTGCAAAACCTTACTTTTGTTTGTTATTATTCATTATTATTCATTATTATTCATTATCATTTATTAACATTCATTGTCATTCATTGTCATTTATTATCATTCATCATCATTTATTATCATTTATTATTATTATCATTTATTATTATAGTCCTACATCCACTAGAAAATTGCGCCAAATTCAAATTCCAACACTCGAAAACTGCACTTCTATTTATTATTATCATTTATTATTTATTCAAGATGTCCGATTTTCTCGGCGAGAAAGCCATTTTCCTTACATCCATAACAAAAATCTATCACAAGGTCAAATCCCAACACCATAATCGATCACACGTACGAACTTTCTCCGTCACTTATCTTTTATCACTGGTAACCTATCAGAATCGCGTCAAATAATAAACTGCACTCGTAGTAACCTAAGTCACATCCTTTGATTTTGCAGGGGGGAAGGGACTGAAGACTTTATTTCAAGCAGTGAGGTCATCACTTGTTCTCCAACACAATCAGCACACATCTTTGATATCGCAGTGCAGTCGCCACGACGTCCGCGCTCCAACTGAATTAGTTAAAATCCTCACCACCCCCTGGCCCCATCTGGCCAGCGTGCGGAACCACTGCCCACGCCCGTCACGTGAGGCGGCCGCTCGTGCTGGACTGCCGGTACGCTGGGGGCGATCCCAGCTATCGCTCCCACGTCGTAAACATGTTTTCGCTGGACACGCTGGAACTTGCGAGTTTGACGTCACAGCGGTCCCTTGTCCGCTCACCACGTGTATTCGTCGCCTCCGCACGTTTCCCGCCAAAATTGTTTGCCTCGGAGCTGAATCACACAATGGTCGGCCATTCCCTGCCACACTTTTGGCGCCAAAGTTCTTTTCCTGGGCACATTCAAACTTGTCGATGTCAACTGCTCACCATCCACCACGTGTCCTTGTGCGGGCGAGAACGCAGTGCTACACTTTTGGCCGCAAACTTTGCTCGACAGTGAAATCCGCCATGACTGTATAACAGCACATTTGATAGGCACTAGAACGCTCGCTAATTGACTCTCTCTCACGCGCATGTTATAACTGAACAATCGCTGCGCCGCCACCCCGCTTACGTCACACACCCTCCATACATGCGACAGACATAGTCTTCTGTAAATATGCTAACTCCCACATCGCTCATCTAACCTATCAATTACCCAAGTACTTAATTCCATTTCAGTTTTAATCATATTAAATAATTCAGTTTACAGTTTCGTATACGTGTCCAAAGGTGTACATCTACTTAATTTCAACTACTTTTCGACGACCAGACAGTCACCTCTTCCTACGAACCAGCGCCGAGTTTGAATTCTGGCACTAAAGAACGTCACTTCCGCTTTCTGTACCAACGTAACAAAGTTGTTGGAAAGGAAGGGCACTTGTACTAACCTCAGCCACCCGACCGCCACTTCCTTCTAGGAACCAGCGCCAAGTTTGAAATCTGCCGGTAAACAAAGCTCACTTGCACTTCCGCCACCAACCTAAGAAAATTGTTGCAAACAAAGCTCATCGCCACTAAACTAAGCCACCAGCACTCAACCTCTTCCAACACGTTTTGGGTAAAAGGACTCACCCTGCACTAGGCCCATGGATGGAGGAACCAATTTACTTAATTTAGGAATGGAGTATATGTATCACACTGACATGTTCCACACCATACAGACCTGCAAAACACTCCTACATAACTCATTTATAATGCTCTAGACACACGCTTGCTAATTTTAAACAGTTATAAATACCTCATAGCACAGCCTACAGACATGCGAACTGCTCGTAAATAATGCAAAACATTTACGTCCAAATAGCCAAACAACTCCTAATTTTCAGAAATAATTTCAGTCCATAGGCTGATGGAAGGAGGAAGGAGTGTACTTTATTTATTTGGGGCATATCTTTCTGAAACTTTTGCGTCTCATAGGTTTCGGTATGTAAGGCTGACATAAGGCAGGTTCGGAACTCCAGTAGCGTACTACACGTGGCAACACAACCACACCCATCAAGATATTCATTCCAGTCCAGACCTCTAATTCCTCTACAGATAACTTTGTCCAGTTATTTGTTGACTCACAGTCTGACCAGATTGCAGTTTTTGCGCAAGAACCATTCAGAATGCGCTGTGCTGCTCGGGGAAGTAAGGAAGGACTGCACTCTATTTATTTGGAGCACTTTTATTTAGTCGTGGAGTATATTTGTCACAAAACATCAGCACTGATCCAACTGTGGTCATCTGACACAGGCCACAAACACGTAAGCAACTTCTAATTTCACCACACAATAGCAAACAGCTCTTAAATAATGCAGTACACAATATCAGCAGACGAGCACTGTACTCTTAAACTCTCCCAATAAAGCACAGCACAGTGCACACCATGCTCGCAAAATAGTGCAACAGACGCGCCCAAACACCCCCAGCTGCCAAACCGACCTAAACTCTCTGCTCGGCCTCCCCCAGACATGACCTCAACACAGTCGCATTCGCGCTTAACATCGGAAAAACTGATATCGCCTATGCGCCTTAGATTACGCTCCAAGGCAGCCACGCGCGCGTGAGATCGGCGGGGGAGGGGGTTCCAAAGCCTCCAGCCAAGTTCAGCTTCCGACCGCTTGTGACAGCCGACCAGAAAGGGCACTCTAGTCTGACACATGTGAAAGTTGCATTGTTCCTCTCATGTATACCGCCAGCATCTCAGGTCTGGACCTGCCTTCACGTCTATTGTCAGTATAGCCCATAGCTCGTTGACACACACGATTAACGCGGCTGGGAAATCATTTACTACTCACTTGCAACCGAGATGGCGATGGAAAACAAATCACTTTGATCTGCGCTACAGGCGCGTGTAATCATTGAGAACTCTCTATTTATTTTTTCGAACAACTTATTTAACCATACAGTATATCTATCATGCTATCAGAAAACACCCACCCAGATGTGCCCTGGGCCATGTTGCACAGTCTACAGACACACACCCAATCATAATTTCAGTACACACTATAGCAAACTGATACTAAATAATTCTTCACACAGATGTGTAGATACGCTCAGTACTCATAAACTAGCCTAATAACGCATAGCAGAGCGTGCAGATCGGCTCGCAAAATAACTCAGCATACGTGCGCGGGTACCCACCCTCTGCACCCTGCCCTCAGGATCGTGAAGTCACCCATCCATCTGATTTCAGACCTCACACAGCCCCTGCTCGGCTTCCGCAAGCGTGAGTTGGAGTGGTCAATACGCTCGTCAGCTGTCAAAGCACACACATATGTCCGTTCAGGACCGCGATCCATCGCAACCCTGAGCCACGACCACTGAATGCAGGTGAAAGTCAACTTTATATCAACGTAGCATAACTCCAAAGCGCAGCCTCCATACGCTAGACACATCATAGCAGCAGCACATGTCTTTACCTCCTATGACACACTGAGAATTGCTCCTGACACGACATTACACGGCCCTTTAACTAAACATGACTACACATCCCTGCTCTCGCCTCGTCGCGTGACCAGCCATCTAAAACCTTCTCAATATTATTCTTAATTTACAACATTTTTTAAAAAAATAAGATCTAATTTACTCCTCCCACCGCACCTAACCTCACACCCGTCCCACCATCAACATGCACAAACGTCCTCAACCCTATCTTGATGCTCATATATCACCCCACAAACCATGACCATCAATCAATTTACAATTCTCATCCCCTCTTTTCGAATTACATATGTAGCCTCTATCTAAACACCAATCAACTCATCTTTCTTGCACTTTCAACACTAAAATTAATTTTACACGCACACCCAGAAATACCAAACGCAATTGAAGAGTCAACCTTATAAACAGAGCATCAACCACATATGACACTCACACCAATATTCAAAGCCTGGTCCATAGTTACCACCTCCACCTTTAATTAAATATTATTACCATTACCTCAGCATCCTGCCAGCGCTCGATTTGGACCTATTTTTCCGCTCTTTACTGTTGTCACTAGCGGTCGAATATCACTATCTATAGATTCCATAAATTTCCACATTAAAAAAATCTCGCCCAGCCATTTAGAGACTCCTATATCCGAACACATAGCATCATTCAACAACTATCACTTGCTCTTATCTAATAACTCATCCATCAGGTCTGTGGGCGAGGTCACCCCTTTCTTTCTTTCTTTCGGCAGCAGACAGCTATTTTTTCCAGGGTAGCTAAATTTCGCCATCAACTTAACATCACCAATCGCGAAACATATCTTCAAATACGTAAACACTCTTACTCAATTACATAGCAGTCCCACTGAGGACATGACCTTCAATATTACAGTTCTTAATCCAATAACCACCAAACCAAGTACTAAATGTTCAAACTAATCCCATAGCGCCATACAAAGCGAGCGTCCGAGCGCCGGCGGCGGCATGTCTAAGCGACATATCTGTCCATCTAAACAGCCGCCCACTCAGCCCCAGGACCAGCATGCTGAAGTGGGCTCTCTCTATACCTGCTCTCCGGCTATTGCCTAACGACATACAGTGCACAAATGGACTCCTGAATAGCGCAGATCTCTATCTCCCCCTTGCAACTCCAGCAGGACATGTAAACAGTGTCTCCCCCAGCCAGCGTACGCGACGTCATTCACCCTTCGCTGACAATTTCCACTCACAAATCTTAAACACTCGCATATATAAAACCATATTCACTCCTGCCAAAACTCACTTAATAATAAAAAAGCATTCTCCCTTTCTAAGCATAGATGAGTATGCATTTATCTTCGCCCATCTGATCTCTGCAATTTAAGTCGGAGAAAGACATATCTTTTACCATCTGCAGCCTGTATAGACACAGGACGACCTCAGTTACTGCAACAGGACCTTGTTTTGACCATTCACCGGAAATGAGCGCAATGTAGTACATCCCAAACTAGATACAAGTACAACAGATCCTCAGCACCCAATCATCTTTATCCTCTACCATCAAACAGGGAAAAAATTTACCAGCTATCAAAGGTCATCATATTTACAAGTCACGAAGGCACCAATGCGATCCACCTCCAGCGAGGACAAACCGAATTTTCTATACTCCCCCCGAATAGCTCAGAGTGCAACCATCCAAGAATTCCTAACAGCTCACCAAGTCAGAGACCTGAAACTGCAGCTGCCTCTACGAACAAGATCATATTGAATATACAGACGCTGCACAGACCACTTTAAAGTTTGATCACCCATATTCTAAGCAAATGAGAAGCTACCTCTGACCTTTGTTCAAACAGTGTTTTCTAACACGCTTTTGCACACTGACGAACATTTCGTCTTTCTGCAGCGACTTCGAAGACAGTGTTTGATTCTAAACAGACATTAACATGGACTGATGCACTGCCTCTCAAAGGAAACTATACCTTTCACTTTGTAAGTCATATTCTTACAGTCGATAGCATAACATTGAATGATTTTAAATAAAGGATAGCCACAACACAAGGAAACTAGAAGAGCCTGGTGGCGTTGTGGCGACTTCCCTCGAAAGTGATTGACCACCTCTACATTGAAACTCATATGTCACAGTGACCAAATAGTTTATAACTCAGCGTTCCGTTTCTAGTGATTGGTCAGTTTTGCACACAAGTACGGGATCACCGTTTACGGTGCTAGCAACCCCAGAAGTTGCGGTCCCTCAACCAAAATTTGTCTCCCAATTCAAACAAGCATTGTCAGTCAATCATTATGTCCTACCCAACGCACAGATGTGATGGATAAGACACCACCGATCTACTGTAATATTATCCATCACAGCTGATATCGGGAAAAATTTTACAGTAAGTCCAACACTGGCCAATCATGTGACAGCTTGTTTTCCTAATTTCAGTATCACAGCTAAACCATACATCCTCTACTTTGCAAGTATCATTGTGAACATTCATAGATGACTGCTCAGCATGTCCATTCACATTTAATTCTCGAACACATAAAAACGATCAAAGTATACCAGACAACGCTATATTTATTTCTAAGACCTCACGCATAGTACTCGGCCAATCTCTCTGCGTATGGCGGTAACAGAGCTATCTCGCCCTCTTATGTTAAAAGACCATCCTCACCTCGGCATTGACCAACCTACCCCGCAACATCCCTACCCAATTATTCCTCAACTGAGCAGACGAATACAGCTACACTCCACCTCTCTTGACTGAATAGAGCTTTCCTAGTCCTAATCCCTCCAAGTGCACCACATTTCTCGAAATGTAACCAAGTCTTGGAGCTTTGAACACCATATCGATCTATAGTATCAGATCTCAAAGAGCCTTAATTTAATAGCATACAGTTAAGAAGAACAAGAACGGAACGATATTTATACACAACGTAGTTCGACACATTTTTTAGTAAATCATCCAGTCTATCATGTGTAAAGTATTGTTCTAGAGTCCAGGATCGGTGTATCGAAGGTTCTGATAAGAGAGAGAGAGAGAGAGAGAGAGAGAGAGAGAGAGAGAGAGAACATAAACACACACACTCGTAAGACTAGAACGTTCAGCACTTAAAAACGGGTGACAACCTTAGATCGCTTACTTTTCCGTCCTGTCAGACATACATCCTTCTCGCTGGTTCCCCTACGCTGAGCTATCTCTCCCCCAATCGTAAAACTTTTCCTTTCTATGATACGAGCCCAATATAGCCGTGCGGACACGTCTAGTGTCCAATGATCACATCCGATCACGAATCAGAAATTAAACTATTACTCCATCTGGTCTATATAAAAATGATAGCTATTAGCAGCTGGTACATCCTACAAGCAAACAGATAAACATAACAGCAGTGTCCAACATGTGAAAATTACAAGTCATCCTATCACCAACTCTGTAAACACCCATCTGTCTGGTAAGTGTGTACACAATGATTACAGACCCTCACAAATACCCACAGCTAACTTAGTTATGACGCTGAAGTCTCGATTTTACACCAAGCATGCACAGGGTGGGGATCACGTAAATCGAAGTGCGTTTAGCGGAATGTGTGAACTTTCATCACACATGAGATGGAAGTCCTCTGATGGCCGACGGGTTCACCGCTAACGATCGCAAGTAGACAGTGCTTTAAACCACATACGGAACACGTGGCCACATATGACTAGAACGCAGGCTATACCACGTGACTAAAGCATACAAATAGAATACTAGGGAAAAAATCGACCTTCAGCAACTTGTCCTTCTCTAGAATAAATGAGTCAACGTTTGAATCGTACCTAGTTGTAGCTCTGTCTCAATCGATCATCTCGTACACTCTCTGTTATCATTTAACACAGACGTCAGTAAGTTTAGACGTGAGTGATTCTCTGTGCTCCTGAAAAGCATCAAATACAGTATTCAACTCACGTATATCACTGCTACCTCAGTAGACATACACTATAATACGAACTCAATGAGAAAAAATTGACTACCTTCCATATTCCGCTCGCTTCGATGTCATCGTTTACCTACATTCTTCTTGTTGCCGCACACTTGACTCCATGTACAAATTCCCCCCTGCAAACCAGAAGATAAGCAAGTACGTCCCCATTTTCACCGCATTTTGGTGTATATTAGGTTACTTTATAAATATGCGCTAATCAGTTTTCCCATTTCTTTCGATTTTATGTCAGATCCATCCATGCGACGACGATATAAGCTATCGAACTGTGTTCTAAAATTGCCTGTAAATGTAACCAAGGCGTATCCAGTCACCTCCATATTCGGAGAGTGCTTGCTCTGTTTTCTGTATCTCTATGTGATGATTGGCTGTTGAGGGTCTGTTGTACTTGTATCTAGTTTGGGACATACTACGTTGTGCTCATTTCCGGCGAATGGTCAAAACAAGGTCCTGTTGCAGTAACTGAGGTCGTCCTGTGTCTATACAGGCTGCAGATGGTAAAAGATATGTCTTTCTCCGACTTAAATTGCAGAGATCAGATGGGCGAAGATAAATGCATACTCATCTATGCTTAGAAAGGGAGAATGCTTTTTTATTATTAAGTGAGTTTTGGCAGGGGTGAATATGGTTTTATATATGCGAGTGTTTAAGATTTGTGAGTGGAAATTGTCAGCGAAGGGTGAATGACGTCGCGTACGCTGGCTGGGGGAGACACTGTTTACATGTCCTGCTGGAGTTGCAAGGGGGAGATAGAGATCTGCGCTATTCAGGAGTCCATTTGTGCACTGTATGTCGTTAGGCAATAGCCGGAGAGCAGGTATAGAGAGAGCCCACTTCAGCATGCTGGTCCTGGGGCTGAGTGGGCGGCTGTTTAGATGGACAGATATGTCGCTTTGATATTCCGCCGCCGGCGCTCAGAAGCTCGCTTTGTATGGCGCTATGGGACTAGTTTGAACATTTAGTACTTGGTTTGGTGGTTATTGGATTAAGAACTGTAATATTGAAGGTCATCTCCTCAGTGGGACCGCTGTGTAATTGAGTAAGAGTGTTTACGCATTTGAAGATATGTTTCGCGATTGGTGATGTTAAGTTGATGGCGCAATTTAGCTACAACTGTAAAAAATAGCTGTCTGCTGCTGAAAGAAAGAAAGAAAGGGGTGACCTTGCCCCCAGACCTGATGGATGAGTTATTAGACAAGAGCAAGTGATAGTTGTTGAATGATGCTATGTGTTCAGATATAGGAGTCTCTAAATGGCTGGGCGAGATTGGTCAATTGATTGATGGTTTGTGGGGTGATATATGAGCATCAAGATAGGGTTGAGGACGTTTGTGCATGTTGATGGTGGGACGGGTGTGACGTTAGGTGCGGTGGGAGGAGTAAATTAGATCTTATTTTTTTAAAAAAATGTTGTAAATTAAGAATAATATTGAGAAGGTTTTTGATGGCTGGTCACGTGACGAGGCGAGAGCAGGGATGTGTAGTTATGTTTAGTTAAAGGGCCGTGTAATGTCGTGTCAGCAGCAATGCGCAGTGTGCTACAGTGTCATAGGAGGTAAGGACATGTGCTGCTATGATGTGTCTAGCGTATGGAGGCTGCGCTTTGGAATTATGCTACGTTGATATAAAGTTGACTTTCACCTGCATTCAGTGGTCGTGGCTCGGGGTCGCGATGGATCGCGCTCCTGGACGGACATATGTGTGTGCTTTGACAGCTGACGAGCGTATTGACCACTCCAACTCACGCTTGCGGAAGCCGAGCAGGGGCTGTGTGAGGTCTGAAATCAGATGGATGGGTGACTTCACGATCCTGAGGGCAGGGTGCAGAGGGTGGGTACCTGCGCACGTATGCTGAGTTATTTTGCGAGCCGATCTGCAGGCTCTGCCATGCGTTATTAGGCTAGTTTATGAGTACTGAGCGTATCTACACATCTGTGTGAAGAATTATTTAGTATCAGTTTGCTATAGTGTGTACTGAAATTATGATTGTGTGTGTGTCTGTGGACTGTGCAACATGGCCCAGGGCACATCTGGGTGGGTGTTTTCTGATAGCGTGATAGATATACTGTATGGTTAAATAAGTTGTTCGAAAAAATAAATAGAGAGTTCTCAATGATTACACGCGCCTGCAGCGCAGATCAGAGTGATTTGTTTTCCATCACCATCTCGGTTGCAAGCGAGTAGTAAATGTTTTCCCAGCCGTGTTAATCGTGTGTGTCAACGAGCTATGGGCTATTCTGACAATAGACGTGAAGGCAGGTCCAGACCTGAGACGCTGGCGGTATACATGAGAAGAACAATGCAACTTTCAGATGTGTCAGAGGAGAGTGCCCTTTCTGGTCGGCTGTCACAAGCGGTCGGAAGCTGAACTTGGCTAGAGGCTTTGGAACCCCCTCCCCCGCCGATCGCACACGCGCGTGGCTGCCATGGAGCGTAATCTAAGGCGCATAGGCGATATCAGTTTTTCCGATCAGAGACTTTTGGTCGGTTTGGCAGCTGGGGGTGTATAGGCGCATCTGTTGCACTATTTTGCGAGCATGTCTGTGCGCTGTGCTGTGCTTTATTGGGAGAGTTTATGAGTACAGAGCTCGTCTGCTGATATTGTGTACTGCATTATTTAAGAACTGTTTGCTATTATGTGGTGAAATTAGGAGTTGCTTACGTGTTTGTGGCCTGTGTCAGATTACCACAGTCGGATCAGTGCTGGTGTTTTGTGACAAATATACTCCACGACTAAATAAAAGGGCTCCAAATAAATAGAGTGCAGTGCTTCCTTACTTCCCCGAGTATCACAGCGCAGTCTGAATGGTTTTTGCGCAAAAACTGCAATCTGGTCAGATTGTGAGTGAGTCAACAAATAAATGGAAAAATTTATCTGTAGAGGATTTAGAGATCTGGATTGGAATGCCTTATGTCAGCCTTACATAACGAAATCTATGAGATGCAAAAGTTTCGAAAAGATACGCCCCAAATAAATAAAGTACACTCCTTCCTCCTTCCATCAGCCTATGGACTGAAATTATTTCTGAAAATTAGGAGTTGTTTGGCTATTTGGACATAAATGTTTTGCATTATTTATGAGCAGTTCGCATGTCTGTAGGCTGTGCTATGAGTTATTTATAACTGTTTACAATTAGCAAGCATGTGTCTAGAACATTATAAATGAGTTATGTAGGAGTGTTTTGCAGGTCTGTATGGTGTGGAACATGTCAGTGTGATACATATACTCCATTCCTAAATTAAGTAAATTGGTTCCTCCATCCATGGGCCTAGTGCAGGGTGAGTCCTTTTACCCAAAACGTGTTGGAAGAGGTTGAGTGCTGGTGGCTTAGTTTAGTGGTGATGAGCTTTGTTTGCAACAATTTTCTTAGGTTGGTGGCGGAAGTGCAAGTGAGCTTTGTTTACTGGCAGATTTCAAACTTGGCGCTGGTTCCTAGGAGGAAGTGGCGGTCAGGTGGCTGAGGTTAGTACAAGTGTCCTTCCTTTCCAACAATTTTGTTACGTTGGTACAGAAAGCGGAAGTGACCTTTCTTTAGTGCCAGAATTCAAACTCGGCGCTGGTTCGTAGGAAGAGGTGCTGTCTGGTCCTCGAAAAGTAGTTGAAATTAAGTAGATGAACACCTTTGCACACGTATATGAAACTGTAAACTGAATTATTTAATATGATTAAAACAGAAATGGAATTAAGTACTTGGGTAATTGATAGGTTAGATGAGCGATGTGGGAGTTAGCATATTTACAGAAGACTATGTCTGTCGCATGTATGGAGGGTGTGTGACGTAAGCGGGGTGGCGGCGCAGCGATTGTTCAGTTATAACATGCGCGTGAGAGAGAGTCAATTAGCGAGCGTTCTAGTGCCTATCAAATGTGCTGTTATACAGTCATGGCGGATTCCACTGTCGAGCAAAGTTTGCGGCCAAAAGTGTAGCACTGCGTTCTCGCCCGCACAAGGACACGTGGTGGATGGTGAGCAGTTGGCATCGACAAGTTTGAATGTGCCCAGGAAAAGAACTTTGGCGCCAAAAGTGTGGCAGGGAATGGCCGACCATTGTGTGATTCAGCTCCGAGGCAAACAATTTTGGCGGGAAACGTGCGGAGGCGACGAATACACGTGGTGAGCGGACAAGGGACCGTTGTGACGTCAAACTCGCAAGTTCCAGCGTGTCCAGCGAAAACATGTTTACGACGTGGGAGCGATAGCTGGGCTCGCCCCCAGCGTACCGGCAGTCCAGCACGAGCGGCCGCCTCACGTGACGGGCGTGGGCAGTGGTTCCGCACGCTGGCCAGATGGGGCCAGGGGGTGGTGAGGATTTTAACTAATTCAGTTGGAGCGCGGACGTCGTGGCGACTGCACTGCGATATCAAAGATGTGTGCTGATTGTGTTGAAGAACAAGTGATGACCGTACCGCTTGAAATAAAGTCTTCAGTCCCTTCCCCCCTGCAAAGTCAAAGGATGTGACTTAGGTTACTATGAGTGTAGTTTATTATTTGACGCGATTCTGATAGGTTACCAGTGATAAAAGATAAGTGACGGAGAAAGTTCGTACGTGTGATTGATTATGGTGTTGGGATTTGAACTTGTGATAGATTTTTGTTATGGATGTAAGGAAAATGGCTTTCTCGCCCAGAAAATTGGACATCTTGAAAAAATAATAAATGATAATAATAAATAGAAGTGCAGTTTTCGAGTGTTGGAATTTTAATTTGGCGCAATTTTCTAGTGGAGGTAGGACTATAATAATAAATGATAATAATGACAAGTACGGTTTTGCATGTGTTATCCTGTTGGAATTCAAACTTCCCGCCATTTTTTCTTCTGGAGGCTTAGGTTAGTGGATATAGCACAATTGGTCTAATTTCCCGCCAAAGTTCAAACTTCCCGCCATTTTTTTCTGGATTTTAGGTTAGTGGACGTAGCACACTTGGCCTACTTTCCCACCAAAAGCCACCATCTTGGATGACGTCATGTGCCTTTGCCAAGTCTACATGCCGCCATCTTGGATGACGTCATCGCCGCCATCTTGAATAAATTTGGCAACAATGCAGAGTGCACTGACACATAGGTTGCCCGACTACTAACTTTCCGTCGTCACAGTCATTCAATTTTATGTATATTTACTTAAAATGAATGGATTGACAGAGAAGAGGGATGAGAGTTCTCAATTCGCACAAGTGTTGTACACTGCTTGTTTGCTACAAAATGACATTATATTACTGTGAAATACGAATATAAGCATTTAGATGACAATGACAGAGCAAAATAAAATGGTTCAAACGGCTCTGAGCACTATGGGACTTAACATCTATGGTCATCAGTCCCCTAGAACTTAGAACTACTTAAACCTAACTAACCTAAGGACATCACACACCACCCAGTCATCACGAGGCAACAGAGGAAAAAAATACAACGATAGACGGAGGGGATTCATCAAGAAATTTGCTAAATTTGCAGGCATGTAGCTCTGGAGGAAACTGATGGCGGTAATTGTAAAATATCAGAAGTTGCACTCACTATTCCATTTTCAGTTGCAATAGTTTTCAATGGAAATCAACGAGTTGTATGGAGTCTTCTTATATTACTGCAAAGTACACTGGTTAAGTGAAGGAGCAAGCCTGGAACGATTTTTCGATTTAAATCTCCCTATTGTTGAGTTTATGAAGGAAAAAGGAGTGCAGAAACGAAAATTAGAACATCCGGAATGGATTGCAGACTTGGAATTTTAAGTGGACTTGACTGCACACTGTCCATAGTACGACATTGCAAAGTAACTTCTTTCTGACGTGATGGAGATGCATGCAAAAAGAAAATCACGTTGTAGAAGTTACATATTCCGCCAAAGGTAATCCTGTTCCCTAAGATCTCTGGCGTTGAAGGAGGTTTGAATAAATTCTAGCCTTGTAGGAATAACGACGATAGTTTTATAAAGGTTTTGAGGTCACTGTTAGTCTTAGATCTGCTTTCAAGATCATGTTCCGTTTCAGTTGAAAGCGCCCCTGTGTATTTTCAGATGTGACTGATTCGTCTGTAAGGTAATTGCAGATTTAATTACAAATCTTTTTACGTTAAAACTGTCCAGGCAGTCTACATTGCTCTTCTCATGTGGATTTTCCATGTCTGCATAATGAGATTGCAAAAGTGCCACAATATTTCCATCGCAGTATTTACATGAAAGATCTTTTTTTTCGATTATGAAATTAGATAAGTCACGATTATGTAACAAATTGAGCGCGAAACGCTGTGAAATTGTCTGCGTCTGTCCGTATCCTGTCAGTTTGTACCAGAAAAAAAATTATGTCTTCAGTGCACCAAAACTAATTAATTAATACTAAAACTTGCTTTGTTTGTGATCTATGTCCTTGAGAAATGTACAATATAAAACCAAGTCATATGCAGGATGACTGTCTTCCACGTATGAGAATTCCTTGAACTAAAATTCCCGAATTCCCTCGCCTAGAAGAACTGCAGGGAGAAATGGAGCTAATAGTTTAAAACCATAAAACAAGTACTTTACAGGAAGAAAATTAGGTACATATTAGAATTCGAGAATATACCTTCTCTGTATTTGTCAAATTACTGACTGGAGAAAGAAATAGACGACTCAGATGTGAATTTAAGTTACAAGTTAAAAATTAAATTGGACTACTTCCAAAAAGTCAAGGAAAGAGTTATTTTCTGTGTTTAAATGTGTATGCAAAAGGTAATGAAGATTTTGTATGAGAATATTTACCTGTTTTATTTTGTAACCTACCGAAAATCGTAATACATGTCCTATACACAATGATCTATATGCATGTATTTCGGATGGGGAAGGCAGGTGGCTGGATGAGCTTGAAAAGTAGTTGAAACTACGTAGTTGAAAGTATAGCGATCCCCTTTTCGTACCAAAATAAAATTACAAAAAAAGAAAAAAAAACTGGTAAAATTGCTGGAATTGATCGCCCTATCAACTGTGGTGCTTATTATGGTACATTGTCCCATATGAACGATGTCTTTTCCATCCCATCCATCCGCGGTATGTTGTTGATACCACATAATGATTGACTGACACCACTTATTTAACATGGAGAGTCTTGGTGTCAGCAATACCTTCCGGGGATGACCAGCACCGAAACAGTGATCGTGTACATGGCTACAATATCAGGAACCAATGCTCTTGGTCTCTTTTAAGTGGAACACCTAGACGTCTAGTACCTTGTCACTGGGAAGGTGAGATTGAATTGGGGCAGCTATTTGGAAACGCTCCAAAATGCTGCAAACTCTTCCAGTTTCCATATGTTGCTATGTCCTACATATTTTTTTTTTGATAAGAAACAGTGCCTCTGCTTTTATTTCAACCATCCTGTGTGTTGTGGGAGCAGGGTAGTTTACATCATGCAATGTCCAGCTTTCTGTGAGAGCCAGTGGATCAAACACGTTAATGTTGGTTTAGCTCCTGACACAGACCTCCAAGTTATGGTGGAAAAACAAAATGTATGGCAGTGTACAAAGCTGTATAGTCATACATTGTTGGATGTGTTACAGCAGAAAAACAATGTATCAAACTTGTTATGAAAGAACAATACAGGGCTTCTCTCCTGCAGTTGGTAGCCTGTGGGATGTGGTCCTCCCTACAGTATGGGCGACGAAACTTTATCCTAGTATGTGCAAGCGACTTCGATCACTGTCCACCTGTTCCAATGGACGAATACCTGTATTTTTCATCGGATCGCCACGTATGCTCAATGCCAGCATGCAGATGGTATTTTTTTCAGTTTATCGGAAGACAGGTACGCAGTAATATCTTATCAAGTTCTGTACTGGGTGACATTAATAAAGTTTTTATAATTCGTTGTTTTTCTGTGTTGGATGGTGCAAAATAATGGGAATAAAGTGAATATTTGGATGACAGACATGAACGCACTCTGAGGGAGACAGATCTCCTTCGGGCTGCAGTACCTATCTGTATTTTGAAAACACGTAGCAATGCAGTAGCAAAATCCTCATCCTTCTCCCAGTTCCTGTATGGTGTGGAGTCTTCGTAATTTTCCTGATAAGAAACACCACCGCAACTGTTTGTACTGTCTCATGTTGCAGGAGAAAGCTTCATTTGGTGCTGGCCTTACACACTGTACACGGTTGTTGGAGCTACAACAACATGTTCTCATTTCCACTGAGTCATCAAAATATAGTCCTGTCTCATTAACTCAACTCACCCTGTTTCTTCAAGGGATGGATAAGGTGGTAGATATTGTGCTCTCCGACTTCCACTCAGTTCCGACTTAAATTGGAATGAACACATGCGCAAAACTGCAGGAGTGGCGGAGAGAGACTAACGAACAGTTACAAGATGCGGACAGACTATCTAAAACCATGCTGGAGTTTTACTGTGTGGGGTCCTTAGCAGATAATTTTCAAATAGGTGACTCGTTTCGAGATATGAGGGTGCCTCGAATGTGACTCACTAGTGGCTGCAATCATTAAAAGTCACTTCCATAGAATTCAATCCAAGTATGTGGTTGAACGGAGAGACTTGTTTGCAAATTACAGCCAGCATTTCTACCAGAAAACGTAATAATATACACCTGAATTTTGTACATTTCTTACAACTTCAATCTAGCGTTGAATTTTTAAGTGATTCATCACATAGCACACCATCTAAATGTATGTGATCATTCTCATATAGGTACAAAAAGGTGGTTACTACGCTTTCGGCTACCTAGTTTCTGCTACTTTTCCAAGTCATCCAGCTACTCACTGATTTGCAAGAACACATTGCCCTGCTAAAAATCCATGAATAGTCTCCTCTCTATGATAAACCACACGTGTCTTTTGCATGGTGATAGTGCAAAGCAGCAGAAAGTGGGTAGTTGAGTGACCTGGCCAAAACTAGGTAGCTGAAAGTGTAGTAACCCTCTTTTCGTACCTATTTGAGATCCTTCCTCTCCAGCACAGACCCTCTAATTTCCAAGTGAGAAGGGGAGGGGGAAGTGGGAAAGGGGAGGGCTGTGGGATTTGCCAGAGAGGGAGGGGTTAATTAATTTATCGATGTATTCAATCAGTCAATCAAATTGATAGAGTGGGAGGGCCTATTCCTATCCTATCATCTATCAAATATCCTCTTAAGATCTCAATACTTTTGTGCTTTTTTCCTTTCAATGTCTGACACATTTTTAATTTATTATTACTTCCATTGTAATTGCTAAAAACAGCAATTGCTGTTTGAAATGTGGAATTGTTTTGTAATCTACACGAAAAGCTGCAAAACGAACAACGTGTTATGAAATGAAATGTAAGGCAACAAGTCTCTAATGAGCAATAAATCAAATCAAATTAAATCAACCATGCGAATAAATCGGACCCGAAAACATTTTTTATATATCATTGTTATGAATATAATCGCTCTTTGTAATCTAAATGAAAAGCTGTAAAACGGACAACCTATTATAAAGTGTAAGGCAACAGGTCTCTAATGAGCAATAAATCAAATCAAATTAAATCAACCATGCGAATAAATCGGGCCTGAAAACATTTTTTATATATCATTGTTATGAAGATAATCGCTCTAAACCTAAAATACCAAATTACCTTTTGGGATGTGTTTTAGCCCTTAAAAGTGAAATTGCGCACAAACAAAAAAAATACTTACTGCACTATTTTGACACCTTTTGACATCTGCCAAGTTTCATCAAGTTCATTTGTTGATACTTGCGAATGTTCTCTTGTAAGATATTTCCACTGCGTGTGGTTACTGAACTAGCTGCGCCGGCCGGGGTGGCCGAGCGGTTCTAGGCGCTACAGTTTGGAACCGCGCGACCACTACGGTCGCAGGTTCGAATCCTGCCTCGGGCATGGATGTGTGTGATGTCCTTAGGTTAGTTAGGTTTAAGTAGTTCTAAGTTCTAGGGGACTGATGACCTCAGAAGTTAAGTCCCATAGTGCTCAGAGCCATTTTGAACTAGCTGCTCAAGACAGTTTTCGGTAAACGTGTTCAGAAGTACTTCGCTAGACCGTCTGCCTGTACCCCTGCAATGAATCGACGGTCGTCGGAGTCTATACTCTATAGGTTAAGTCACCTCCGACTAGTATTCCATGTTCTGAGTATTTACACGCTACTGACCGTAGACTTTCTTCGAATGACTCTAGAACTGTCACAGCGGAGTTAGTTGGCTGGTTGGAAGAAACATCCAACAGTTAACTTAGTTTCACCTAGGTCTGTCATACGCGACCAGATAACTCCACTGTCACACTCAATTTCGACCTCAATAGTAACAATATTGAACTGCAGTAAACGCTCCACCTTCTATGGCGTACAATCTGTCTTTTCACATATGGTCCATGACTCGCTAAATATCTCAGAGCTTTCTACTTCGGATTTCAACCAGCTCTCGGTCCCAAGGATAATTTGGGTGCAAGAGCTTTCCTGGAGGGTAGTAAATTCGAGAACTTTGTTCCGAATTCTTCGACATTTTACTGATAAAGTTTTGACAGTCGATGTGCCTTTACTATGATTTCGCTGTCTTCTTGGTGCAGTATACAGCGATCCTCGATTGTGGTGATTAGATTTGGCGGACCAGAACTTTGACGACGAGTATGTTGCTCTTACAGTCACATGCAGTCCAGTAATGGGCTACTGACACATCCAAATATGTAACAAATCTGAATATTATAAGATTGAACCAGCTGGCCTAATGGAGACCCATAATGAGGTCCCTTTCAAATTCTCTCAGACGCTGATAAAGCTGTCTCACACGAGTGAGCGGCATCTCTGTGTCCTTTAGTGGTCACTCAATTTTTGACTGTGTTCACATGCCTTATGTAATACACCATGTCTGGCAACAACACTAAACACAAGCGATATTTTTGCACTGTGATGGCTATTCTACCGGTCACAGAGAACTGCAACTCTTAATCAGTTTTATATACACGTCGGGTGTGTGTACGTGTAGTAAGATCGACTGATCGACTGACCGTCTACCGTGTGTTGTGGGTGCTTCGGTTTTCTTTTTTTGTCAGGAGTGTAGTTCTAAGGTCGCTGAAATGAACAGAGTGGCACGGAAATATTCTTGGCATGATTAAGTACACTGACGGGAAAAAATCGCAACACTAAAAAATAATGAATATAGACTAGCAAAATTTCGGGAATACATTTGTCTTTGTAACATATTTAAGTGATCAACATTGCAAGATCACAGCTGAATGTAGGCGCGAGATAAGCCATTGAAAATATGAAATGCTGGTACATTAATAGCCGGTGTAACGCCCAGAATGTTGAATGCAAGCACACAAATGTGCATACATTGTATAGTACAGGTGCCGGATATCAGTTTGTGGGATGGAGTTTGATGCCTGTTGCACTTGGTGGGTCAATACAGGGGCAGTTAATATTGTTTGTGGTTGACGCTGGAGTTGTCGTCTGATGACGTCCCATATGTGCTCGATAGTCGACAGATCTGGAGACTGAGCACGTAGTGTTACAACGGTGGTATTTGGGCGATCGTTATTTTGTTGGAAAACATACTCTGGAATGTTGTTCATGAATGTCAGCACAACAGGTCGAATCACCAGACTGAGGTAAAAGTTTGCAGTCAGGGTGCGTGGGATAACCACGAGAGTGTCCCTGCTGTCATACGAAACTGCACCCCAGACCATTACTCCAGCTGTAGGTCCAGACAGGTTGGTTTCAGGCCCTCGACTGGCGGTAGTTTGGGGTCAGTGGAATGCACGCTACGGGGCGTCTGAATCGGAGCTGTCCTTGAAGTAACTTATTTGTAACAGCTCGTTGTGTCACTGTGGTGCCAACTACTGTTCAAATTAACGCTGCAGATGCAATAGGATGCCCCAAAATTATATATCGGACACGATAGTATACTTTAAATGCGAACATCTTAGGTTAGGCTTTACGTGACTGTTTTTGACATTAACTGAAACAACAAGTTGGCGTTACCAGTGACTGGTAACAGTAAACTTGTTTCAGTTAACGATAGTATACCCTCCTGGTGGTGCCACGTGGCCGTCTGGAGCCCGGTCTTCTTGCGACCCACTTTCTCATGACCACCGCTGTCGGCAATCATGTGCAGTGGCTACATTCCTACCAAGTCTTTCTGCAATATCACAGATGGAACATATCGCTTCTCGTAGCCCTATGACACGACCTCGTTCAAACTCAGCGAGTTGTTGAGAATGGCGTCTTTGTCGCCTTAAGGGCACCCTTGACTAACATCAACTCACCACGTCGAATCTCAAAGGCAACTAACTTTTATGACGGTTAAAGCGTGTATTTAAAGCAAACCTGATTTGCACCCTCATAATGGCGCTACTAGCGCCACTATCACGCGACTGGCGCGAAATCAGAATAGGTTAAAAAAAAAGGTTCAAATGCCTCTGAGCACTATGGGACTTAACATCTGAGTTCATCTGTCCCCTAGAACTTAGAACTACTTAAACCTAACTAATCTAAGGACATCACACACATCCATGACCGAGGCAGGATTCGAACCTGCAAAAGCGCCTAGAGCCGCACGGCCACACCGGCCGGCATCAGAATAAGTATCATCTTTCAGATGTAGAAACAAGCCTACCAACTTTCGTTTATGTGGTACAATTCCTTCTTGGTGGTGCGGTTTTTTTCCGTCAGTGTACATTTGACTGAATATGGAGATCAACAAACACGATTGAAATCATTGGCAAAATACCTATTATCTTAATAATTACTGTGAGTTACACATTTTTTTCAACGGAAAGGGGAAAAAAATTTCTCGAGAACTTATTAACCGTTGTTGTGTCCTTAAAAAGATATTCATTTCCCAGCAATTACAGGATACAGAAAGTTCTGTTAATCACTAGTAATTACAATTTCTCCAAATTTAGAAAATCATCAGTCTGGAAGAGACCAAACAAGAAAACTGAAGTACCGACAACATGTTTTCAAGGGGAGCTAAGTATGAACGACGTGTGTAATGTGCCGTTTCTCTCTGAATGCATTGTATCTCAAGGGATAAGTAGACTCAGCTATCTACATTCATATAAAGCAACCCTCGGCTCTCAAAATGAGTTTTCACAAACTCATAATTAAAATGATGTACATGGAGTTGTGGTATATGCAGTATGCATACATCACAATAAACAGGTTTTGTGGACTGTATTGCAACCTTCGCCAGCTATAGAGACACACATTCATCATATAAGGTGACAGGCCACTTGAAATTTGGTTTGATGATCTATTGTATAGCCCCCAACATCCCTCCAAAATATTGACTAATTTAACATCACTATGTTTCCTTATATTTTCCATTAACTTATCAAAACTAGAGTTATACATTAATTTCTTAAAATCATTATCAGAAGCACACGGGTTGGATAGTCTTTTAGAAGTTTTTACGTCTATGTACTCCTTCAACCAGGGACTCCGACTGAATTTAATATTGCGAGTGACTCGACTTAATTCTAAAGCCAAACTGAGACACTGCCAGCGATTTTGTTCCTCAGATTCGCCATCAGCTTCGAATGGGAATTGTGTTGTGGGACTTGGTGCTCTACACATTGCAGCAAACCGGTGTACTTGTCATGCAAACGATTAGGATACTCCAAGTGTACCTCCAAGACATAACCTACATCAGAATCATTTAACCACAGCTGAGAAATTCTGTTCACCTTTTTCAGCACAAGTCAACCATCAAAACCCTCCAATAGGTAGAAATTTTTGCATAGCAAACCTGTATAAACTGTGAATAGCCTAGAACTGGATGTAACCTGAATCTGAATGTTCCATTGTAAATTCAGACATTCGTGGGTTATTTGCCTTGGTGTTTCTATGAATACATTGACAAAGTCTTCCAGGAATCCCACACTCTAAGAACACCTGCATGTCAACATCAGTTGAAAGCTTTAATTCAACACCTGTGGGCTGTGGTTTTAAAGATCGCATCTTTGACCTAGGCACGATGTGGTAGTAGGCAGGATACAGTATGTATGTTGCCTAAAATACACTCTGGAATTGTTCAAATACGCTGTCCAGTCACATGAAAGTAACCACCTGTCAAAAGTGTGAAAAACCACTTTACAATGCGAGACGTGCAGGAAGAGTTTCTAGATGGTACCAGCAGGGATGTTGACCCATTCCAGCTCCAGTGCTGTGGCCAGCTGCGCTAGATTTCTTGGCTAGAGATCCACGGTGCGAAGAGTCAGATCAAATTGATTCCATAGATTCTCGATTGAGTTTAAATCCGAGAGTTTGTGGCCAAGAGAGTATGGTAAACTCATACTGGCGCTCTTCGAACCAAACACGTACAATGCGAGCTATGTGACACATTGTGTTGTTCTGCTGGTAGAAGCCATCGTGCCAAGGAAAAACAGACTGCATACAGGGATGGACATTGTCCTCAAGGATACATGCATGCTTTTGTTGGTCCTTTGTGCCTTCCAGAATGTCAAGATCATCCAGGGAATGCCACAAAAACATTCCCCAGATCACTATGCTCCCTTCTCTGGCCTGGATCCTTCTGATGATTGTTGCAGGGTGTTCTGCCTGATGGAGCATAAAATGTGATTCATCTGAAAAGGCCACCTGTCGCCACTCAGTGTACATCCAGTTGCGGTATTACGGTGCAGATCTCAGCTTTCATCGCCAATCTTTGGCAGTCAGCATGGGTGCTTAAACCAGGTGCCACTGTAGGGACCCATATGCAGCGATGTACTCTTAACGGCCGTTAAGCAGACACTGTTGGCAGTACCTTGCTCAATCTGGGCGGTCGGCTGCTCAACAGTCGCATGTCCATTCGCCAGTAGTCCTGTCCGTAGCTTTCGTTCACCCCTGTCATCTATGGCCCCTGGTGAATGACAGTTACCTTGGCGCTGCTTTGGATAGCGCCACTTTCCCACGCGCGACATTTTAACCACAGCAGTATGCGAACTGTTTACAAACTTAGCCATTTCGGAAATGCTTCCACGCTCTTGCCCCCTGACACGCTTCTGTAATAATTCTGTCACTAAATGTAACTGGGTTTTCTCTTTTGATGCTAGTCAATTGTCAGGATGAGCATTACTGAAAAGGGCATTTGATTCTAAAGCATTATGTCAGGGTGAAAATACTAAATAAATTAATTTTTCTCTTAACAACATGTGGGCAGGGTGGGTTCTTCCTTGGCTCGGGTATGAGGTAGAATGAAACAGCAGTTTTACATAAGATAACTTTTATTGAAAGTTTCGTACAACTGTATCTTACTGGATGTTCTGGTTCGGAGAACGGCAGCTGTGTCGTTTGCGTAGCCTTCTGCTGCGGCAGCGGCGGCGTCTGATTACGCGTGGCAGTGTGTATCTCGTGTCGTCGTCTCGCCCAGCTGACTGGAGACGCGCATCGCGCTGTGGCCTGTTTAATTATTGAGAGCGAAGTCGTGCATCGTATGGTGATACCTTGGATGTGGAGTCCCAGTGTTTCTCTTCTGTAAGCGGCCGCGTGTGTTGTGCGTCGGCCAGCGGAACGGCGCGGCGGGGGAAGGCCAGTGTCCCGGACTCGAACAACGGACGCCCGCTTGCCAGTCTTTGGCTGTCAGATGTTCATCCCAGCTCACAGGTGACTGATGATGTGAGGCCGTCTCCTTCCCGTCCTCACGAGTCACCTGGGTACGTAAAAATCAGACTTCAAATACCTTTGAACTCCTGTCTTCTGGCGCCGAGGCTGCTGCTTGCTATTCCATTGCAGCGGCGGACTTGGTGCGTCTGTGCATGATGCAGTCTCTTCTTGCATGACGGTCTTCAGCACCGAAACTGACTGAAAACTACTGCTACGCTTCTTCACTTCTTCGTCTCTCGTCTCTCGGGCCCACTGCGCCTCGCGTATTTATTCACTTCAGTTTACTGGAGGTGAACGACTTCACGATCATTGCCTCTTCTGTCACGTTGAGAAGCTTCTCTAAGAATCTTCTTAACATCGGTCATTGGCTCTTGGAATGTAGGCGAGGGCCTTTGATCACATATGACGACTGAGAAACACGTGAGCTGGTCATTGCCTCTTCTGTCACGTTGAAAAGCTTCTCGAAGAATCTTCTTAACGTCGGTCATTGGCTCTTGGAATGTAGGCGAGGGCCTTTGCTCACATGCGACAACTGAGAAACATGTGAGCCAGTCGGGCGATCCCTGACGGCTGAATCGACAGCGCCCGCTTATGTCGAACTTGCTGACTTCACGGTCACTGTCTCTTCTGTTCTGCTGTTCTGCCCGCTGTTTGCCAGTGTGTAATTCTGTGGTGCCACCGCCAGACCCCACAAATTCTTCTAAACTAAACTAAGTTTTTCATTTATTTTCTAATTTCTACTTCACTTTGATTTCACTAATTTATTTACTTAAGTACCGCTCAACACTTCATATACCCTCCACTGCTAGTGCAGCTAGCTGCTGTTTGTGAGTGGTTATTCCACGTTCACGTCGAACATAGGTGATGGTCACGTTAATCTGACTGGACCGTGTACTTCTGCAAGGAGGTGTACGTCTGTGTCCATATGTTAGAGACACATATTCCCATATGTTAGAAATACTAAATTCCTGCCAAACATAAAATTACACGTTCATATTTTGCATCCGTTATAGCATCGCCTGTATGTTTACTGGAGAACACGGATATATCACGTAGCATGTTTTCGACGAGTTTCTGCACCAAATCCAGAGATTTGTAACGAGATGGAACTTGGCATCATCGGGATGTTTAGCTCCAGCGGCTACATTCTTCACTGCAAACTGGTTTACTTATAACAATAACGAACACTGGGCAAGTTTATTATCAAACTGTGATGTTAGACTATGAGATGCGCAAAAATCAAGTTTTTTACCGAATAATTTCCCGAAAATCGAATGAGAAAGACTGCATAGTGGATAACATGAGCGAATTCCAAAACAGTGGTTTTTAATTTTTTACGCAAAAAGTAAAAGTTTTGCTGAGAAACTATTTACAGAGGCGAATGTAGCTTTTCTTCATATACATAAAATAGTATTTTCTTGCACATCGGATGACTTCAAATTAATGGAAATAGAAGCGTGCCACATGTATGCCTCCTTTTTTTGTTGCTTTGGTGCGCAACTCATGGCTACAAGCGGTCATGGAGCGGACCACAAAGCGACGCGTCTCCACCACGCCACGTCTGTGCGAATTGTTTCATTTGTTAACTTGCAGGAGGCGTGAAACAGCGTCACGTGACCACCAGACGTCCGCGCCACGCCATTTCTGTGTGAATTGGGCCTAAATATCTCTACTGACCAGTTCAATAAGTAAAACTTCTCAGATGTGGTTTTGTATTTTCGAAAGACATACCAAATCACTTGTGTTGAAATTCTGCCTTCGTGGATTCGCCATCTTAATACGATTGTATACGGTACTTAGAAGCCCGTTATCATGGACATCAATAGGTCTCATCACAGTAGTATGATGGGTAATGCAATTATACTTGTCAATGATTTCTGGTAGAATTTTTAACCATTTTTATGACCCTTGAAGGTTAAATTGCATTCACGTCCAGTTTCACATTGTCCTGTTCAACCTTTCAACAATCCTAGCATTCATATGGGAGAATTTCAGGTAGTGGTTTATTCTATATCGTTGCATTACCACTTTGAAACACCTATTGTAAAATTCATCACTATGGTCGTTTTGAAAATAGTCAGGACAGCAATTCGTTCCAATCAGCAGCAGTTGTTAAAAAACCTCCGAAGTCTCTTACCCCATCTTTAGCTTCACAGTTAGAGCCCAAGCGAATTTGTAATAAATATGTACGACCATTAGAATGTATTTGAAACTTTAATTTGATCGTGAATATTCTCGCATTTCTATGAGATCAGCCTGCCATGAAACATCAAATCCTCGTATTGTGTACTAGCCTGAGGAGCTCTGTAATTACTGGATAATGCATCTTTCTTTCAAGCTTCACAAGCTGCGACATCATCGCGAAAAAACAGAGTGACCCGTAGATGTAATAAGTTTCCTTTAATTTACGTTTATGGTCACAATCTTTTTGTTTAACAGATTATCGGTTTCGGTCGTTAATGACCATCATCAGATCTGCAGCAAAAATGGGAAAAATATAAATACTCTTGCAAACTGTATACAGCTTAAGAACAATACATAGACCATACTGAAAAGTAGTACTGATCTCCGGCGGTACTTCGGTATGAATACCGCCATTCGATTGTGGCTTTTGTCATTAATCGAAGTGTTAAGAGTTTTGCAGGTGCCAGCCAGCCAGCCAGCCAGCCAGCCAGCCAGCCAGCCAGCAGTGGTCCCAGCCAGCGGTTCCAGCCCGCAGCAGTGGTTCCGCCCATCAGCCAGCAGCCACCGCCGCAGCAGCGGCAGCGGTGCTCCTGCTAGCCAGCCAGCGTTCCAACTGGTCAGCCAGCCAGCCAGCCAGCCAGCCAACAGTGGTCCCAGGCAGCGGTTCCAGCCCGCAGCAGCGGTTCCGCCCAGCAGCCAGCAGCCAGCAGCCGCCGCCGCACCAGCAGCAGCAGCGGCAGCAACGTTCCTGTCAGCCAGCCAGCGTTCCAGCTGGCCAGCCAGCCAGCCAGCCAGCCAGCCAGCCAAGGCAGGAGCCTTGCTTTTCATTGGTCCTTGTCTGCCTTCCTGTTTTTCGTCCGCCTTGTAAGTCCCTTGTTCTCTTCTGCCGTTTTTGTCCTGTCCTGTGCCTTTTTTCCCTCTCATAATGTCAACCCCCACCACCACTACCACTACCACCACCACCACAATAGTATATACTTCTCCCTCCGCCGCCACCACTACCATTACATGGTGTGCCCAGTCGCCCCCCCCCCCTCATTCCATCCCTCCTCTTCTCACTCTCCCTTCGCCCTCGCTCTTCGTCGCCCCCTCCCGAGCTTCTTCCTCCCGCACCTCCACCTCTGATCCTTTCCCTCCACTCCCTCAGCCCGTTACTGCAGCTCCCGCTAGGGTGGTGGCCCGGAGGGCCACTGCCCATGCCCCGCTCTCACCCTCGCCTTCACCATCGCCGTCGTCTACGTCATCGCCGTCACCTTAACCGTCGCCATCCCCATCTCTGGCGCCGGCTCCAGTGTCCACGCTGGGACCTGCCCCTTCCCGCCAGCTCCCTGTTGCTCCTGTCCTGCATGTCTCCTCTCACCCTTCTGTCGCCATCAAACGCCCTAGTGGTACCACTGCCTCCTCTGCTTCCAAAAAGGCCCCGCCCCATCCTTCCCCCCCCCCCAGGATGCCATGGATGTCTCCCCACCCGGACCCCATGGTAGTGACCATCTCCCTATCCTCCTCACCATTTCAGACGGTCGTCGCCCCCGCCCCAACCCCTGTAATGAACCTCCCCCAAAGTACGTCCATGATTATTCCCGTGCCGACTGGAATGCCTACCGGGATACCCTATCTACCCAGGTCGATGGCCACCCTTTCACCTACTGCCACCCTGATGATATTACCCATGCCGCCTCCTTTCTCCAGCAGACCTTGTCTGAGGCCGTGGAGGCCCACGTCCCTTCTCTCGCCATCCACCCCCACCGTCCTACCTTACCCCCACAGGCCTCCGTGAATCCCGCCGTCTCTACTGTGCCTTCCTTCACACGCTTGACCCGGACACACTACTACGCCACCGACAACTCCAGCGACACATCTGTAACTTGCTCGCGGCTAAGAAACGCCAGGACTGGCGAGAGACATGCACCCTTTTAAATGCTACACTTCCTATAAACTCGTCCAAGTTCTGGTCAGCCTTCCGCCGCCTTACCGGATCTAAACCCCCCTCCTACTATCATCTCCTTCATGATAGCCAATCCTTCCCTGACACTCTTAGTAAGGCCAATCACTTTGCCTCCTACCTCTCCGATGTCTTTACCATCCCCGACGATCCCCAGTTCGATTACCCCCTCTTCTCGGATGTCCGCGATCGAACTGACACCTCTGTCCCTCCCCTTGCACCTGGTTTCCAGTACTTGGACAACATTGCACACACTGAACTCATTGCCCCTATCACTACACAGGATCTCATTGCTACACTCCGCATGAAACGCAACACCTCTCCTGGTCACAATCGTGTCACCTATTGCCACCTTTGTGAAGCTCCTGCCTCTTTCCTCTCCACCCTGGCCAGGCTCTATAATGTAGTCCTGTCCACCGGCTAGTACCCCGACCTGTGGAAAACCTCCCGTATCCTGATGTTCCTTAAACCTGGTAAACCGCCGTCCACTGTCTCCTCCTACCGTCCCATCAGCCTTACCCCGGTCTTCAGCAAGGTCCTGGAACCCATCCTAACCCGACGCATCCACCAGCATCTCCGCCAGCACCGCCTCCTTCCCGTTACCCAGTGTGGCTTTCGGCCGTCTTTCTCTTCCGATGACCTTCTCCTTCACCTCACTCATCTCCTCAGCTTAATTCCTGTCGCTCCACTATCTTACTCTCCCTTGATCTTTAATGAGCCTATGACCGCGTGTCGCATTCCGGTCTCCTCTTCAAGCTGCAAACCTTCGCCCTTCCTATTAACTACGTCTGTCTGATCGGCTCCTTTCTTTCCCAACGTCTTTCCTACGTCACCGTCCATAACACGGATTCCTACACCTTTTTCCCCTCCGCCGGTGTGCCCCAAGGTTCCGTCCTCTCCCCTCTTCTGTACCTTTTGTATACGGCAGACATGCTGCTGCCTCCACCTCCCATCCACCTTCTCCAGTACGCCAATGACACTGCATTCCTGGCCCTTGCCCCATCCTCCAGCGCTCCCAACACCTTCTCCAATCCCATCTTGACCAGTTCACCACTTGGTGCAACCAGTGGTTGCTTAAGGTCAATCCTTCCAAAACTCAGGCGATCAATCCAAGCCAAGGCACGCTCCCGGCTCCATCTCCTCAAGCTCCTTTCTGGCTGTACATGGGGTCTGGACACCTCCACCATCCTTCACACCTATAAATCCCTCATCCGCCCTATCCTCTGCTACGCCCATCCTACCTCGATCTCCACCCCTCCTACCTTCTACAAATCCCTTCAAATCCTTGAACGCCATGCTCTCCACGTCGCCTATCGTATCCGTCTCCCCTCCCCCACGCGGATCCTGTACGATCTTATTCCGTTCCCCCACCTCCTCCTCTTCCTCGAACGGATACAGATCCTATACACCTCCCATAAACTCGATCACCCTCACCTGCTTGTCTCTCACATCCTCTCCCACTCCCGTCCGCTGCCGTGCCTGTATTTCCACATCCCACCTGGTCTCTATCTCTCCACTCTCCATACCCTCTCCCAAGGTGGCTTCCGCCAGCTTCCCCTCCCTGATGATGCCCTCCTCCCCTCCATCTACCCCTCCTATCAAATTGATCCTCCCCTCCCACTTCATGTGTCCTTTCCTTAGGACGACCTCTCTCCCTTCTCTCTCCTTCCATCCATCCTCCCTTCCTCCCCCCTCCACCCCCAGGGTTCCCCACCCCCTCCTACCCTCATTCCTCCCCCCCTCCCAACACCCTTGCCATTGGCATCTCTGCTCTCCTCTCTCCTTCCTCCACCACCTTCCTCCCCTGTTGGCAGGTCCCTTGACTCGCACACACAAAGTGGACATTCGCGTGCCGGAGATCATCGCCATCAGTTTAGTGTCTGTGCCGTCGTGATTGTGATTTAGTGTTTTTCGCCGCCACACTCCTCGATCACTTGTACCGTCTCATTCGTCAGTGTTTGTGTGCAGTGTCGACAGTGTTTTCGTGCGTTTTCATCGAGTGTGAACGACTTCATGTATTTTATTTATTGTATCTCCTGTTTTTTAACCTCCGATTTGTTACTTTTCTGTCTCCTTTTTCTCAATTATTGTCACTCTTGTGGCTGAAGAGTGGAGTAGATGTAATCTGCTGCCAGCCCGTCTTTGTATAAGGTGAAGAAATAACAATAAAGGAACAAAAAAAAGTAGTACTGACAAGATTTACATTTGTGTGCTTTAAATATGAAGAGGCGTACCTGTTTCATAACGACAAAGTCCTAATGTACTGCAGCCATAGTGGCATCTACAATGTTAAATGCGGAATCAGCACCAGCATCGTCAAATACATATAAATCACATCACATGCACGAGTCATGTTGTCAGTAATACTACTGTTTAAAACAAGCTGCCGTACAGTAGCCACAAGATGTTTGTGTTGTAAGTTCACCAGATGTCGCTAATGTCGGCATACATTAGTTTTCAGTAATTAATTGAAACAGCGAAAATAAAGGGGGATACAATAGTTGAAGTCTGTAGTAAGCTTATAAAGTATAAAAAGCATTACAGTAATAAAAAGCAATAAAAAGAAGAACACGGCAGAGGTAATATTATTAAAAGAGGAAGACTTAAAAAACAGTGGTTGGCATGTGCTCTAGTGCCAATATTCTAGATAATGACATAAACATTTAACACCGTTGATAGTGCACCGGGTAATATTAAACAACATAAAACAAATCGCTAAATGAGCCACAAATGAAAGAAAATGTAGTGCTGCACATAATCAGCGCCCTCTGTAAGCGCTAACACCATAATTCCGCGCAGGCGAGAAGTAATTGGAGGAGCATGACCGGCAGAGGGCCCTTCGTACCCTGCGGTACGCCGTTGCAAGAAAAGAATGATAAAATTCCGTAACAGTAGATGAGCCACATTATCTGATTAATGCAGTCTATGAAATGAATAAAGAAGGAACAAGAACATACTAGAGTCATGCGTAAAACGTATGAAAACGAAGTAAATATGTGATGCACTCGATACTAGGTGAACTTACGAACACACTATATATAACAGAGACGTGCAGTGATTAGAGTAAAACATCGTCAAAACAGTCCGCTGTTAGCAGCGGTGGGGCAAGGTCGTCGTGCCTGTGTCCCCCTGTTAGCGCACCGCGCGCGAGTGTTTACTGTTTACCTTCCGCTGCGGCGAGTGTCACGCGTCCGTATCTCGGTAGTGGCATGGCGCACTCGTATCGCAAGTCCACAATTAAGATCACATTTCAGGCGGACTACGCAAGACCTCGAGCACTTGACATTGAAAGTTTCATCCGGGAAGAACTTCATATTGCACCTTAAGACATCATTGGGATCCACTTTTCTATAACACAAAGTGTCGTCTACATAAAACTGATCAATGAAAAGGCGTGCACTGATGTTGTGTGTCGACACGCTCATGGACTTAAATTCAAGCATTCTGATGGTCACATAGGAACTGTCACGATCGACCACGCTGGATTAGGCCTTTGCACTCTGAGGGT